>NW_004955430.1:671660-696410 GCF_000276665.1 Chinchilla lanigera
TAATGATCACATTCATCATAGAGAATTTATACCTGTACATGACACATCTTGATGCTTCTTTTTTTTCCATTCTCCTCCCCTCCTTTCAACCCCTTCCCCTCCTTATTTACAAAAGCTTTGCTTTCATTTTTCCTTCTTTTCTCATGTTTTAAACTTTTCCTTTCCTTCTTTTCCCTCACCCTTGTTCCCCTTCCTATTTGAACATTTTCTTCCTATTTCACTATAACTGGTGGGTTAATTTAATTAACTTTTTGGTGGGCCTTCATATTTATTTAGATCTTCTGGTTAATAATTAGGGGATGCAGTCCACAAGCATATTGGCTTTTAAATCTTAAACAAGCATCGTAAAGAACACACTTCCCTTGTTGAGATCCTTATACTGTTTTTCATCTATCTGCATCTCTGTGTTTTCAGTAAGACCCATCCTTCCACCCACTCATCTATCAGTCTGTCTGTCCACTTACATTTCTCTCTACTTGCCAACAAAGCTTTTTCAATCTAGTGGTCTTACCCAAGTAAATCTCTATGCTCAAAGCCATGCAAAGGCCTGTGATCACTCAGTTAAGTGGGAACCACTGTCCAGTGTTTTCCTTCCTGACATGTTTGGATGGATCTGGACTTTGGTAGCCAGACTTCATTAACTTCTAGGCTGACTGCAAGTGGGAATACTCCAGTAGCAGACACAAACCCACAACTGATGTCAGTTACACCAAGGACTGTGCTCCAAGAGTCACTGAAATGCATGCAGGCCACTATCCACACTGGTTTCTCTGCCCAGCAAATGGACCAAAACCACTCAGAGATCCGTTCATGCCCGCGGGACCCTGTGTCCCGGCTCTCCTCACCACATCCCTGGGCTTACATTTCTGAGTGTCTCTCCCAACTCCATCTCCAGATCAGGTCATGTTTGTAGTGCAGAGCAGGGAAGGAAAGATTAGGGTCTCTGGAGAGTGACTTCCTAAAATATTTATAAAAATAAAACTATTTTCATGCACACTTCTGTTCAATGGAACCCTATGAGACTCAGAGCCAAACTCTGGGTCTCATTCACTTCTGGGTTCCCACCACCTCTTGTTCTTGGACAAACTCTCCCAGTACTTGTGGTAACTTTATTGTTTAAAATACCCATTTCTTGGATGAAAAATTTGTGATTTGTGCACACTCAGAACAGGCAGAGTCAAGACCCATATTTTATAACACATGTAGCTTTTTTAATTTATTTTTGAAGGTTTTAGTTCTTTCCAACAAACTTTTCTCCTCCATACAATATAAATCTTTGGTATCCTAAAAAAATTATTTTTAGAACCAAGTCCTCTAGTCCAGCATGTGAGTAAAATACTTGGTTTTGGTTTTCAGGATTAAAAAAAAATGGCATTCAGCTACAAATATGCCAGGGACTTCACCAATGTCCCGAGTGCTGATCTGCAGGCCTGGTAGACCTGGCAGTAAGTGTGATCTACTGGGAGACAAGAGCATGTTAGGAATTTCAGGCACCTCATTCAGAGCAATGAGGACAGTGGGACAGGCGGCTGCTGTGAGCCAGAGGACTAAAATCCAGTCGGTGTAAGAAGGCTTCCTAGAGATATGGACTCCACACTAAAGTTCAAATAATGTGCAGGAATTAGTCAAATACATGAGGGGTGGGGAACGAGGGAAGAAAGAAGACTGGAAGCTGAGTGGTGCATGTGGGAGAGCAGACATCCAAGCAGAGAAAACAGCCAGGTACATCAAAGCAGAGAAGGGTGGGAGGGAAGAGGAAAGGGCAGAAGAGAGGAAAACATGGCACAAGACTGGAGAAGAGCATGCTGGCAGCATCACAGTAAGAGGCAATTGGGCCATTTCTAAATGGACTTTGAGAGCCACATGAAATCCAGTGTCTTAACCCTCGTAAAAACCTTCTGGAAAGTTTGATTTCTCTACACCCCATGCAGAATGGACTGAAAAATGATGGAGAAGGACAGGAGTGGAGACAAAGCTGCCATCTTGGCAGCTGTGACAGCAAAGCAGTGGGTGAGCAAGGCCAATGCGGGTGCAATAGCACAGTGCTTGGTGACTGGTTGGAATGGAAGAGGGGTGGGGAGGAAGAGGAGAGAGAAGCAAGGATCACCCTAGTTCCTTGAGTTGTTCAAAGTGCTGGCACTGAAGGAAGACTGGGGTCCTGGGGAAGGGTGATTCTATTCATTAGAATAAATGTGTGGAGCTGACCTACCATAGTGAGCCCCACAGGTTTGGATCTGATCTTCTGAGAATACTGGGATTCAGTCAATTGGATCCCCACAGGGGGATGAGGCCTCTGAACCAAATTATTTTTGCATTGTGGTTATTAGAATATGGAGGCAAACCGAGGAGTCAGCCATTACAGCCATTTGTGCTCCCAGGGACTGACAGTCTGAGTAAACATATACAGGCAGGAGCTCCAAGAAATTTGTGAAGTTTCTTTCCTGTAACCAGTTTCTGGCAGATATTGTAGCAGAGTGTTTGTCATCAGAGATGACAGTCATCTCTTTTGAGCAGGCAACTTGAGTGTGAAGGCAAAGAGGGCCTGGCTGACAGGAGTGAATCGAAAGGCAGAAGAAGGCACTTTTTAGGTCCAAGCATGTGTTCCAGCAGTCTGTGGGTGGCAGAAGACTGAGGCAGTGTATATGGAGGGTAATCACAGCAGCAGCAGCTTGGAGATCTTGAACTGGCTTTACAGGCAGGAGAGCTATATTTCAGCAGTTTGACAGTCAATAAACACTTTGTGTTTGAAGCCTCTGGATGTGTGGTTGAATTTCTAGCCAAGTCTCTTGGGGCATGGGATACTGTTTGATGCAGGTGAGAGTTGCACTGGGATGGAGTTTCACAATCAGAGGCAGGTGGTTGTTGGCCCAATCTCAGGGCTCAGGGGACAGTGACAGAATTGTGGAGCTGGAAGGCTCAAAGAAACTGTCTCAGAGTGGCCAAATCTGTTGTCAGAGCCTCCTCAGAATAGTAAGAGTTCCCAAACCTTGTGACATTTGAGTAACAGTCCAGAAAGGGTGCCTGGGCTGGGAATTGCAGAATGTAAGGTGATGACAGCTGCATTGTTGATGGCACAGAGATCCGGCCCAAGGTGACTAACAGTCTATCAGGCTGATGTGTGGCTGGATGCCTGTTTCTGTTTCCTGTGACATCTGACAGCAACAGGATCACAGTGAGACAGCATGGTTGATGGCCAGGCCCCGAGGCAAGTCCGTAGTCTATACCTCTGTGAGGAGAGTTTTCAGAACTTCAGGATTGCAGTTGTCTGTCTCAGGCTGATGCAAGGATTGTCTTCCTCTCGGGGAAGAGTCAGAATTGCAAGTGCAGGGTTAAATGAGAGGGAGGCTGACAGGCTTGGTGCAAAGGAGATGTCCCCCCAGGCTGCAAGTTTGTGCCTGGCAGAAGGGGGGAAAGGCAAGAGTCCCAGTGGCCCCGGTGATGGTAATTTTTGACAAAGGGGAATTTTGAAGGCAGAGAGTTCTGTTCCACTTCCTACCAGGAAAGTCACAGGTTTGCCCCCAACTTTTGCAATGAATGTGGGCTTCCCAGGGCCCAATTTGACAGAGTTCAGTCTGTCTGTCCTATCTATTCAGGCCTGACAGGGTGCAGCTCATTTGTCAGGGTTTACAGTTCAGTTTTTCCTGCATTAAAATGTGGAACTCAAAAGGAATTGCTGACAGTCATCTCAGGTGTGCGTTAGATGATGCCATCTGACCAGGACAGGTGCATCTTGAGGGGGTGCTCTGTGGCCGAATGCAGGCAATGGCCAGCTGGAACCCATGCCCATAGATGAGTAGGGAGGGGGGAGGTGAAGTGTAGGCATTGGCAGCAATTGCAGCAGCTGATGAGGGTACCAAGGAGGAATTCTCCAGAAGGTTGGGCCTCTTTTTCCTTTTTTATTCTTTGCAGTGCAGGGAGTATTTTTGTTTCATTTTGAGCTCTGTAAAAGCCCTTTTTCCTACAGTCAGGGACTGTGGGTTTCGATTAATCAATTCCACTTCTGACTTCCTACATGTGTTCTGTGGCCTTGAATGATGGTGCAACAGACAAAGGGTACCCCTCAGAGAGAGAGACAATTCAGGTGCCCACCTGGCCATGCCCCTCTTGGGAAAATAGGTACAACTTAGCTAAGGAGGGTGCGAGGCCTCCGTCATGCCGCATGTTGATCCTCACAGAACCGCAGGTGAGGCCCCATCAGCCACCTCAACCACGGCCTCCCGGTCTTGTGCACAGATGGAGCCCTCTCCATTCTATTCACTTGCACATCTATTCAATGAACACTTAGAGGTTAAACATTCCAACCCCTTCCCACAAAGGGAGTCCAAATGAGAGCTGACCAGACTCTCTGTCTGTTCAAACTGAGCAGAACTGACAGACAGACTAACTGAGGTGCCCCAGGGTCTTACTGGAAGCAGACAGGTAGGCAGACACAGACAGCCAGACTGCATTCTCCTCCCTTTGGGGTCCAATGTGAGCTGCTCAAGCACAGAGAGTCTTGAATCCTCCTCTGGGCCTCTGAGGGGGATTCAAGAAATCTCAAGAGAGCACAATCCCATTGGGACCTAGAGAGGTCCTTGCTTCATCCACTAGAGTCATGACTGGTGCCCAAAGAGGTCAGCATGGTCAGTCTTTCTGGCCAATGCACCAGAGGCAATGGTAAAGAGAAACACCCAAATGACACCCAGGATTTGGAGGCATATTTATTGAATCTCAGACAGGCACTGACAAGGAATCAATTGTTCCTCAAAATGTCAGTCCTCAAAGGCCCAGGGAGGGAGGTTTCTACGGAGATGCAAAGTGGGTGGGTACAGAGATAGAGTACTTGGCTGTGTTTGGTTCTTACAATATGAATCACAGTAGCAGCCATTTCTAAGAGTCAGAGACAACCAAAACTGCAAGGAGAACGATCACCAGGGCAACTGAAGTATACTGGAGGAGGGGCACTTTCTGCTACCCCTCAGTGCCTTCCACCAGTCAAACCTACCCAGATACTAGAATTTACCTCTGATATGAAGAGGAGCAGAGAAAGAGAGAAAAGTTGAAATGAAAGCAAACAGTTGGCTAGAACAAATGGTGATGCGCTGTGCTGTTTGCTTGCATGCACCTTATTTCTACTGAAGAGTTTTCCTCTTTATTGCCACTTTTGCTCATGCATTACTATTTGTTTTTATTCACATTTTTATTGGTTGTCCATATCTAATTTATTTTAGGAAGTCTTTGTATATTCTGAATAATAATCCATCAGTTATGTATTGCCAACATTACCTGTAGTCTGGGATTAATTTTCTACTCCGTTTATGTTGTCTTTTGAGGTATAGAAATTTTAAATCTAATACACAAACTTGATCTTTATGTAATACTTGTGTTTTATTCACAGAAATTCTCTATCCAGACTTATTTTATCTTTTAAAAGTTCTACTCTTATCTTTCATACTTAGATGTTTAATACATAAGGGTTTTTTTTTTATTTATAGTGCTATATTGATATCTTTTGAAATTTCACTACAGGAAGTAACCAGTTGTCCCAGCCTATTGTTTAATATTCTATTTTTAAAAATTTCTACCCTTTTATATATCAAGTGTCAATCTATCATGTTGATTCCTTTGTAACCCTATTTCTGAAATCAATAATCTGTGTCATTAGTATGGTTTATATGAGCTAGAGCTATGAACTGTAACGTTGTCACATTTAATATAGTTTTAAAATTAAACTTGACTTCTAGCAGGACTCAGTCCTTTATATTGTTTTATTTTAAAATTCAGCTAGATTTTTCTCAACCTTTTGATACTTTGCATATATTTTAAGATAATTGTATCAAGTTTCACAATAAACCTTTTCATTTTGAAAGGCTGTTTTCAATTCTTAAAATGTCCAAATTTGTGTGTCTTGTTTTTTTTTTTTTGGTACAGGAAATTGAACTCATGACCTCACACTTGCCAGACAGGCGCTGTGCCACTAAGCTATATCCCCAGCCCCATGATAAACCTTTTCAGCTTTAAATTTGTGGAGTCCTAAATTTACCAATGAATCTGAACAAAATTACTATTTTATAATTGAATCTTCTCATTTATTAACATGCTACAACTCCTATGTTACATAGGTTATCATTTATATGTCCTTTTGTTTTTTACATAAAAACATTATACATATTTTTTATAATTTCTATTCTATTATAATAGAATAATATTATTATGGACTTTTGGTTGATTTTTTTTCTGTACATTATATAATGGGTTGTCATTAAAAATAAAATTTATGTATCATATTTAATTTATTCCTGCTGGTATAAAAAGCATACATAATTTTAACATGTTCAATTTACATCCAGAAAAGTTGGCAAACTATTTTATTAGTCTTAGCACACACACACAAATATACAGTTGACTCTCTGTGTCTGTGAATTTCATATCCAAAAATTCAGCCAGCTTCAGATTGATAATGTACTAAATATACATAAACATTTTTCTTACTATTATTCCCAACAGAATATAACAACCACTTACACATTCTCATTTTATGAGAAACAATGATTTGAAAAGTACAGGAGGGTATATGCAGGATATATGGCAATACGACACAATTTTATGTAGGGGATTTGAGCATCTATAGATTTTGGTATCATAGGGGTGTCCTGGAACTAATATTTCACAGATACTGAGGCAAGTCTGTCTATACATAGTTTTAAACATGATATTCAAATTTTTTAAAAAGTAACAATAATTGTAAAAATCAGACTTGGACCTATGTGTTCGCTCTGGCATAAATTTGTAATTACCTGGTGGGGTTTGGATAGGGAGAAGGAGTTCCACAGTCTTCCTAATGCTAGGCGGAACTAGTCATTTAGATTGGCCCTGTGAACACATCTCTTATTGAACAATAAATAAATAATAAGTAAATAGACTTTAGGATGGGCTTTATTTTTTTGTATTTTCAGACAGGTGATCCAGATACTTGCAGAAGGTATAATGTACATAACTAGGAGACTAGGAGATGCTGCAGAAGGATTTGTGTGTGTATATATAAAATATGTATTGAATCCCAAAAGAAATGAAAAAAAAGTAATTGGATCGTCTCTGATTAAACATCAGAGAGCTGAAAGGTTCAGCTTTATGAACTGTGCTGCTATAAAAGTGGTGCACATACCCCCACTCCACACTGAAAATGTAAACATTACGTACTGTCAACATGCACTAATGACAAAACAGCGTGAAAGAAGTTCTGGCCCAACTGGGTAATAGAAAGTTAACCTGGAAAGGAGGAGAAAATATTATGCAAGTCCTGGATCTTTGGGAATCTGGGGATAAATTTGCTGGGGTGAAGAAGGAACTCTAGACAGAGAAAACACAAAGACACAAAAACAAAGCCAGCTGGACTCTTCTCTGAATATTCCTCATCCGTTTACCCACGTGAACGTGCTGAGCTTGTTTAGTTCATGTGTGTAATGCAGAATGATTAGACTCCTTATGTGGAGTTGGTAACCACATACAACACATCTTAATTCTTTTTTATCCCTTTCTCTGCTTTCCCCCCTCCCTCTATCTCTTGATCCCTTTATATTTAGGAAACATCTATCTCCCTACTTCCTATTACAGTGTCTTTTATTTTGCTCTTTATTTATGTTTTGGGTTTCTCATGGGAAAGAAACCATGCAATATTTAAGCTTTTGTCTACAATTTCATTTCACTTAACATTATCATCTCAAAGTGTGTCCATTTTCCTACATATGACCCAAGTTTATCCTTTATGGCAGAGCAGTACTTCATTGTTTGTAAATACCATATTTTCTATACCCATTCATCTGTCGATGAACATCTAGTCTGCTTTCAAGAGTTGGCTATTATGAATTATGCTTTTATAAAGCAGGATATGCATGTTTCACTGTAATATGATTTCTTTAAGTCTTTTGGTATGATACCTAGAAGAAGAATAGCTGAGTCTCATGGAATTTCTAGTTTCAGTGTTTATCAGGAAACTCCATACTGATTTCCATGGTGGTTGTCATATTTTTATCTTACTGCCAGCAGTGTAGAAGGGTTCCTTTTCCCTGACACCATGCCAGAATTTGTTATTATTTGATTTCTTGATGAGAGCCATTCTTTCTGGGGCAACATGGAATCTTGGTGTTGTTTTAATTTGCATTTCTCCAATGGCCGGCAATGTTGAACATTTCTTCATGTAATTTTTGGTCATTTGTACTCTTTCTGAGAAGTGTCCATTCATTTTACTTGCCCCTGTTTCAGTTTACTTTTAGAGGATTCTCATTATTTTTTGAGTTTTTTATAGATTCTAGATGTTAGTCTTTTATCTGAGGAATAGCTGATAACATTTTTTCTCATTATATAGGTTGTCTCTTTACTCTGTTGCTTGTATTTTGCTGTGTAGAAGCTTTTCAATTTGATATGATCCCATTGGCTAATTCTTAGTATTATTTCCTGTGCAAGTGGGGTTGTGTTCAGAAAGTCCTTGCCTGTTTCTAGAGTTTTGAGTTTTATTTATTTTATCCTCCAGTAGGTTAAGTGTTTCTGTTTTAATATTTACTTCTTTGATTTATTTTGATATTTAGTACATGGTGAGAGATATGGGTCTAAATTCAATCTTCTGTGTGTAGATAGCCAGTTTTCCCAGCACTATATTAATACAGGCTATCATTTCTCCAGAGTATGTCTTTTTAGCTCCTTTGTCAACAGCCATATAGTTAAATGTTCTTGGGGCTGTTTCTTCATCCTTTATGCTGTTCCATTGACCCAAATGTCTGTTTCTTGTGTCAGTATTATGCTGCTTTTATCACTGTAGCTTTATGATATACTGTGAAATCCAAAATTGTGATGCCTCCCACTTTGCTCTTGTTACCAGGACTGATTTTCCTACTCTGGGTCTCTTCTGGTTCCATGTGAATTTTAGGATGGTTTTCTCTAGTTCTGTGAGCAATTCTGTAAGTATTTTGATTACAGCTGAATTAAATGATATATCAGTTTTGGAGTGTAGTCATTTTGACTATACTGGCTCTGCCTATTGCGGAGCAGAGGCTGTCATTCCATTTTCTGATGTCCTCTTCGATCTCATTTTTCAGAGTACTATAGTTTTCATTGTAGAGGTCTGTCACTTGCGTCATTAGGTTAATTCCTAAGTATTTAATTTTTCTTAGTGTTGTTATGAAGGTATTTTTCCCTAATTTCTTTCTCAGTGGGCTCATTAATAGTGTCTGTGAACACTGCTGATTTTGTGTATTGATTGCATATCCTACTACATTTCTGAATTTGGTTACTCTAGGGTTCTTTTTGTTTGTTTGTTTTGTTTTTGGTTTTTCTCTGGTACCAGGAACCGAACTCTACTCTAGGGTTCTTTTAGTGGAAGTTTTGGAGTCTTCCATGTAGAGGATCATGTCATCTGCAAATAATAATAGTTCACATCTTCATTTTTTATTCCTGTCTCTTTTATTTCTTTTTCTTCCCTAATTGCTCTTGTTAATGTTTTAAACAGCTGTGAATAGGTCATGTTGAATATGTTGAGCAGGTGTGGCAATCATGGACATCTTGTCTTGTTTGCAGTTTTAGAGGGAAATCTTTCAGGTTTTCCCCATTTAATATGGTATTGGCAGTAATTTTGTCATAAATAACAGATTTTTGTCAAAGTGAGATAAGGTCCTTCTGTACCTATTTCTTTAAGTGCTTGTTTAATCATGAATGGATGTTGGGTTTTGTCAATGACTTGTTCTGGGTCAACTGAAATAATTATGTGATTTTTGTTCTTGCTTCTGTTTATGTTTATTGATCTGTGTATGTTGAACCATCCTTGCATTCCTAGAAGGAAGCTTACTTGGTCACGATGTGTGATGTTTTTGATGATTTATTGTAATTATTTGCCAGTAACTTGTGGAGGATTTCTACATCTATATTCATTAAAGAGATTGGCCTATAGCTCTACTTTTTGATTGGGTCTTTGACTTTGGGAATAACTTCCAGGAATGACTTTGGGAATATTCCTTCCCATTTAATTTCATCAAAGGGCTTGGGGAATATTAGTGTTAGATCTTTCCCAAAGTTTTGGAATTCAATAGTGAATCCATCTGGACCTGGGCTTTTCTTAGTAGGATTTTAAACTACTGCTGCAATTTCATTTACTTTTATTAGATTATTCAGGGTTTTTGTATCTTTTCGTTCAGTTTCAGTAATTCCTATGTATCTAGGAATCTATCCATTTCTTCTGTTCTCCAATTTATTGGCATACAGATTTGTGAAGTAGTTTTTAATAATTTGTTTTATTTCAGCAATGCCCATTTCAACTTTTTCATTTATAATTGAATTGATTTGGATCTTTTCTATCCTTTTGGTTAGATTGGCTAAGGGTTTGTCTGTTATCTTTATTCTTTTGAAAAACAAACTATTAGATTTATTAATTTTGTTGTTTTTAGTGTCAATTTGATTGCTTTTGGTTCTGATATTTATCATTTCCTTTCTTGTACTAACTTTGGGTTCAGGTAGTTCTTGATTTTCTGGGCACTCTAGGTGCATTGTTGGAGTATTAATTTGATCTCACTCTGTTTTTATGATGTGGGCATTCACAGCTATAAACTTCCTGTGAAGGACTGCCTAAGTTCTGATATGTTGTACTGGCATTATTGTTTAGTTCTAGGAACTATCTTATTAATTCCTAGATTTCTTTGTAAAACATTGATTGAGAATGTATTATTTGATTTCCATGTGTTTGCCACTGATTTCTAATTTCAGTGTGTTATGATCTGGTAATATGATTATTTTGACTCTTTTGCATTTACTTAAGCATGTTTAGCAGCTAGTGTGTGGTCTGTTTCAGAGAAAATTCCATGTGCTGCTGAGGAGAATGTATATTCTGTGTTGGGTAGACTACTCTGTAGATATCTATTAGGTGCATTTGTGGAAGCTCTGATATTTCTTTGTTGATATTTTTGTCCAGTTTATCTGTATTTATGTCTGTGGGGTATTGAGGTTCCCCCTATAGTTGTGTTTATTTTTATTACATTTTATATCCAGTAGTACTTGTTTGATGAAGTTGGGTGTGCCCTTTTTCAGTGCATCTGTGTTAATAACTGTTATTTCTTCCTATTGAATTGTTTCCTTAATCAATACTTAGTGACCTTCTGTGCCTCTTCTGTGCCTCTTCTGATCAGTTTTGGCCTGAAGTTTGCTTTGTCTAAAAATAGCATATCTTACCTGGTGTGGTGGTACATGCCTGTAATCCCAGCACTTGGGAGGCTGAGACAGGAGGATTTCCATATGTTCAAGATCATCCTGAACTACACAGTGAGACCCTGTCTCAAAAATCCAAAACATAAATAAATAATAGCTACTCCTGCTTTTGTGGGGGAAGGGTTCCCATTGCATGGGATTATTTTTCCATCCTTTGATTTTCAGTTTATGAATTTTTTTTTGGTTTAAATGTGTTTCTTGTACACAGTATATCATTGCATTCTGTTTCTTGATCCATTCTGCCAATCTGTCTTTTGATTGGAGAATTGAGACCACTCACATTGACAGTTATTACTGACAGGTATTGACTTATCCTTGTTACAGCATTATTTTCCTCTGCTGATTCCCTTTCTTTCACTTCTACCTAAGTGCTCACCTTCCTTGCTGTATTCATTCTATCAGATTTTTGTCTTTGTTTATTTCATTGTCTCCTGCTATGACATCCTTGAGGATTTTTTTGAGAGTTGGTTTGGCTGTCCATCTGCCACAGTTACTCTTCTCATTGCTGAAACAAAATACATGACACCCAAAGTTAAAGGTGGAAAAGTTTATTTAGCTCACACTTTGTAGAGGTTTCAGTCCCTAGCTGGCTCCAAGGCAGGGTGCCTTAGTAGAGCGGCATCGCTGAGGAGACAGTTCATGGGGCCCACAGTGTAGCAAGAGCAACTAAGGGGAACCAGTTTATGGTGGCCAGGAGGTAGCAAAGCAACAAGAGAGTTTAAAAACATCTTTCTGCCCCTTTTATCTTATCCAGACTTCTGGGATTAGGGTGGTGCCAAACCAATCAGTGGGCTAATTTAGTAATCACACACCCTTAATCCCAGCATGACACACTCTAGATTCAGCCACTTCTGAGAAAGCCCTATGACTGCATGAGGCTTTCTAGAGACATCTAGATACAAACCATAGCACCATTCATGAGGAAAACAAATCTCTTCTGGGCATTCTTCCTCATAGACATCCTTTTCTATATCATTGGCCAGAATCCAGTCAAATGAGCATCTTTGGTCCAAAGATCCTGAGACAATGTTCCTTTTTCTTTAGAGCTGCCTCAAGTAAAATTGCAGTTCTTGTGGTAAGGAAGGAAGGGCGAACACCTGGATATTGAATAGATCACTGGTGGGCATGGAGGGCAAACATATGTCTACATTTGATAAAGGAAATATACTATAGCATGGCAACACTAAGGATCTCTAGAGGAAGCCATATTGCATACTGGGCAAGGATTTGTAGTTCATCCTATATACTCTCCTGTCATAGAGGGCAGGATGGGATATAGGGCTCAGATCAAAAAGTCAAGCCTTGGAACTCAGGCCCTGTTCCTACTTGAATGTGTGGCTTTGAGTGAATTATTTAATCCTCTAAAATGAGACCTCCTTTGAGAGCAGAGCTGTGTTTTGCTACTACTGTTTCCTCACCCCTAAGAGAAGCTTTCCTACCATAAGCAGTCAATATTTATGGAATAAATGAATAGGTGTATAAATGAACTTATCCGACTCCTGATCAAGCAGGGGTAGAAGTAATTAATAATAGCAATTGCCTTTACAGGTTCTTGTGAGTATGGAAGGAGGGAATGGATGTTTTATAAACATTCCATTGGCTTTATTGTTAGAGAAATACAATTGCATTTGAGTTCCCCCAAAGCTGTCTGAACCTGAGAGCTTCTTTGCTGAGGAAATCCACACCCACCTATCCATTTCTAAGTCTTTTTCATTCTTGAATAACCTGTACTACTATGATATCTGTCAAACTTACAACTAATGTATTCAAAGCTAGTATCCATGTGGTGGGTTCCTAAAGTGTGTAGGATGGACAGATGAAGGCGCATGTATGTATGCACACATGTATTAGTGGCTTTTATTTTGCTATTTCAGACAAGGGTTGTTGCTAATCAGGATTAGCACACTAAATTAACAGCAAATTAATTTTCAATTCTCCCCTAGTACACTAGAGCAGCAGGAAATTACTTAAATTAGAGTCAGGTAGTGACATTCCTCATGCCCATAAGTAAAGGCATCTAAAAGCACTTTCTGTGAAACTGAGTAGAAGAAGTATGAAACAAAAAATTCTGATGTTAGTCAGCGTTCTATTGCTGGGACAAATACCTGACATATACAACAAAAGTAAAAAAGTTTTAGCTCAAAGATTCAGAGGGTCCAGGCCATGGCTGGTTGGCTCCATGGCAGAAGCATCCTGGCAGAACTACTTGGCAGAGAAAAGCTACTATCCACATGGCAGCCAAGTAGCAGAGAGAAAGGGCTGGGGTCCAGATATATTGTCTATGACCCAGGCAGATGCATTCAGAAGTGCGTTTTACTAATCTAGGACTCCTTCAAACCAATCAAGTTGACAATCAAGGTTGACTATCACTGTCTTTATTTGGTTATTTGCAGTGGATGAGTCTTTACAAAATGTTTATTTGAAGGAAAATTCTGCTCAGTAACATGTGCTTCTATATATACTGTTTAATATCAGCTGACCTAGAGACTTATGGAAATCTTCTGATTAAAGACTCAGAGTGGCTTCATGCTGACAAAGTAGAAATTACCAAATTGGATTACAATGCAAACAAATTCTCTACTAGCAGTCTATCGTAAATCAAATAACTCTCAAAATTCCTGAGCCATTTTATGATAATCCTGTCATTACCCAGTCTCTGTGACAGCGTAGGTTTCCATACCAGTACAGAGGCCTGGGTATCTTCTCTGGGGTGAAAAGTACTTGCTTATCCTTCCTAATTTGCTCTGCTGACAGACTGGATGTGGCTGTGTTTCCCATGCCCATTTCAAATACGTGCTATGACAAAAGTCACTGCGACAAGCTGGCGGCTTTATCTCTTCAGAGAAAATGATTCACTCCTTCATAGAAGATCACACTTGACAGGGGCCATTTACAAACGCTGCGCCACTGTGAAGAAACTTAATTCTAGTGCCGTGGAACACAGATTTCAGGAAAACATCACATTGTGCTCACCCTCCCCTCTGAACTCAGGGTTCATGAGACCCTCCCCGACCAGCTCAGATGTCTGAGTCTGTGGGCCCATTGAGCAGTCTGCTTTGTGTTCTGCCCTAGCAATTCCCCCTGCTCCAGCTTATAATGGGAATATTGACCGGCCATTGACTGGGCCTGGGCAGGCAGACATTGCAGTAATTATGAATGAGAGACGTCAGTGGTGAAGCATCTCATTCCAGATATTTCTACACATAGTCAATACAGGCTTCCGTAAGTGTGGCTGAGCTCCAAAGGGCTTGCAGTCATAAGGGAAGACCAACTGAACAGCTATTATTTCATCCAATGGATGCTTTTTGTGCAAGGGGAGCAGTAATGCAGAAGCACGCACATTTTACACAGGCCTGGTTTTTGCTGTCAATAGCTACTGAAACATATTAGCTATTTTCCCTGGGAAGCCAGCTCTTGCGGAGAAGCTATATGTTGCAAGTGGAAAACCATGTTAATTTTCAGCAAAGTCTACAAAAAACACATACATTCCCACTCAAACTTCCTCATTAATGCATTGACTCCTAACAGGAAGATGAGTGTTTATTTCCAATAGTCTCTTGAATTTTGCTTTCGCAGTAAAATAAGAAATATGGCAAAGAAAATAATTCAGATGAGAAAGCAGTATTTTCTTGGATACTTGGATATGTGCCAGATTTCTGGGTCCAGGCAAGGACGATAACCAAGGCTTCGCTGTGATGACAAGTTCCTGGAAATCTGAGGCTCAGTCCCTTACCTGCTGCAGAAATCTTTTTTCTCACATCACTGGTATCAGCGTACATCAGAGCCGTTTTTGATTTTTATGATTTCTATCCAAATATTTACCAAGACTTTGTGGTTTGTCTGAAATTACCTGGTAATAAAAGCTTATTTTAACAGCAAGTAAAAGCAGCTACCTGGTACTTTTCAAAGCAACATTTTTCAACTAATGTCATGTCTCAATGTTGCCACATTGGGGGACAAGAATGCGTGTGCTGTGGTGGGGTGTTAAAAATTGGCACTAGGTGTTAAAATGGTCACAGGAGCACACAGCTTGTAGTGGCAAAGCCAGGAACTTCCCCCAGAGTTGATGTGTTTAATCACTGTACTGCGTAACCCCTCTTCTAGCAAAATAATAGCAGCAAGAGTAGTTAATAGCAGACCAGTGGAGAGGTAATAGAAATAATAAGTAAAGTAGCATCACTAACTGTGTATTTGTGCTCTTGTGAACCAGATATTGAGACGGTGTTATAGGCATTTGTCTGAATTATCCTTTGTTTCCAAAACAGTGGCATTTTCCCTGTCTTATAGAAGAGGATCCTGAAGTTAGGAGAAGTTAGGAAATGTACTTAGGAGATAGAAGGCGACCACACTGGGATTTCAACCTGAGTCAGACTTACTATTTGTGTTCTGAATGCTTCTCTAGAGGAAAGGAGAAAGAGGTCACTTGCTCTGTTAACATCATGGGAGGGCCAGATATAGAACAGCATTTGAATCTTGGAATGGCAGTGCAATCAGATTTCAGACAAGTGCTGAGACCAGGAGCTCCATGAACCAGTTAGAAATTGTCATGGGGTTGCTGAGCTCCTCAGACAAGACCGTGAGTCACAAGAACAAATGATGTACAAAAGCATATACTTCCTGTGAGCGCTGTGCTGGGATCCACAACACAGCTCTCTCCTGAACTGTGATTCTTGATGCCAAGGTAAAAATGGTCGTGCTATAGATGAAGTAGAGGAGTTGAAATCTCTGAGATGCTAAATAACGATTGCATGTTTCCCCATAGCACGTGAAGAATGGGGCAGACCTATGCATACAGGACGTATAGTCAGGACTTAGGTTGGTCTCATTCTGGAGTCATGATACGGGAAATAACTCTGGATAGGACAGCACTTGTTGGTGACCCTGGGTCCCTCTACCACACCTGAGCCCACACCCAACTTGTGTCATTCCACTTGCCTCTCCTGCGACACATCCAGGAAGAGACTTCATCCTTCTCCCTGACAAGGAAGTCTTTTAGGATTCCTCTGCAAGGATGGGAGTATTCCCTGAAGGAAAGATCAGAAAATTGTCGGGCCGCTGTTGGTTGTTGCGATCATCAAAGTTGCAGTGGCTTGCATTTAATAGTAGGGTTTAGGGGTGCTAAAACTCCTAAACATCCTGGATCATCCCACACACTAAGTAGTTCTGGTCCCTGTAAGACTTCTAGGTGTCTCTCAGAATTTCATACAAATACTGCAAAAAAAAAAAAAAAAAACAAATACTGCAAAAAAAATTCATTAAAGTGCCCATGACCACACTGTTTATACCTACCCAAGCTTTGAGTTTAATTCTACCTTATATATCAAGTATAAAATATTTCCCCTAGGGCTTTATTATACACTTTACTGTTCAGTGCAGCTCCTAGACAAATGCAAAAATATTGCACTATATTATTTGTTTAGAATTTTAGCAAGATTTCTTTTATGAATCCAGCTCAAGAGGAAAAAAATAACCCATAAGCAATGACACTGCCCCTGTTGGTATTAAATCGCTATGTTAGCTTGCAGTTGTGGAGCTTCTAGTCCATGATCAGCTGGCCCTTTGTTTTGGGCCTGTGGTGAGACAGAGAGCACATTGCGGAGCACTTGCACGCCTCATGATGCCATAAGAGAAGAAAAGGAGGGGGGAGAGAGACAGAGACAGAGAGAGGCAGAGACAGTCAGCGACAGTCAGAGACAGACAAAGACAGAGGTAGAGACAGAGACAGAGACAAACAGAGACAGAGAGTATGAACCAGGGTCCAAGTATCCTCTTTGAAAGCACACACTTATATGACTACCTTCAACTAGACTATACCTTTCAACACTGCCACAAACTGAGGACCAAACCTTAAGCACAAGGCCTTTGGGGGTACTTATCAAACCTTAGCAGCAGCATTACAGTGCACTTTCACTATTTGTCCATCTAGTGAAACTGTTCTGAATCATTTATATACTAAAATAGCCATTACTTTATGTCAAGCTACTGTCTGTGTTAAAGTTTCCCTTTGCTGGGTCCAAATACCCGACACCCATGACTTACGGGAGGAAGTGGTTTACTTGGCTCACGGTTTCAGAGGTTTCAGCTGCCTCTGGCAAAAACATCATGGCGGACATGGGTGACAGAGCAGAGTTGTTCCGTTCACAGAGACTGAGAAGCCGAATGGGGAAATGGAGCCACAGAGGAAGGGACCAGGGACCAGATATTGACGAGCCCCCTTCATTTACCCAGACACACCCAGAAGCGTGCTCGCTAATCTGCCAGCTGGCTCCCAAAGCAATCAGTTTGACCGTTAAACCTCACAGTTTTACTGTCCTTCATATCATAATTGGGGAATATCTTTCAATTCTATTAAAATTTTGTTTTAGGTTAGGGAAGAGGCATTTTAATAGTGTGTTGATGTGGACTGAAAAACATTTCTTCTGACTTTCTGAGTTCTTCACAGTGCCGCACGTGGGGCTCCCTTCCTGTGGCACACCCTTGCTGCTTGCTCTTCTCCTGGGGACCGCACAGAATGAATCCTCCAACGCAGAGCAGTCATTCTGGTACCTGTCATCAGCCTTCACACCCCCAAGGTTTCTCTCCCTTCCTGCTCTTAAGGTCTCCTGCATTACACACACGGGCCTCTCTGACAGGAGTCTGGAGCCCAGTCTTTCTGATGTGAGCTGACCACACCCAGCCTTGACTCACGCTACACATTGTTCCTATCTATAACTGCATTTGATTTTCTGGCTCTCATGTTTCACAAGCGTGGATTTGGATTCATCCCTTCCTCAGATAATACTGAGGGCCCCATGGTTAAGATATCCTGTGGACAAATAGCTTCTAGGTTTTAAAGGGCCTCTCTTTTATTATAGAATTTAAAAATTCCTTTATCTAGAGTACGCACTGGAGGAATGGGAAAAATATTTGCCAGATACGTACTGTGTATATACAATGAAGATATGAAAGCCACAAAATAACTGAGAGTTTGGGATTTCGGCCTTGAATCAAGTGAAAATATTGTACACTTACAAGTACTACAATTTTTTTAAATAGAAAGAAATGGGATTATCCCAGTCTGTCAGTAATTGTAGCAGGTAAAGTTATGATAGTCTACTTATGTTAGAGCAATATGTGTCCATATGTGTGAAGCAGTAATCAAGATCTACACTGTAAGCAAGATTTTCCTCAAAGTTTACAGCCATCCCCCTTTTATCAAGCCCCCACAACTGTAAGGTACATGAAAACCTTTTTACCAGCATCCCTTTAAAGCTCATTGAAGGACATATATTAGTTTTCTGTTGCTGTATAACAAATTATCACAAGTGTAGGGTTTTAAAACAACACACACATTTGATCTCCAAGTGGACATAGATCAGGAATATGGACAAAGTTTAGCTGGAGATTCAGGACTTCTCATCAGGCTGTAATGAAGGTGTTGGCTAAAGCTGCAGTGTCATCAGAAAGCTCCTTTAGAGAAGGATCTTCTTTCGATCTCAGTTTCTTAGTAGAATTCCAACCTACTGATTGACTTGAGAGTCTCATTTCTTTTCTGCCGTTCAGCCAGAAGCTACCTTGAGCTCCTTGAAATATAGTCCTCCCCACAGGGCAGCTCACATGTGACAATTTTCTTCCTCAATGGAAGTAAGGGATAGAGTCCACCAGTTAAATAGGAGAATTAGGGTCTTATGTAAATAATTGTGGGGGTAGCATCCTATTACTCTGCTATCTTCTGTAGATTGCAAGCAAGTCCTGGCCAAGACTCAGAGGGAGGGGAAATGAGTCTCAGGAGGCAGAGACTATTGGGGACCATCACAAGGGCCCATGCTGAGTTCAGCGGTCATACACCAATGTACTTACCCGCAGAGCAGAGACTGAAAACAGACTTTGTGAGTGGATACTGTTAGAAGTGTTTCCACAAAAACACTTGCCATTTCCTTAATTAAACAGGTTGACCCATAAACCGAATCACATCCTGCAGGGTAGATTTTAATACACAAGGCTAACATAGCCAGTGCAGCGCTTGAAGAAGTTCTCAGTCTCCTTTCTCTCTTCTCTCTGCCCACTCCCTGCTGCCATTTTCCTTCTATTCAATGCCTCCTTGAAATTTTCCATCTTAATGATTTTGCATTAAGATGTCAGGTTTTGTGTAAGTATGAAATATTTCTTTTTAATTACACAGGCCTGGGAATAGGTATGCAGTCATGTTGGCATCAGCCTCAGATGCAAAAACGGTTATTTTCTTTTTTTTTTTTTAAATGGTTATTTTCATCTGACTATATCTTGAAAAGACGTGCAGCCCTTGGAACCTGGAAATTTTAATGCACCATTGCTCACTAGAGGAACATCGAGGGACAGAAATTAAAACTGAAGTGGGGGCTGGTGGCAGCTTTGCCATCACTGCTAAATCAGCCAAGATGAGAATGGATAGAGTAAAACACAACTTGGGACTAGTGGAAAGGTCCAAGCGCTCAGCCTCTGGCCACCCTTACGATTGCATAGGACAAGCCATAGCCAAAATACCATGGGCCCTTCCCAAAGGGAAACTATAGATGCGGGCCAAGCATAAACCTTTAGTTCTCAATGCCACAGAGCAGGCAGGCAGAAGCAGGCAGAGAAGACTGATCTTCTCACAGCCATGATAAATCAGAAGCTAAAAGGATATCTGCCGAAAAGTCACAGAGACTTGTGGCTCCCTCTTGAATCTTAACCCCTGAAGTGTGACCTATAGCAAATAGAGAGACCCTTGCCCTTGAAGGTGAGAGGGTAAAAGGCCAGAGAATCTAATGGACAAGCCATGGGAGTAAAGGCCAGAACCACTGAATTTTAGAACTAGAAGGGACATTATAAAGGCCTCTATGTTAATGTAGCAGAAAATAACTCCCTCAGCCAGTGTACTTCAGTTTGCTAGTTGCCCAGGCAATAGTTCCAATTCCAGTCTCACTTCCTCCTGTCTCTTAGAAACGGCTGGTCACTGTGATGCACACTGTATAAACCAACGCCCAGCTGACAAGCCATTCTGCCTCTGTACCTCCTGCTTGCTTAACTCATCTAAGCCCTAGACCACCAGTGATCAGGGCCCAATAGTCTGGGAGTGATCACAATCAGTGCCTGTCCACGTAAATAAATCTGCCTCCCAAACCTGGGTGTTGCTTTGGTATCTCTGTTTTCTGTTGCATCTGGTGTGTCAGCCAAGAAGACTGACCATGCTGACCTCTTTGGTCACCAGTCATGACCCTTGCAGACAGAGCAAGGACCTCTCCAGGCACTTGAGATTTGTTGCGTCCCCTCAGAAGTCTACAGGAGGATTCTGGACTTCCTGCTTGAAAACAAAGGGAGGAGGATGCAGTCCGTCTGTCTGTCTCTCTGCTTGCTGCCTGCCTGTCTGCTTCCTGTAAGACCCCTGAGGGCACCCCAGTAAGTGAGTCTGTCAGTCCTGCTCAGTTTAAACAGCAGAAGAGCTTGATCAGTTAGTTAAGGTCACCCTCAAGGGAAGGAGTGATGGAATGTGTAACCTCTGAGTGTTTGCTGAATGACTGGGTGAGTGAGTGGAAAGGTCAGCAGAAGCAATAGGCTGCTCCATCTGTGCACCAAGTTTGGGAAGCACTGGCTGAGGTGGCTGATTGGGCCCTCACCTGCAGTTCCATGGCGATCAACATACGGCATAATGGAAACCTTGCACCCTCCTTAGCTAAGTCACACCTAAGTCCCCAGCCAGGCAGGCGTCTGAATGGTCTCTCTGTGAGGGGCTCCCACCCTTTGTCTGCTATACCATCATTCAAGGCCACAGAATACACATGTAGGAAGTCAGAAATGCGAATTAACTAGTCAAAATCTACAGTCCCTGACCGCAGGAAAAAGGGCTTTTACAGAGTTCAAAATGAAACCAAAATGTGCCCTACATCTCAAAGACAAAAGAGGCCAATTTTTCCTGAGAATTCTGCCTTGACACCCTCCTGGGCCGTCACATTTGCTGCAGATATTTAGAGCTTCACCTCCCTGTTCCCAGCTCATCCACTGGCTCGAGCTGGCCATTGCCTGCATTTGGCGCCCCCTGGAGATGCACCTGTCCTGATCAGACGGCATCATCTAACGCCCACCTGAGGTGGCTGTCAACAATTCCTTCTAAGCTCCACATTTGGACTCAGGAAAAATTGGACTATCAGCCCTGACAAATGAGTTGCACCCTGTCAGGCCTGAAAAGATAGGACAGACTGAGCTCTATCAAACTGAGCCCCTGAAAGCTCACATTCATTGCAAAAGTTGGGGGCAAACCTGTGACTTTCCTAGTAGAAAGTGGAACAGAACGCTCTGCCTTCAAAATTCCCCTCTGTCAAAAAGTTACCATCACCGGGGCCACTGGGACACTTGCCTCTCACCCCCGCTGCCAGGTCCAAACTTGTAGCCTGGGAGGGTATCTCCTTCACACCAAACCTGTCAGCCTCCCTGTCATTCAACTTTGACTGTTCCCTGAGAGGAAGACAATGCCTACATCAGCCTGAAACACGTAACTCAATCCTGAACTTCTGAAAATTCTCCTCCCAGAGGAGATAAGAGTCCCAGAGGTATAAAGACTCATGTCCAGGCCTGGCTATCAACCAGGCCACCTCACCACAACCCCCATTGCTGTCAGATGTCAGGGGAAGCAAAAACAGGCATTGGGTCACACATTAGTTTGGGATGCTGATAAACTGTTATCCACCTTGAAACACTGCTCTCCTCCTGATAAAAGAAAGCCCAATGGAAGCACTGGTCAGTACAGGATGTAAAACCACACATTTCTTAGAGCTGCTAGTTTCTGTAGAATCTGGGCCCTTGAGTTCACAAAAACAATGGTGCTTGCTCACACCGTCAGCCCCTGGGAACGCCCAGTGGCCCACCTCTGCAATACTTGGATCTGGTCACTAGCAGCTGCCTCCCCCGTTTGCCTTCCTGCTCTAACAGCGACTGTCCTTCTGATCAAGAAAGTTCATAAGCTCAGCTCAGGCAGAGGCCTGACTGTCCAGGTGCCACATGCTGCAGTGGACCTCCTGTATAACTGTGGACCGCTATGGAAGTAGCTCTGTTTGGAATCCAACAGGCTACATATGCTGTGGTCGCCTTGGACAAAAATATTTTGGCCAAAGCTCTCCTGCTCCTGCTTGCTGCTGCTGTTTGGAAACCTGCCACCAACACAAAATAATTCGATCCAGAGGACTAAGCCTTCTGTAAGGATCCAGTTGGCTGTAACATGAACCCCATCCAGGAAAACTCTACCCAGTGCTCCCGGAAGATCAGAGTCAGACCTGCCCCTAACATTTCTTCTGTGAGCTCAAGCTGAAGCACTGGTACCAGCACCCCCACAGCCAGCTTGGGCTTCAATATCTGCATCACTGGCCCTGACTTCATGCAATATAGTGGACTCTCCTCATTTAAAGATGTACAAATAGACTTCATAAAAATAAAATCTTGCAGGGGTTACAAATATCTGTTATTTCTCACCTGCATCTACTCAGGCTGGCCTGAGACACTGCCTACCTATGCTGAGAAGACAAAAAAAGTTTATAGGATCCCTCTGTAAAAAAATCATCCCTAGATATGGCCTACACTTGACCACTGGCAGTGACAACAGGCCTACATTTGCAGCAGAGATAACTAAATAAAAATTACATATAGCATACAAGCCACAGAGCTCTAAAAAGTTAAAAAATAAAACATAACTCTACAGGAACAGCTTATAACCAGCTCCATAAAGTTTAATTGAAAGACCGGCTGTACCTGTACACACTCCTGCACACACATATAACCCAGGTGCATGTTAACTATCTCTACAAGTGCCAGAATTCCAGCCTTAGATCTGCTGAAGAGTTTACCTGGACAGCTCCTCTGAGCCTCACGCTGAAGATATGACACATTCAAAGCCCTGTACTGGTCCCTCTGGATGCTGACCAGCCCATGCACAGCTGCAGCTTGAGGATACCATTCACAGGATGGCTCCGTACCTATCCCCCTTGATTCTTGTGCCTTTTCAGGCTCCTTCCCCCAGTCCTTGCTTCCCTGCCGCCCTGCTAGCCAAGAGAATAGAACAATCAATAAAACACTTGACCAAGGTTTGATGAACATCCAAGGCATATTGGACACTCTCCTAGATCAGATTAACTACCTCACTACCTTCCCAGAATAATGTTACAGAGAAAACAGGCCTAAATTTTGTCTCTTCCTAAAAACAACATAAGGAAAAACTCTAATAAGACAATCTTAGGGACCTTGGCTAGGGGCCATCCTAGCATCCCTGGCAACCCTGATATTACTGCTTCGAGTGAAGCCTTGTCTCAGAATATCACACGTAGTATGCCCAGCAAAGATTTGTTGGGGAAACTAAAAGAGGAGGAAAATGTAGCAGAACCCCCTCCCCCCAGCCAGTATACTTCAGTTGCTCAGGGGATAGTTCTTGTTGCAGTCCCGGTTGTTCCTCTCTCTTAGAAACAGCTGGTCACTGTGATGCATAGCTGGTCACTATGATGCTCATTATAAAAATAATTTAGACATCCAAGTACTCCCTCTACCTCTGTACCCCCTCCCTTTATAACCCCATAAAAATCTCTCTCTCTGCGCCTTCAAGGACTGACATTTTGAGGAACAATTGATTCCTAGTCAGTGCCCATCTGACATTAAATAAATCTGCCTCCAAATCCTGAGTATTGTTTTGATGCTCCTGTTTGCAGTTCAAGGGGAGGTTAGCGAACAGGAAAAGGCAGAAGCCACACTTTTCTCTCGGTTCACTTTGCCTCTGCACCCTTGTCTTCCACTCCACAACCTAGTTTTAGTGTCAGAAAGGTGGTTCAATTTCTGGCTTCTGTTCACACCACCTTCTCCATTTACCCTCCCAGCCCTGCCCGAGGAGCCAGTGGCCATCTACTGTCATAGATGTTGCTTTGCTTTGATTTCTTAGCTGTTTCCTCATCTGTTCAGTGACCCGTATTAAAATTTCCTATTGAAAGTTGTAAAGTGTTCCTGCATTTCTTGCTTGACTCTGGCATACCATTTTGCATTATTAAACTGACACAAACATACATATATGACAGTACCGTATGTGGATGGATTTACAGATCAGTATGAATAAACTTCTCTACCCAGCTGGTGGAATTTGGTGTACTTGATAAGATCACTTTGGAAGAAGGTGACAGTGTTTAGTAAAACAGAAGTTGAACAGTTCTATAGCTTAGCAAATCCAGTTATACATCCAGGCATATATATCCAACCTACACTTTCTCTCATTTTCACAAGCAAAGTAACACATATTGCAGCACTGTTTATAATGGCAAAAATTTTAAAAGCAACATAAATGTCAACAGAAGAAAGTAGCATTAAAGTATGTTTAGATAGGAATGTTCTAGGTAATATAGAGAACAGAATGAAATACTATTAAAGTATTAATTGGGCTTTTTAGTGTCAACATGGATAAATCCCAAAATTATAATTCAAATAAATAAGAATGCAAACTGATAGAACATCATTAGTACACAGTTATCAAAGCCCAATTCTATGTACTCTTTAAGGATAAAA
>NW_004955430.1:698203-699816 GCF_000276665.1 Chinchilla lanigera
TTTTTCTTTTCCTTTCCTTCTTTTCTCTTTTGATGTCTTTAAAATATTTGCAATTACAGTCTTTACCTACTTTCTTCCAGGTAAAAATAATTCAGAAAAATTTTCTCTTTCCTTTGCACAATGAAGGAAGAAGTTGTACAGATTAGAAAAAATTCAACAATGAAAGAGTAGCATTCATAGAAGATGCATCAGAAAACCCTATCTAACAGACACCAAACTCTGGCATTTGGGTATTGGTGATGATCATGGATTGTTGCCCCATTCTATTAACATTTTATGGATTTGTTTTTACTCAATCTAGAACAAGTGCAGGCAAATACAAGTGCAGAAAAGGGAATTCTTATTAACAGAATCTGTTTGATAGCTCTTTTTGCACTGGTTAAATCTCTTTAGTTTGCTTCGGAGTAGTACATTTCTAAATTATCCCAAGATTTAATGGTATAATGTGATCAAAGAACAAGTACAACTGGTAACAACAAGAGAAAAACAACAAACAACAGTAAAAACAAGGTATAATTTACCATGACTATACCAATTTTAATTTTATGAGCATTTTGTGGAAAATATATACGTATTTACACATGTAAAGTATGTGTATAGATATACTTCATTTTTATGTCTTTCATTTTATATATTATATATAGTACAAGATTTTACATATAAAATACATGTAGTATGTATTTCAGAAATAAATATACATGTATTTTTTGCAATATAACCTGGTATTTCCCTGGGAAACTTCTGTTGATATTTTTAGGATAACTTTTAAAATATTTTTTTAAGTGAACAAACTTTTATTGCTATTTCTAGACTGCATTAGTCAACATTTTAAGGAAACTTTAAGAGAAATTTGTTTTAGATTGAGGATAGAAAATCTTCAAGGAGTCCATATTTTAATTTTATAAAATATGCAAAATTTTGTAAGTAAACTAAATAGCATTTGTCTTAAGAATGAGGAGATTCTTTGAAAATGCTCATCACAGCTTGCCAACCAATATGTTTCAATATACTTATTCTGGATTTAAGCACTGTTAATCCTTTACATCTTTCTTTTGAAGAGATTTAAATTGTTCTCTTAAGCAGGGCTTATCATTTGGAATTTCAACTGGATGAGTTAATTTATATATTAAAAATGTCCCCTACAAAAATGCAGCTGTTTGTGCACATGGCTAATTGCAGAATAGTGTGTGTTGAACAGCAGAAGAACATAGTTTTGCGGGTTAAACTTAAGCAGAGCTTAAATATCTCCAACAACATTGTTTCCTGAAACTAATGCCTTGATCTTGGAGAAACGTTATTCAGGGAATGGCTCCACTGGCTGCATATAGGACTTCGAGTGGTGATAAAGTAATTTGTAGACCTAAGTATTTCAAAGACTATGAACCACTTTCCCTGTTTTCTCAGACGTTCCCCACCCACTTCCCGAAGATCATGCCCTTCTTTTTTATGATTACAAAAACAACAGGCAAGTATGTCTCCTGCCAAACTCAGGCTTAAATTTATGAAATTATGATCTGTTCAGGGGCTGGGGATTTAGCTCAGCGGCAAAAAGCGCCTGCCTGGCAAGCGCAAGGTCGTGAGTTCGGTTCCCGGTACCGGAGAAAAACCAAAAA
>NW_004955430.1:700302-702049 GCF_000276665.1 Chinchilla lanigera
ATATATATATATATATGTGTGTGTGTGCATATGTAGTGAAATTATTTAAAATATACATGCATAGGAGTGAAGAGCACCAGATTCATAACTGTTCCCTGAGGACAGAGGAAGGGAATGGGATTGGAGAATGATGTATACGGAAATGGAACATATCTGTAATATTTTATTTCTGGAAAAATACATTAGCAGATTTGGTAGAAACCATATTTAATAAAGCTGTTCTGAAGGCATATAGGTGTTTGATATGCAATTCACATACACTTTGTATCATTGAAATATTTACTCACTTGTTAAAAGAATTTATTTTTCTAAAATTAAGAAGCCATTATGGATGTAGAAAAGACGATAATGGCTACTTAATCCACAACTCCCAAATTTGTGTGAAGTACAGACTGTTGGAGAACTGACAGAAGACCCTCTAGAAAAGTTACCTTATTTCCTCTCAATGGAAAGTCATATTTTACCCAGTTTCACACCCATCCATCTTCAAAATAATACACCTTTTCCATGTTCATCATCATCAACCATGTCAGCCTGCTGAGACCTACACCTGCTTCAACACATCCTCAGCCATTTTCCAAAGCACTGTCCATCACTGCTGGCCTTCCTCTGCCCACCCCAGGAAATCCATCTTCTTGATGTGGCCTTTGTCTGTCTCAGCTGAAGTTTCCAGCATTATCATTTGTGCTGTTTCCCATCTGGTCTTGTACTCTAGCCTAACTTCTCAGCTTCATTTCACTCGCTTTTGTCCTCCTTATTGGTTATTGAAGTAGTTTCCTTAAGAACCAGAGCTCATTATTTCACTGAATCTGCATGGAGTTGATTAATTTCTGGATCAGCTACAGTCAAATACACACTTGCTTGTATCGTCAGGTATTCCGGGGTGTCCCCTATACTGGCATACCCACACGTGGTGTTTCTTTGTGTAGAGCCACTGCTACCCTCCAAACCTTATTTTTCCTGCAGACTTCTTATTGTCTTAAAGCCAAGCCTAACCCCTTATTCCTGGAAACAGCTGCAGACCCTTGACACAGGAATCATCCATTTATCCCACCATCGCCTGTAGGACGTAATGTCATGGTCACCCTCAGCCACCAAATTCAAGCCCCGTTCAGCTAGAAAAAGTGGCTGTATCATTCATCACAGAAAACTTGCAAGCACAGAGCCTGACATATAGTAGACCTTCAGTAAATATTTCATGAACAAATGAAGGATAATCAAGTTAGACTAATGGTCTACCAGTAAATTATTCCTTTTCTGATGAGTGGTCTAGTTTGGACCCACAAAGTCAAGAGTCTCCCAAACAGCTCAGAGTTGCTCAGTAATTAATTATGTAGCTCAATCTTAGAAATACTTTCCCAATTCTCCCATAGCCTTAGCTTTAAAAAATTTTAAAGCTAATAAATTCCATAATGTTATGTCATTATGTATACTTATAGTTTTTCAAACTATTTGGACATTCTTGTTTCAAGTCATCTTATTGAGGTCTTTCTTATTTTAAAGAGAAAAAACAATAAAAACAATGGTACAGAATTTCAAAACAAGACAATAGGAAATTAACAATAGTTGTTATATTGCATATTGTTATCTTCAAAATAGCTGCTCAGATTACAAGATACAGGCATGCAAAATTGATCAAATAATATAAACACAACCCATTCCTTTCAATGAACTAATAGAAATTAGTAGTATGATTATCTCAACTGTCTTATATGTATATACATACACGTAGTATATATATATATAT
>NW_004955430.1:703624-746431 GCF_000276665.1 Chinchilla lanigera
AAAAAAAAAGAAAGAAATTATGATCTGTTCCTAAGATTGTCTCACCCATAATTTGGATAAAAACAATAACTTACAGGCCTATTTTATTTTTTTAAGGTTTTAGTATGACTATTTTGGAACTGGATGGCTTTTTAAAAGTCAGAAGAAAGACAATTACCACTAATTGGTTAGGATAACACATGCTGAATGTTTTCCCAATTCTGAGCTCCATCTTGCTTAGCAAGGTGCATAACCTCTTTGTATCTCAATTTGTAGGTAAGTAAGAGAGTTCTTTTGGCTTAGTTTTTCTGGGATGATTCATTTAAAAAAAATTTACTAACTTTTAACACAGTAACTGGTACTATATAAGATCTCAAATGTTACCTGCTTCTGCCCAATTATTTCTATTAATTTTATATTATAGTGAATAACCTCCTTTTATTTTCTTTCTAGAATAGGCTGAACATGTTGAGGTGATAGAACTTGACATAGAGAAAAACAACCAAATATCACCTTGTTTTAAGGTGGTATGTTTTAGTTCACAGCTTTGCTTTAACCTGAGTACACTTGTTTCACAAGCAAAATGAAGTCACAATGTCTCCTCAGGGAGGTTTCTTAGTTGCAAAAAAAAAAAGCCTGGGCGTGGTGATGCACACTTGTCATCCCAGCACTTGGGATGCTGAGGCAGGAGGATCTCTGTGAGTTTGAGGCCAACCTGGGTTACAAAGTGAGTTCAAGTCCAGCCTGAGCTGCATAGTAAAGCCCTGTCTCAAAGAGGCAAAAACAAAGAGAGACAGAGACAGAGAGACACTCTGGCTAATAGAAGCTGAATGGGAATGTATTGAAGGCTGTTCCAGAACTCATGGAGAAGAGTAAGAAGATCTGAAGAACCAGGGTCTGAACAAAGGCAAACTGGGAAGATGGGGCCCGGACTTACTTCATCCGCACCCAGATGAGGCTTTGGAGGGACATCTAGACATAAACCATAGCAATCTCTTATCCAACAATGAAATATAAAAAGTTTAAAATTTTTCAGCTTAGCCGGGCATGGTGGCACACACCTGTAATCCCAGCACTCGGAAGGCTGAGGCAGGAGGATCATTGTGAATTCCCCCACAAGGGCACACTGACTTTAGCTTCTAGCCTGTGCCCCTGTACCATCTCACTGACTCTAATCTGGAAAAAATCCCTGCTGGCCATAGAGATGCTGCTAATGCTACTAGCAGAAATTCCTTGATGCTTACGGGTTTTGTAAACTGGGATCATAGATTGCACTCTTCTCCCAGGATACCAGAAGACTAAGGAATTTATCGTCAAAAAATACTCAAGAAGTCAAGTGCCCCCATATGCCCCAAACCCTGAATCACTCCCATGACCAGTGGTGACTGGCCAGTCACATTTATAAGGAGTCATGGCATTCACTGATGACGTGAAAAGTCCAAGATAGCCAAACAAGTACATCTGTTTTAGTTTTCTCGTTGCTGAGACAAAATACTGACACCCAAAGGTTAAGGAGGAAAGGTTTATTTAGCTCACAGTTCACAGAGGTTGCAGTTCATAATTGGCTTGAGGCAAAATGGCTCCAAGGCAAGGTGGCATGGTAGAGGAGCATCACAGAGCAGGCAGACAGAAGAAAGCAACCACCAAAGTCCCTTGTCCTGTCCCTTATATGCTAACCAGGCCTTAGGTCAGGCAACACTCACATCTAGGACTGGGCACCCTTAATCCTACCCCAGAACTATGCCAAACCAATCAGTGGACTAATTTAGGAATCACACCCACTTGATCCCAGCCTCACACACTTAGATCGAGCCACTTTGGAAAAGTCCACCTATGATGACATGAGGTTTTCAAGGGACATCTAGATATAAACAACCTCTTATCCAACAATGAAATATAAAAAGTTTAAAATTTTTCAGCCTAGCCAGGCATGGTGGTGCACTCCTATAATCCCAGCACTTGGGATGCTGAGGCAGGAGGATCATTGTGAGTTCAAAACCAGCCTGGGCTACAAAGTGAGCTCAAGGCCAGCCTGAACTACATAGCAAGACCCTGTCTCAAAAAGACAAAAAAAATTTTTCAGCTTGATTTTTGGCTGTTTTATTTTGTTTTGAGTTTCATTGGAAATCCCATTAAACTCAAGAAAAGAGTCTTGGAACCTAACAGGTTTTGTCTTTTATTTTTACCCTTTACAAAGCCATATTGAAGCATACTTCCAAAAACATGCGTCTAATGCAGTCAGTAAAATTCTGCTTCATCTTGTCTATTTAGAGAAGAGTGACAGACATCCCCTACTTCCTATGCTGAGTTCTACAATTCCACCAACTGTCACTGGCATTCTTTATTGAAAATAATCAATAGTTTTGACAGATAGAAAGGGGACGATATCAAGGCATATTGTGATGCATCTTGACAGTATGTCTCAGAGTGGCTGTCCCTGTCACTGTCTGCTCTTTGAAATTTTTTCTAATCAGGACCCAAGGGAAGGTTCTTAGGGTCTTTCAGCCTGAAATTCCCCAAAGATAAAGGGCAGTGGATACCTAGAACTTGCTTAGTTTCTTTGTATTTTGTTTGTTGGTTGTATCCATGGATGGATTTCACACTTCAACTCTTCATTCTAACCTGGTATATTTTCAATGAGTCAGAAGATTGGGCACTATTCATTTGAACTAAGGAGCATGTTCCCTGGGCAATACCAAAATTCTTGGATTGAAAATTGCACTGGCCACACTTTATTCTTGTTCATTTTACATCATTACAAGTGGTTTGAGAAGTTTATTAGTAGATATTACAGAATATTAACATCCTCTGATAACAAGAAGAGTATTAAAGGTGATGGACATTTTCATTATAATTTATTTTATATTCCTAGAATTTCCATCATTATGGCCGCCTAAATCAGCATAAATATTCTTTTTAGAATCTGTTCTATAGAATACTTTTCTTTTTATGTAGAAAGATGACAGTCACATCGGCAATTTGTCTACACATAAACTTCCCTCTCTTCTTTCAGAAGAAAATAATCTATTTTTCTAGATCATTTGAAATATCATTTTGTTAGCAGGTAATTAAAATGTATAGTTAATGAGCCTCCTGAGACTTTAAGCTAAAGCTACATGCTATCATTTAAATGACTTCCTCAGCTGAGGCTCTTGCCAGTCTAGGAAATGATTCTGAATCTCAGCCTTTGGGCAGGCAGAATTTCAAAAAGTATGCCTATGTTCCAATTTGGGTTAGTGTGGGGACCCTCAAACCAAAATTAATACAAAATCAAAGGAAAGGAAAAGAAATGGAGCAGCTCCCCAATACCATGCTCACTGCTCTCAGCCTTGCAGAGGGTTTAGCATTCAGGTGGGCTGATGTTGTGCCTCAGCTTTCTTCCTTAGCACGTCCTCATAACTTGCCTGACATCTCAGAGTTTCTGAAAATATTCCTAAACCTTTGGCATCCCTTCCTGCCCTGGACCTCATGAATAAAACATTTATGCAGTCAGCAGCTTTGGCAGAGAGGAAAAGCCAAGTTTCATCTATCAATGTCAAGAGCTGAATTACCCAGTGATTGCAGATCCTTTAATAACCCTTCTTTTCTATGGTGATGTTAGTAAATAGTCACAGACTGCCAGTCCTTGGTTTCTTGGTAAGCACTGATTTTCTAGCCCGCTAATATATCACTACCATGTAAAAATGGTGATAGGTCACGGTGATCCAATTGTTTTGTTTTCCCAAGTACACTCTAGATCTATCATAATAAAGTACTACAAATTGGTTAGTTTAAATCAAAATTTATTGTCTCATAGTTCTGGTCACTATAACTTCCCACCATAAGCTGTAAACTCTGAAAGCTACAAGAGCAAGATATTGGTAGGTTTGTTTCCTTCTGAAGCTATGATAATCTGTCCCATGCCTCTTGCTTAACTTCTGGTCACTTACTAGCAGCCTTTAGCATTCTGTGGCTTGTATCATCAAGATCTTCACCTTCCTCTCCACATGGTATCCTCTCCAGGTTCATGTTTATGTCTAAATTTCTTCTTTAGAAGTGTTCCAGTCATGTTGGGTTGGGGTCCACCCTACCCCCAGTGCAATTTCAACTCAACAAATTGCATCTACAATGACCTAATTTCTTCTGTTTTTATTAGTACATCTTTTAGTACATACTAATTACATTTATTATAGGGAGTTGGTACGTATACATAACACATCTTAATTCCTTTTTGCATCTCCTACCCCCATGCCCCCCTGCTACTTCCAAATCTTGTTCCCCCCTCATTTGCAAGAGATCTATTTTCATTTTTTCCTTCAGTTCTTTTTACCATTCTCTTTCCCTAATGCTCCTCTTCATTCCGTTCATCACTTGCTCCAATTCCCATTTGAGCAAGATCTCTCTATTTCCTATTATCTATCTTTTATTTTGCTCTTTGTTTATATTTTAGGTTTTTCAAGTTACTGGCTGCTAGAACTTCAACATAAACGTTTTTGGAGGACATGATTAAACCAGAAGCACAATTTTTTCCACCTTCGCTTCATAGTACTTTTCAGGAAGTACATTTCTTCTTCCTGCTGGTTGCATGAAGATCAACAAAACCTACTCATAAAAGACCAGCAGGGATTTGTTTTCCTTAAATAGACCAAATAGATTCTGGACTTCATATTTAATTTGATTTATTTACCATAAGAATCAATTTAATATGCTGTTTGGTGACACATTCAGTAACTAAAGCAATTTTGGCAGAAAGTATAAAGTTCACGCTACTAGCATTTTATGACTAGGTTATTCCAAATGGCTCTGTTGAGAATATAGGAAAGGGAAATAAAGCAAAAATTTACTATGCAAACTTTCAAAACTTTATATCTGAATATACAAGATATGTAATTACTTCTCAAATTTCTGTAAAAGAATTATGTAAAACTAAAGTTGCTTAATGGTCTTCAGAGAATGCCTGGGGCTACTTTCTTGATAATGTTTCTGATGCTTGTGGACCTTCTCCAAAGGACCTTCCTGTTTGCACTGACACTGCGACATTTTTATGTACCTGTTTTAATGCACCATTAACTTTACCGCCATATGATTTCCTCAGGAAGCAACAGCCACAGGCCTGCTTCTTGGAATGCTCTCACTGGAAGAAAAAAAATTAATTGCTTAAGCCCATTTTCTAAGGATTGCTGTTGTTCTGGAGGGGATGGATGTAATAGGGAATTTTCTGAGTGTTACTAGTCCAATTGAGTATTTCTACCCTCTCTTCAGGGGCTGGATCAGGGTTTCGAGGGATCACAGACAGTCCTAAACACTGGCTATTAGCTGTGCCCTGCTTTGTGGACCAGAGAGGGAGGAGCTGAGCTGGGAGCTCAAAACTCTTCTCAGTGAACACAACATGCCGCAGAACGGACGTCTACTTCCTAGACAAGCCATCAATAAGGTCTGGACTGGAAAGAAATTTTGCAGATAAAGATAATAACAAACTTGAGCACAGGGAAGCCTCAACAGCTCACTGTTAAACACAATTAGATAGAGTATGCCAGGTCCCCAAAACACTAGCTTTAATAAGAGCTAAATGTGCTGTTTTAGTTTCTCCCAGCTTCATTCTGAGGGCAGAGGGATGATACCTACTGTCACAGTTGAGAACACACTATAATATGAATTGGAAGACAGCCCAGACGTAGAGAAAGAAGAGCATCCTGGAGAGGGTGGCCCACCGGGGACAGGGTAAAGGAGTGTGTCAATCTCACAGTGGCCAATACTCCTCCACATCCCTCCCAGCTCTTGCATGAGGAGCGCTATAGAAGGAAAAGCCTCACTGTGACCTCGGTGGCTTTGCTCCTGCAAGTCCCTATGCCCAAAGTTCTGTTTTCCTGGTATTGTCAGGCCTGGACCATTCTCCTGCATTGGCTTTCAGCTCCAGTGTCATCCCCTCAGCTGATCTCCTTACCTATCCTAGCAACCCTGTCCTTAACTTTCATTAATGTTATTGCATCTTCAGCTGGTCTTATTTATATAATGTTTCTACACTGAGCCAAATGCCCCTGAATTCGGCAACCGCGTTTTACTGTCACCAGTACAATGGCAGGCACGTAACAGATATCCAAGAAAGGTTGGCTGTGTGAATGAATGTGTTCTAGAAAAATATTATGTGGTAGAACTTTCTAGAATGGGCAAAATGTTCTTTAGAAAGTTCTTTCCAATATGGTAGTCACTAACCACAAGTGGCTACGGAGCACTTGAAATGAGATTAGTATGTAAGAGGAGCTAAATATTAAACTGTCATTAAATTTAAATCGTTAAGTGGAACAATGAGCTGCCGTAGTTGAGACCACAATTTCAGGGAAATTCTTTCAGTTCTCAGCAAGATACTAAAATACACCCACAGAGGAACGTTACCGTGAATCCATGTTTGGTATTTCTGTAATAGAGCCCAACCAAGCCCAAGGAGCCTTGTAATTAATAAAATTAATCCTGATAACACTTTTTTGGGTACAAAATATGACATATGCTTTGAAAGCAAATAATTCAAACCATATTTTTAATAAAATTAGTTAAGATTTTTCTATTTCATCTTCTTGATGATTTTTGCATACACATACAACCCCCTCACACATATCTTAAAGAAAAACAGAACAGGCAATAACTTAAGCTGTATTCCAGATGTATGTTTAGCCAAAATATCAACACACTAGATTAGGTGATTTCTCACTGATTCAATGAGCTGTGGGCTTGGAGGGTGGACACTAGGCATGCTGGTTCCTTCTATGACGTTGCTTATCTTCAGGGGCCAGGCTAGTGTTAGCATGGAGGAGGCACCCAATAAATACTTTTTCATTCACAAGTAAATCCCACAGAGCCATTCTACCCAGCTACTCAGGTTTATTGATTTTTGTCATCTTCATCTACCATTCATTGTACTTCTTTTTTAATGGAAGAAGTAAAGAATGAATGGATGGGAGATGGCAGCTTGTAGAAGAGCCTTCCTCTCCATATACTAAAATTGTCCAGACAGAATGGGCCACACCATAGAATAGAAAAGTCAATTTCACCCGTATCAAGTACCATATTGGATTGGGACACTGGAAGTCCCACTAGCCAGGGCACTTTTCCCCAGACACAAACAAGAACCAATTGCTTGACGCCTGATTTGTCTTTAAAGCAACACCACAAAGGCAATGTGAGGATGTATTTTTTTTTTTCCAGTACCGGGAATCGAACTCACAACGTCTCACTTGCCAGGCAGGCGCTGTGCTGCTGAGCTTAATCCGGCCCCCGGGAGGATGTAAAAACAGAAATGATACAATTGGTAAATGAGAAACGAAGCACTCTTTGTGAGCCTGACCTGAATTCAGTCACAATTAAGGTTTGCAATTCTCGCTGTCAGAAAACGTGGGTCCACCACCACTCCTCCCACTTCGACAGCAAAGACCAGCACTACTCTCCTCTTTAGGCCCTGTCTTGAAACTGGATCCAGAAAGAGTGTGTTTCACACAGAAAGAGTGTGTTCTGACTTGGAAGCGGCAGCCCCAGCAGATCATTTCCAAGAGAATTAGCCATACGTAGTCTTTTCCTTTATTCCCCCTTCTCCCTCCCACCTCTGCTTTCTACTCTCCCTCCCTTCACACTGCTCCCCCACTCTTTGATATGGTGGATCACAGTCAGAATTTCCTCTTTTTGATCTCGTTGGAAAAATAGTCTCATTGCTTCAATATTGACGGCGCTGCATCTGGACTGCCCCAGGCCAGAAAACCTTTGTCTGAAACAAACAAACAAAAAATCTTCCTCTCCCCATTTCCCCACTGAAGCCTGTCACCTGCCTCTCAGCTGGAAAGCTAACCCACAGGCATCTACATCACAAGGTTTGTTCATGTAAGTTATAGAAAAAGGCAAAAATGAGCATGATTTTCTGGCTACAAAGCAGACTTCCCAGTGCCTAATTTGTGAGAGATGACATTTCTGCTAATGCCCTTGTATTAAAATTGCATGTCCATATTTTAATTTTGTCACAATATCACACCATGGCACTTACTAAGAGCAAGCCCTCAAGAATCATTACCAAAAAGACACCACGGAGCTACTTGAGAAAGCTGTACAAAGAGAAAGAGAGAAGTGAAAAAGAGGAAAGGGAAAAGAACGTGTAGAATTTCAGACCAAAAACTGCTGAAAAAGAGAATATTTTTGTTGTCCATTTTGCAATTTATCATTCGTCCCATTATGCACAATGGAGATTCATTTTTCTGTAAATGGGCTTGATATTTCTTTTTTTTTTCCCATTGAATCAGATATTATTATGTATCAACCCGCGCGGGAACCTGCTGTGCCTGAGAAGCATGTTTGGGAAAATAGATGCTAGCATCAACACTCTCCTTCTGCTAAATGACAAACTTCCGCAATGCACAGAGCGAAGTTCCATCTCATCTCATCAGGATCCACGTCAGAGCATATGTGACACCGCATCCAGGAACATCCTAATTTCAAATGTGACAAAACAGTGTCGATGATCCCACACAGAAATTCTTTGTCTGTTTTTATGATTAATTACAAATGGAGAAATAAATAAAACATGCCAGCATCCAGTCATATATTAGGCATTCATTTTACCAAACACATAGGCATAGGAAATACGGGTATTCCTACTCTGCTTTCAGAGAGGATAATCAATGCATCATAGGAAATACAGCATCCGACGCCTTCTTCACATGCAAAGGATCTTCTCCAGGACCACAGTCTTCACCTTCACCCATATTTGGCTGGAGCTTTACACCAGGTATTTACAAATACTTCAGAAGGTTTCTGGTTAAAAGGGAGAGAATCATTCTTTGCATAGAGGAAGCTGGTTCTCGCTTTTCCCAATTTTCTGACCCAGCAAAAATTACTGTCAGCTATCTGCCCCGCTGAAGGATATTGATTCCCCTGTTGCCGTGGCAACACATTAGTTGTCAGGTCTGTGTGACTCTTACACCCAGTGCCTAATCTGTTCTTCCTGGCTTTTGGATTCTGACACTTCCTAAGCCTTAATTAGTTTATTTGATGGGACCCGCACATTTTATTTTTATACTAAGCAGCTATTGCAAACACAGTCATCCGCAGAATAGATCACAGAGGTAAAACTCGGTGTGCTGTCAGGCTGACCAGAGATGACAAAGAGCAAGAGGGAAGCGGGAGGCAGAGGATCCACTCATTTGCTCCTGAGATATTGGGGAAAATCAAAACAGTTTTTGCCATCTGTCATGTAGCACAGCGTGAAAATTATGGAGCTGTTCGTTTCGACGTTTGAGGAACATTCTGCCACTGTGATTAGATCCAAATAATATTACCTAGTCACTAAAGGTTTGCATCACTGCTCTTTAATATTCTTTCTTCTCAGAGAATCTCCATCATAACTCACTTTTCAGTGTGGATGTCTGCCGAGCAATTCACTTAGAGACAAGCATTTCACACAGGTACGGTATTCATGATGGGAGGCACAGCATGGCTGATGACTTGGTTAAACTCAGGGAGTTAATAACAAAACAGAACAAAAACTTCATAAATTTTGCTACCCAGAAGGAAACACTGCTGGAGAGGATCAGTTTGCAAAGGAAGGTTCGTAGAACCCTAAGTAGGTAGAGTGGAGACCAAAGAGATTTTCGGGGAAATCCTGCCAAGTAACTATTATCATGAGAAGCCCAAGAAATTATTGCCTTTTTCATGCAGCTGACCTTTACACTGATGATGCAAAAGTAATCATGGTAAACAGCACAGGGTAAGCACAGAGCAAGGCAATCACACAGTCAAGGAAAGGAGGAGGTTGCATTCAGGAGAGTTATTTATGGAAGTACGTGTCTTTTTAATATTCTGTGTGACAACATGGCAAAGTCACACAGAACACTTCTGCTCTGTACCGCAGTGCCACACCTGTCTCGAGGTAAAGCTCACATGTGATTGAGTGTGGAGCTGAACTGACCACTTCCTTTATGAAACAGTTTTCACTTGAAAGGTCACTCAGCAAGCGATGGTACTGACACTTGAATATTTGTCATGTGTTTGCTGTATTAAAGTAGGTGAAATGTTTCAAGGAGAAAAATTCGCAGTATTTACTGGCTCTAATCAAATGAAAGTTTTTGAACAAAATTTGGATGTTTGGAAAACTTGTGTCTGTAAGCTTAAATAGTTCCAATAAAGGTTCATATTAATGAAAATGATTTTGATATTATGTATTTATATGTGTCAGCATTTAGAAGTTATTTTACAATATTCACCCAAAAAGTCAGACACAAGAGTGTGGGAAATGTGTTCACACACTAGAGACCCAAAGAACCCAGTAGAGGGCCTGGTGCCCACAGCAATGTCCTCCATGAGTCTAAAAGGAGGTCTAAAGCCCACAACAATATCTCCTGCAGGTCTATATCAAGGGTCTGCACTGGGAAGGCCCAAAGGCCAGTGGTGGAAGCTAGACAGTCTGCACCGGTGGGATGAAGGATCTGTTTCAGCAGCCTGAGGGGTCTGCACTTGAGCCAGGAAGCAATGTTCAGTGTAAGCACCAGAGCTACCCTAAAGAGAACCATGGCGATCCTCAATTGCAGTGAGGACCTGAGCTCCTCCAAGGATGAGAACAGCTGAGTTCATATCAGGAAAACCAGCATGACAAGCTTCTCCAGGAGAATCAACAGCACACCATCTTCCCCTCCAGTTCTGCTTTTATGCTGGTGGCGACAATCCTCAGGTGTGCTGAGTGTTCCAAGTTGACCATTAGTTAATCCACCACAATCTGCAACAGTATTTTCTGTGTAATCAGTGTGTGATATCATAGAATCTTACACAGATAAAAGACTTCATTTAAAGTACAATAGGGAACAGATTTTATTGCAACAGAACATAAAATAGATATAGTTTCAGATTTAATACTGTAAATAGCTTTGGACACACTACCACTTGCCAAGTTTTGGTGTAGTATCAAAGATTTCTCACAATTATGAAGAAAAAGCATAACAGAGTCATCTCTTTTACATCTACACGTCACTGTCAGACAAGATTTTCTTATGTTTCAGCCCAAACAAACACAAACAACAAATTGAACACAGATGCAGATAAAAGAAGCCAGTGGTCTCCTATTATGCCAGACATTTAAAAGATGTGTAAAACACTCTCAACAATTTCTTTTTGTTTTGGAAAATACAGTTATTGTCCATAAAATACCTCAGTTAAATGGAATGGATTTACTATTTTCAAAATAATTATATTCAGAATTTCATACTTCTAATTTACAATGGAGTAAATATTTAACCAAAAGCCCTTTGGGTCAATAATTTTTAAGTGTCAGGGATCCTGATTTGTGGATTTTATTCTATAGAAAGAGCCAAGAGAGAAATGTCCAAGACACTGATGGAGGTCACATAGGGAAATATGTTCTTTAAAATGCACTTCATTCTCTTGGAAATAAATAACCACTGTTTCATGACTAGTTCCTTAGGTCAATCCCCAAGGTACAGACCACACAATTTCAGATCCAGAAAAAGACAACCTATGTGTAGCACTAAGTTCTCTTTGCTTTGTTGTAACATAATTCTTCCTCCCTTTTCATCATAAGAGATGTTTTCCTCTTTATACTACACTATTTAATGTGGAACACTACAGTCCACATTAATATTAACATAGAGAAGATGATTTGGGATCACCAGAGCATCTATAACACCAAATATTATTTATCAAGACAGAAGGCAAAACTCAAGAGGTGGTAAGTTGCAACTTTCAATGAATACTACCCTGTTCTCAATTTTGATGACAAAATAATAAAACTCTGTTGCTGATGTGTGTCTCATGTTATTTGAATGAAAGCATAAATTCCAATATGACTAAAGCATAACTTCTGGGAGACTAGGAAATATGTTATGCTTCTAGAAGAGATTGTCATTGCCACATTAAGACCTAGATCATACTAATATCAGAGAGATCCTGAGAGGCAGAACATCTTACAATACTCAATAAAATCAACTATCCAAACTTCCAGCAGTGTAAAATACTATCTTATAAACACAATATTTATCATCCATGAATAAGTGAAATCAGGTAAGAAAAAACAAGAACTCTCCTCCTTAGGTATGTCTCTCAGAATAAATGGTAACCAGCCTTCAGCATGGACTGTTTTATAGCCTACCTTGCCCACTCTTGAAGGGGCTGCGTTCTTGGTTCTTCCATTGGAGATGTAAAGAAACACCACTTGTCATTTACCTGACAGAAAGACTGTCCAAACAGCTTGGCAACTGAGTCTGCATTCATGTCCTCCTGCCATCGAACTGGGAAATTAAAGCTGATAAATCCTACCTGGAACTCTTCTAGATGCCCATGTACACTTTGCCAGTTCACTTCTGAACTCAGTGGCAGCTTTAAGAGAAGCAGACGTCAGAATGAGCCCACACATTCTCCCCTTGTATCAAATGGGGTGTCTGGGGAGGTGGGCAGCCTCTGCTTGGATTTGGTTACAAGATACACCTGGGGGGAAAGCAGTTCTTTCATTCAGTTATTTGAGCAAACAACTACTATAAATAACTTCTGTTTCTGCCTTTGTCAAATAAAACAATGTTGTTTTCATTTACTGAAAAAAAAAAAAGAAAAAAGGATGAGGCCACAGAACTTTCTCAAGAAAATGCCTTTGGAGCTCCCCCTTCTAAGTAGAAAAAGAAATTTTCTTTGGCTTGTAAGTTTTTTTTGTTTTGTTTTGTTTTGTTTTTACAGAGATCCATTTTCTTTTTGATATGATAGAAAAATAATGATGCTGACTTTACGATGGTATGTCAGTGTGCTTATTTTTGGGCTAATGATCAATTTTCTTTTACTAAATTAAGACTTTCACATTTTTAAGGCTACTAAGACTTAAATAACATCAGCAACAGCAAATATCTCTAAAGAACCTTGTTTTACCTGCTTCATAGCAATGTTGAATGTTTAGTTTTATTGCTTCTCCCCCTCAAATTACCAAGCCTGCTCAAATAGGGAGAAACACTAGAAGTAGCATGGGGTCCTCAAAAGGAGAATATGTAACCTTTATTTCTTGGCCTGATGATGTTCATAGTGTAAGGTGCTGTGACTCTAAATCCCTAGGAAGATCTCGCTGGCACCTTGACATTTGCAGCAACCCACCAGTATTTTAAAGCCAAAAACAAAACCAAAACAGTATCATAAGCTGGGTATGGTGGTGCATTCCTGTAATCCTAGCACTTGGGAGGCTGAGGCAGGAGGACTGCTGTGAATTTGGGGCCAACCTGGGCTACAAAGTGAGTTTAAGGCCAGCCTGAACTGCCCAGTAAAATCCTGTCTCAAAAAGACAAACAAAACAAAACAAAACAAAACACAGTATCATGCCTCTCCAGTACCAAATATGATTTCTCAAAGCCATAGCACTGAGTAGCTTATGAAGTCACCCATCAATCTCCTCTGGTAACAGTTATCAGGAAATAAAAATATGGTTCAGACAGTGATGGTGAAGATGTAGTGTGATGGTGAAAAGCAATCAAGAAATACAGTGAATGTTTAAATAAAAAATAAAATAATGTAGTACAGTAGAAGACAGTTTGCCATTAATCCCCCCAAGATATTCCCACTCACATCGAACATACTTATTCTGTTGCTTTTCCCACTTTTAGAAGAGGTTCTGAAGTCCTGTTCCCTGAGTGTCCTAGTGGTTTGATAAAAAATATAGTGAACACTAGTGCCAAGAGCTGTCCAAGGGAAAGGAAGATTCATGAAAATATTACAGTGTGTCCTCCTCTACTTTATTCACCAAATCTGGCACTGGGTGACTTCTGACTCTTTCCCAAGGTCAAAATGACCATGAACAGTCAATAGTTCTAAACCATGCAGGACATCAAGGCAGCCATGACTATATAATTAAAGATATTCATGGTAGAGGATTACCAGCACAGCTGAAAGAGGCAAGAATGATGGGATAAACATCTTTGAAAGGAGAGGGAGTATTCTGAGATCAGTGGCAATGTGTCTTTTATTTTAACATATTTTAAAATTTCACGATTCACCATATGTTTTTATCATACCCTGTATTTGTAGCAACAGTATATTCCATTATTTTGATCTTTTGGGGTAGGAAAAGAACAGTACATTTTAGGTATTATATCAGAGTCTGTTTTGACAAACTATATTTTCAATGGTTTATCACAAGATAAAAATGCTTTTGAGTGTCTCAAGGTATTTGTGGAAGTTACTAGTTCTTTAAATAAAACAGATGACCTCACTCTCATCTTTTGGCTGACACAAAGAAACAGGTCATTTACAGCTCTCTTGTAATATTGTGATTGATGTTGTTGATGTAAATTTTATGACTCAGTTTGATATTCATGCTTTGGATTCAATATTGTCCAACAAAACAAACAACCCTAAGGAATCAGGCGCCAACCTATACATCCCTTAACAGCCTCCTGTTATCAATTGATTAATTGGCTAACAATTTTTATTGACAACTGAAGCAACATAATCACAGTGTATTGGCAATTATTACCTTTTCTTTATTACAGAATTAAGTTTTTCAAAAGCTTTGATGGTAACCAACAATGAAGAATTTCAAAGGCATAATTTTTCTTATCCAGCAGCTAGACAATGAGCTCCTCAAACACTTCAGTAAAGACAAAAGCAAATTACACTTAGTTTGTATTTCTTAATATTTTCCCTTAATTCCATTCCTTCTCACATTGCCTTAATCTTATAAATTACTATTCACTGAAAACAAAATCCCTCCTGGATTCCACTTTCACACTTTAGGATTTAAAATATGCAAGAAACTTTCTTATTAGGGAGGAGAATGCAATTATGCCTCTCAGTTTATAGGAGGGACAATTGCTCTGTGCTTGCCATAGGGATATTTCATCAAACCCTAAATTTGCATTGAACGGTTTTGGAATAATGCTGGAACAATCTCAGAGAGGTCACACTCAAGGAGAAGATGGACTGCTACTCCTGTGGACCCAGCTGTTACAAGATTCACAGTGTATTCATTGCACCATTCATAGTATGGGAGCAACTCGTCCTCACACTAAAACTTGTCATTATTGTGGTAAAACACGCATGACAACATTTACCATTTTTAACATATAGGACTCAAGGATATTCAAAATATTCACGACATTACATAGGCTTCACCACTACTTGTTCCACAACTTTTCATCACTCCCAAAACAAACCCTACACCCAGTGAACCTACAGTATTTTTAACTATGGATGGGGTGAGCTTGGATTTCTTCTTTAACATACCTAGTGGGTGATGATAGTTGACAGTGTGGACCCTGGGGATCTGGCTGTCTATTGTCCTATTTCCTATTGTCCTATTTCTCACACCACAGTAAATAAGCACGTGGTTCAATTTCTCTAAGCTTCATTGCCCTCATTTGAAAAACAGGAACAACCACAAACCTCCTTCACAGTTCTGAGGATTAAGCCAGAACCCTGAAACACACTCAACCAGAGCTTTCAATACTCACTAATTTGTATTTATTATGCTTTGAGTGTACCAAATGCCATGCTAAGAGCTCTTTCAACATCCCAACAGTCCCATGAGGTAACAAGTTACAGGCTTAGTTTTATAGATAAGGAAACTTAAGGACAAAGAGGCTAAATAAAGTGTACAAAGTCACACAGCACATAAGTGCAAGAGTCAGGATTTGAACTTGCAGAAATCATGTTCTTAACCACTAAGCAACACTGTTCTACATTATTACAACCAGTTATTACTGTTGTACCAAAGTGCGTATGGTTAGTCTTTCCTAATCTTGCTTTTTACTTCCTGAAGCAGTGCAATTTTGACAAAATAGAACTTTCACGTTCCTGCCTTCCTCTTACAGCATCTGATGGTATTTCTCCACTTTCTTGCCATTTTTCCATTAAACGTGTGATTTTACAAAGTAGTCATTACACTACATGTGCAATTTTGCCTGCTGTTTTACACCTAGATGCTATAATGTAAGTATACAAAAAAAAATTATTCTCGCAAATGTGTTTGACCGTGAGACTGGAATTGCTAACCTGTGTCCTTTCCTCTGTTTATGAGATACACTACACTTCTAATGTGCTGAGTGCAGGCTCTGTGTGCCTAGCTAGCTCCTCGCACATCAGGGATTTGTGGTAAGTTCTGGATGCAATGTTATGGTGGTTAGAGCCCAAAAGAAAATTTGGAGCTCTGCCACATACAAGAAGGGCATTTTTTTTTTAGCTTGTACTTTAGCCCTATGACACAGAGCAGGAAACACCCCACTGACAGCATAGAGCAGTGGTGGTGAAGCTGTGGCATATGTGCCTCAGTGCACATGACGATCTCTCTCTGCCAGAGTGCCAAATGTATGAGTTGTTGTTTTTTTTTTTATAAACCAAAACCTCACTATTGAGTTTTAATTGCACTGTTGGCACTCTGTGACAAGGAAGTGGGTTTTGGGTTGAAGTTTTGGCACCTGGTCTCGAAAAGGTTTCCTATCCCTTGCATAGAGAAAAAGAGAGATTATGAGAAAACCAACATATCAGCTAGTGTGGAGAAGGACATTCTATAGTTACTCTTTCAATGTATTACCTCAGACCTGACCAAGCCATATGATTGTTCAGTTCTGAAGGAAGTCTAGCAAAAGTCTTGATGGAAAGGAAATGATTGCAAAACCTGTGTCCCTGTGAAAAGCCACAGGGTCAACACTAGATGCTTTGCTGAGGTATGCCCAAAGAAATGATAACATGATGCTAACTAAGTCAAGTCTCATTTCTGTGGTACTTGAGTTGTATTGTCCTTGCCAAACCTGTTGATATCCTCCCATTTGCCCAGCTGCATCTTTTGTTCTTTCTCAACAAAAGATTACTGAAATGCTAATTGGTGCTTCAGTCCCAGAGGCTGCTAGTGCCCTGATCCCAGAATTTTGCCTCTCTTGTTTTTCTTTTTTCTCTTGCTTTTCTATTCATCCGTGGGTACCTTGTTCTCGGGACCTCTTCATCCTGGACAGATACAGGTTATAGACCAACAAGCTAGAAAATCCAAACTGTACAGAAAGCAATGGGATCTAATATCAGGAAACACACAAGTATGTCATTGTGTGGGTGAGATGCCAGTCTAACTAATAATACATCCAGGTACCATAAATTATTAGCAGAGATATGCATATTTACACAGATCAAATCTACTGGCAATCCAAGGCAGGATGCTTCAATACATGATTAATAAAAAAGACCATAGGTTTTGATACAATACATTTCCCTTGAGGCCCCATTGTTGTTCTTCCTAGCTTCAAGGGGACAAAAGGGCTTCATATTACTTGGATGTATGTCAGATTTAATTTCCTTTTATTCCTATTTTCTTTAATTACAGAAACAGTGTATACTTATACAAGCTCAAACAATGCAGAAGTATTCAGAGTAAAGACAGAGTTCATTTCTTAATATCCTCACCTTGCAAACCCTGTCCCCAGAGTCAACCATTGCAACACTTTAAAATAAGACCTTCAGACTCCTACCTATAGGCAAATATTTTTGTCCTACCTATAGGCAAATATTTTTGCACATATACCAGCATAGGTAGATATGCAAATACAGTGGTATACACATTTAAATACCAAAAATTTAACTTGTTTCTATTATTCATAGAAGCAATAGTTTCTTAGTTATTTTCTCACTACTGGGACAAAATACCTGACACCCATGAGCTAAAGGAAGAAAAGTTTATTTTAGCTCACAGTCTGTATCTGGCTTCTAGGAAGGGCAGCATGGCAGAAGGGCATGGCAGAGGTGAAAGAGATCATGAAGTGGCAGGCAAGAAGCTTCAAGACTTCCTCATTCTTCCTCTTTTTATTCTATTCAGGCTGCAAGCCTATTGGTTCATGCCCCTCTTACCCTGGGTGGGGCTTCCTGCTCTGGAAACCCATCCTCTGTGCTCAGAACAGTGCTAAACAAATCAGAAGGCTGATTTATTATCATACACCCATGATGACCCAGTCATCCCCCCCATGAGTGCATGAAGCTTTAGGGGAACATCTAGGTATAAGCCATGACATTCTGACCCTGGGTCCCAAATAGTCTCATGCATATCTCTCTAGGCAAACTACATTCAGTCCACCTCTAAGAGTTGCTAAAGTTTCAACAGTTCCATCATTGCTATAAAGTCCAAGTTCAAATTCTCCTCTGAGATTTAAGACAGACTCTTAGATGCAAGACCCTATGAAAATGAAAAGAAGGTTAAAGGCTTCTGACATTCAATAAGACAAACATTCCCATTCTAAAAGGTAGAAATAGGAAGATAAAACAGAATGAGACCAAAGCAAGACCAAAATTGGACAGGGCAAATGCTAAATCCCATAGTTCCATGTCCAGCACCTGGACAATCTGTGGCAAGATGTGCACTCCAAAGGGCTTGAGTGGCCTTGCCTCTACGACACTGTCAGTGGTTGCTGCCCTCATAGCCTCTCTCCTGGGCACAGCTTTGCTCATTTCTTATATCTTTCTTCAGACAACCCACATTCTTGGCTTTGTCAACTGTCTGGAATTTTCATGCACTTTTGATTTCACACTTAAAGCTTCTCACACTGCCCTTTCAGAAGCACACTTTCTGTCCTCCTGGGCATTTTCTAAAATCTGGGTGGAGGCTTTCCTGATCCCACAACTTGTACATTCTGCATGCACCTAAACCCAACACCACAAGGATAATGTCAAGCTCTGCTGCCAGCTGGAGTAGTAACCAGGCTTCTTTCTTTCTTGGCTGTAAGGGTTGAGTGCCTAGATTACTGAGCACTATGAGCCCCATCCCAAGGAACAAATTTCCTAAGCCTTCACTATTCTGGAACATGGCACCTCGGTGCTCTCTGCCCAAAGAAGTCTATCATCTTTACAATTTTGAGGCTGCAAAGGTAGAGTCCTGCTGGTTCTTATGTTATTCTCAGACCATCTTTTCTACTCTTGTTGGCTTTTTAATGCTCATCTCTTTAGCAACCAAGTTTTCCTTTGCTCCATCTTTTTAGGTCACAACTTCATCAGAGCTTCCTTTCTTGTGAAAGTAAAAACTTTTAAAGTCATTCTGGTGGGCTGTTTCCTCCTGAAACTTGAGATACAGCTGACAAAAATCCCCCAGCAGTAGCCATGCCACTGCTTTAACATTAGAGTGTCTTGAAATTTCTTCCAGCAAATTAATTAGTCTGCTGCCATTAATCTTGGTTTCCTGCAACATCTCTGGATATGAGAAAAATTCAGACAAATTTCCTGGCACAATATAACACATAGAGCCTGCAGTCTTTCTTCCCAACTGAGTCTGGTCTTTACCAGCCATTTCTATAAGGATTCTGGGCTTCCAAACTCTGATCAGCATGTCCTACCAAGCTCAGCTTACAGCATCTCAGTGTTACTTCTTCAGCAAGCATCTTCAAATCTTTCCAAACTCTTCCTGCAAGCCATTTCCAAGGACTCTTGAATCACATGGCCAGGTAGCAGTACAGTTTTATCCCACTTCTCTAGTACTGAAATCTGTCTTTGTTACTTTCTCACTGCTGGGAAAAAATACCCAACACCTACAAATTAAAGGAGGAAAGGTTTATTTTTAGCTTTATTTTTAGCTAATCCATTCATCTGGCTCCTAGGTAAGGTAACATGGCAGAAGGATATGCCAGAGGAGAAAGAGCTTATAGCATGGCAGACAGGAATTAGCAAGACTTCCTTCTTTTTTCTCTTTGAGAAAGGTTCACACGCTGAGTAGGTCTTCCCTGTTCAGTAAATCCATCACCCACACCCAGACGCTAAACCAATCAGAGGATTAACCCAGTATCCACACCCATGATCCAGTCACTTCCAAAAGCCCCTCCTAGGTACACAGGAAGCTTCAGGACGACATCTAGATATAAGTCATAATGGGTAGTATTAAGAAGAGAGAAGACAGACTGAAGTAGAAGTGAGAGTGTCCTCTTAAAAGCTCCTAATGCACAGAAAGTCAGAATCATAGAGAAAAACACCAGAAGCATGGAGAAAACTTAAAATGAACACACCTTTCGGCTGAGAACACAAAACATCAGTCCATAAATGATGCAAGTATATACAACATTAACTGTGGTCCATTTAATGTGATGATGTAACCATGACTTTGCTTTAGAATTAGGTCAGTAGTACCCCCAGCTTTGAACATGTATGTCAGATAATGCATAGAAATAGGACATATTTAGTGTATATACTTATTGTCACCCATATTCTTGACTTTTAACTTGACAGTATTCTCAAAAGCTTTTCTCAGGCATTGCTTCCTTGTTCAGAATACCCTTCTTTCTTCCCCCAGGTGTCTCTCCATTCTTATATCCAGTTTATTTGTACCTCAAGCAATCAGTCGTGTTATACTACCCTTGCAAAGACTGTCTGGAGTGCTCTGACCCCAGGAGATTCCTTTGGCTTCTGGACACTCTATGGTGTAGTATGCTACTTTGTGCTTAACCAACCACTTTAACATCCCTACATAGGCTGTATGCCTTTGAGTAAGGACATCTTGGGCACTCTTAGTTTGCCTGGCATGACATGCCTTAAAAGCATGTTTGATAAGAACTGGAGATGTAGCTGTGGTAGAGCACATGCCCAGGCTGTGAAATGCACTGAAAAAATGAGTGCCTTTGCTATGAGCTATCACTAGGTATTGACCAGTGTTTATAGTTTAAGCCTCCAGTAAAAAATCAAATATGATTTCCCCAAAGCTTGCAAGTTCTCAACGTAGGAAGAAGATAATGTGTCAACCAGGGTTTCTTAACTTTGAGACCCTCAGTTGATGCCAAAGGGTCATTAAACTTCCTGAAATGAAGAACAAAATTGGGTGTGCACACCCACATGCATGGGACAGTGGAGCACCCGGTCCATAACTCCCATAAGATAATGTGCAGAGCCCATGCCCCAGAAGGACCAAGAACCATTATTTGGATAACTCAACAGGCGCACAAAGGAAAGTGCTCAGGAAGGAGTAATGGCATTTGTGTGCCAGTGTGAAGTTTGGACCTCACAAAGGGTTTTTCCTCTTCCCATGGGTGGAAAAGTTTATAGGAACAGCTGCTTCACACCTCCATTTCAACCAGCTGTTCTAGTGCTTGGCATTAATACATGACCTATCTTTTGATAGTTTTGAGTGAGCATAAACTCCGTTTATGGCAGGAGACTGCAGGAGGGAGGGCTGTAAGGAGGAAAGTGCTTCAGGCTAGATAGGGTTTCCACAAAAATGAGGCAGTGTCATATGATCTCAAACCTCAGTGCACCATCCCACAGTCAGTGGAACTCACACAGAACTGTAAACTCCTCTTTCTATTGATACATGCTTGCTCATAACTGATACGAATGAGCCTTATAATAAAACATGGCTCTGAAAGCCTATGTGTAACACTTCAGCTCCTTCAAGGATATTGCTAAGAATTATTCTAGACTACAATACCCAAGCCCAAAAGAAGTCCGGTGAGTAGAGCTCATTATTTCTAAAACTTGTCATGCCCTGCGTAGGAAAAAAAAAAATGCCTCATTTGCGCTGGCTGAAATTAGAACTGGTTTCCTGCCGAGTACTGGGATGAACCCCTGGCAGAACAACAGACTATGCCTTAGACAATTGCACATCCATCCTGGGATGAGACCGAACTCCCGCAGCATTTAGACAAACCTTGATTTCAAATGATGCGAGCAGTTATGCAAGCCTAAAAGCAAAGTTAGGAGTTTCCGGGAATCACGCCGTCTAGGATTTAGTCTTCAGCCTAACAGTTATGTGACCTGGAACAAATCAGTTTATTTTCTTTCAAATGCAAAATTAGTGGATTGGCTTCTGTTTCTTCTTAGTTTCCTTCTGGCTGCAGCATTCCAATACTTGACCACCAGTGTCACAACAGCAGAAAGATTAAGAGATACTTGATTATTAGAAAACAATAAGACATATTAAGAAATGAGTCCCTGAAAACTTCTATCAGATTCTAGTTTGTAAAGAAGCTCCTATGATTTTATTAGAGATGCAGAAATCTGCTCTGTTAGATCATGTACAGCTAACACGCAAGCTGTAGGTTCCTGGTCATAGACTCTTCTGGCAGGGAGTGCTACTTAAACGAACACTTAAGTAGATGGAGTCAACATTAAACAATATCTGCGTCCGTCCATGATTTCATGGTTTAAGTTTTCTGAAGTTCAGTTTTCTCAGAACCAGAAATCTACATAAGAGTTCCTCTTCCCACTTGGTAACTCCTACTGGCCAGTGCAGGGCCATGCACTGGAGAACACAGAGGTCCCAGTGAATTTGGTCTTAGTGATTGAGCATTCTTTATAATATGTGCAGCTCACTCAACTTTTACCAATGTCTATGGAGATGCAGTAAAAATAATTTCTCTTTTCCAGTGACAGCACTTCAAAGGAAAACAAAAGGCATATATATATTCTTCTTTTTTTTATTTTAAAGAGAGTAGTATATGAGAAACAAACAAAGAAATAGAACAGCAGCAGCATACCAGTATCACAAACATAAACAAATCAAAGCAAGAACTTCAAAGTGATACAGAGTCTCAAGACAAATTAATGCGAATCAACAGTGGTTGTTACATTACATATCGCTATCCTCAACTACATTGCTCAGATTACCAGATGTAAGAATGAAAGATTGCTCAAACCATTATAGGGAATAAGAAAGTAATTCTTCGATAGAATAGAAGAGATAATACAGATTCATTAGACAAGATGGTAGGAGTTCACCATTGTAATTCTATTGCATATTGTTAGCTTCAAACCAGTTGCTCAGACCACCAGACACAAGCATGCAAAATCAATCAGAACATAAAAAATTGTAATCATTAACTGTTCATTTCAATACACTATCAGACATCAGCAATACAGTTATCACAGCTATTCATATATATATTTATATTTTTCATTCCTTCTTTCTTTTTTCTTCTTTCCCTCACCCCAGGCATTCCTTTCTTTGAGCAACATCTTTCCCTTTCTTATCATCTATTGTACCTTTTGAGTTTTACCTAGTCTTTCAGGTTCCTACACCAAGGAGACAATATGATGTTTACCCATCTGGGTCCAATTTATTTCACTTCTGAGTATGGCCTCTAGTTGCATCCTTTTACCTACAAAAGCCTTGAGACACATTCTTCTGAATTGAGAAATATTTCATCCAGAGCTGAAGAGAGAGACATAGATTAAGCCCTTTTTGGTCTCTCTCAGTGAATGTCCAGGTCTACTTACTCTGGAACAATTAGAACAGTATCTCCTGGGGATCTGTTTCTGCCCAAGGATTTAGGGTCCACTAGCATCAGTCTCCAGGAAGGAAGAATAATTAAGAACCTGGGCCAAGGATTTTCTGTAGCCCACAAGTCAATCCTGTCCAGTACTCTCTGGAACATAGGATTCACATAGCTGAGCTTCCTTTCATAAATATACCAATAGCCACCTGAAGACCTCAGGAGCACCAGGCTGTCTCTGTCTTTCTATCATCACAAATTGCCTGAGAATTTTAGTTTTCCATCAGAATACATTTATTTAGTCAATTTACCCAGGATTTGTGGCCAAAGTCTCTATCTGAGCCACAAATATTTTCTTTAAGTGGACAGAGAAATAATAGTTAATTCAGTAAATGTGGGGCTGGGGATTTAGCTCAGCGGCAAAAGCGCCTGCCTGGCAAGCGCAAGGTCGTGAGTTTGGTTCCCAGTACCGGAGAAAAACTCAAAAAAAAAAAATTCAGTAAATGTAAATGGATGATAACTCAAATCACTCAGTAAATGTAAACATGATAATTACAATTATCTGCTGCCTTACTGGGTGATGGGGACATGCGACATATTGACAGAAAGCAGGCCATTTTGAGCAAGAAAGTAGTGTCTTGATTTTCTTTGGTGCTTTTGACTCCCAGTGTTCAAGAACAGAAGCTTCCAGGTTTAAATCCTACTTTTGATACATACTAATTAACCTAGCCCAGTGATGGCAAACTTTTTAGACACAAAGTGCTCAAACTACAACCCCAACCCCACTTATTTTTGACAGTACCAACACTGCCCCTAGGTGCACTGTTATCCCCTGCTTGGCTCTGGGGCAATGCCAGGGTGACCTAGGCTACCATGTTGACAGCAAGGGGCACTGAGAGCCTGCTGCCATGGGCTCAGCACCACTGACCTAGCCTCTCTGAGCATCACTGTCCTCTTCTATGGGATGGAAATAATAGTGCATGCCTCTCACGGCCGCTGGGAGGTTAGATAAGTCATGTAGAACCTTTTGTTAATCTTCTTGGGCCACCATAACAAAACACCAAGGAGTCAGTGACTCAAATAACAGATATTTATTTTCTCAGTGTTCTGGAGACAGGAAGTCCAAGATCAAAGTGCCTGATAAAGCCTCTCTTTCTGACTCGTGGGCGCCTGCCTTCTTGCTGTGACCTTCCATGGCCCTGTGTGCATATGGGGAGAGAGAGGGGCCAACCTGTGGGGTCTCTCCCCTTTCCTATAGAACTAATAACAATACTTTCTAACCTCATTTGGACCTCAGTTACCTCTTCAAGGGCCCTGTCTCCAAATACACACTGAGGGTTAGAGTTTCAGTGTAAGACTTTGAGGGGAGCAGAATTCTGTTCATACCAGCTCCTCATCACGTTCTGTGGAGCATTAGTTACATTTACTGCCTGCTCACTACAATGGTCACTGTTATTTTGACAATAGTAGGAGTTAGGAATGCTTTCCCCCATGAACCCAAGGCAGGTTAGCAAGATTACTTTGGTAAAACACATAAACAAGATGACTATGAAGTCTTTTTCAGAAGACCTGGTCACTCCCTACCCTACTCCTAACTATATGCTCGAAGATATTGACAACCTAATGATGAAACTCAGTCTCTCTGGACTGGAGCCCCTGAGACACCCAGCACCCTTTCTGATATTAGTCAGGGGAGTCACAGTACCTGCAGGCTCAGCCCTTCAGCTCTGCAGTGGCTGTGTCCTCTGCTCAGTTAATCACACCTCTAAGCACTGCACTGCTACGGCCCCTGTAATACCAACACAGCTGTTCTGCCCCATAAAGCAGGGTCTGATCTACACACAGGAGCCGTTATAGCATCACTCTGTGCTTTAACGAACACGCTCGGAAAGCAGAGCGCTTTCCAAAATGAATCTGCACAGTATCCACCGTGGCTCTTCTCCTGGCACAGGGAGCAAAGCTGTCACTTTAGGAAATTGTGGCCATTTGGTGGAACCTTTGTCCGTGGGCCTCAAAATGTAATTTTCTTTGTGCAAATCTCAGAGAGATAAGAAGTAAGAAGTGGAAGCTGCTTTGTCATTCTGTGGTGAAGTGAAAAAAATTCTACCTGTTCCAAAGAGCTAATATGAAATGCAAATACTATGTAGAAATCAACATCTTATACGTTAACTTTCCTTTCCAAAAATAAATGTCGGCTGAGAATGTGTGCGGGTTTATCTGAGATCAGGTCACAGAGGGAGAGACCTAATAGCAACTCTAGACACTCTGTTCCCCAGGAACCAGATGAGGAAAAGGGCATGAAAGTTACTCAGAGGCTGACCATATAATCTTCAAAAATAAATTAGAGTAATATGACGACAAATGAATTTTCTACACAAAGTTGGTGCCAGCCTATTTTGTGCTGCTATAATAGAACATCTGAGATTAAGTTACTTACAAACAATAGAAAATGTTTTACTCTCAGTCCTGGAGGCTGGGAAGGCCAGGACAGAGGGGCTGACCTGTGGCAAGGAACTTCTTGCTCTGTCATCCCACAGGGAAAGGCAGAAGGGAAAGAAGGCACAGGGGCAAGAGGACAAAGGGGGTGTTTTTGCAGGAAACCTCATTCTACCATAATGACTGGCTTCCACTATAACAGCACCAATCCATTCATGATGTAATGGCACACAGAAACAATGAAACAACACCCAGAATTTGGAGGAAGATTTGTTTACATTGATGGGCACTGATCAGGATCATTTCCAGAATATCAGGCCTTGATCCCTGGATCTCTGGCGGTCTAGGGCTTATATGGGATAAGCAAGCAGGAAGAAGAGAAGGAGAATGGCTTGTCAGCTGGGGATTGGTTTATACAGTGTGCATCATAGTGACCAGCTATGTATCACAGTGACCAGCCATTTCTAAGAGACAGGAGCAAGAGGAACCAGAACAGGAACTATTACCTGGGCAACTAACAAACTAAATACTAGGTGGGGTGGGGGGATTTTTGGCTACAATGAGGACGAACCAGTCAGGGAGCACTGGCCTTTAAAATATTCTACCTCTTAATACCGTTACAGTGGCAGCTAAGTTTACAACATATGCTTTTGTGAGGACACATGGACACCATGGTATGGGGCAGATGTCTGCAGGTGCTTGAGCCGTTGCAATCCAAATAATCACATGGAGACTTGCTTCCTTCTAATATTAAAAATCAGGAAGCTCCTTACCCATTCTTTAAGAGAGAGTACCCACGATGAATTCACAGGAAACTCTGCATGCAGTGTGCCAAAATGTATGCTGAGTCCAAGGCGATGGTCAGCCTCTGAGAGGCTCACAGGGCTCTGGGAACTGCCTGGGCCAAAGGGACATTGGGAGCATTCCAAAGCAAAGTGCTTCAGTAAAGGGTCATTTGCTATGGATCATGGGGTGGGTGGGGACACCTATATGGGTGATATTCTGCCCCTACAAATCACACACACACACAAACACAGAACCATTTTCTCATTTCAAAGGGTCCTACTTAATCCAAGACGCTATGCTATTGTCTTGCATTAAAAAATTTTCTTACTGGTACACCATCTATGCTCATTACTTTTTTTTATAATCCAGTAGCACACATTTTCTGTTTGAAGATGTTTTTTCCACCATGATAAAATAAACATGAATTTTACTTTTTTTTTTTTTTTTTTGAGACAGGGTCTCATTGCATAGACCAGGCTCCCAATTCTCCTACCTCAACCTACAGTTTGCTGGGATTACAGGTATGTGCCACCACACCCAGTTGAAATATAATACTTTGATCATCTTATGTATCTAACACAAAGTAAATAAGTACACTCAAAATGTTGTATTCACAACTATTCATTATTTTATTAGTCTAAACTGAAACTCCATATCCATCAATTTGTCTCCCAGCTTCTGCTTTCTACCTATAAATTTGCCCAGATGCCTCATAAAAGTGAGACTATACAATATCTGTCTGTTTGTGAGCCGTTTACTTGGCTTAGCATACGTTTTTAAGGTTCACCCACACTGTAGCATGTATCTGAATTTATTTCCTTTTTAAGGCTGAGTAACATTCCACTGTATGTATATACCACATTTTGGTTATATATTTGCTTATATACCACATTTGCTTATATACCACATTTTGCTTGTATATACCACATTTTGCTTATACACTGAGGTATGATGATATTCCACTGTATGTATATACCACATTTTGCTTATATATTCACCTCTTGGTGAGCATTTGGGCTGTTTATACCTTTTAGCTACAGTGAATAATGCCATTATGAATGTTCACATATAAAAATCTGTTCAAGAACTTATATTTTGTATTCTTTGTCTCCTTTATTTTTTATTTTAAAGAGAAAAATAAAACAAAAGCAAAATAACAGCATCAAAGACAAAAACAAAGCAACACAAAAGCAATAAAAATGATACAGAAGTTCAAAAGATGATAGGAAATTGACAATGGTTATTATATTACATATTGTTATCTTCAACCAAGTTGCTCAGATTACGAGATGTAAGAATGCAAAATAAATCAAACAATTAAATATTAACTGTTCCTTTTAATAAACCGCTAGAAGTTAGTAGTACAATTATCTTAACTATCTTATATCCTTTTTTTCTTGTTTCCCTCATCCCAGTTGTTCTTTCCTTTTTAAAAGTAGATACACATAACAGTGAAACAAGTTTCAAAACTGGTTATTAGCACAGTTACAATAGTTGATACATTGTGTACTGTCATTCTCCTAGTAGTTATTCAGAGTAGAAGATACAGGCATGCTGTCTTGTCTATGCAATATTAGCACAAGACTTCCTTTTGAATGAACTAAGAGAAACTAGCTGTATAACAATCTTAACTATCTTGTGTATACACATTTTCTTCCTTTCCTCATTTCCCCTTTCCCCATCTGAGCTTGCCTTTTCTTTTGAACAGTTTATTCCCAATTCATAATATCTATTGCACATTTCAAATCTTAATTATTTGCTCTTTTTTCACCTAGTGAGACAATACAATGACAATACATATGGGTCTGACTTATTTCATTTATGAGTATGGTCTTGAGTTGCATCCATTTACCCCCAAAAAACACCATTTTATGGTTAAGTAGAACTAGTTATGGAACCATCCTTGTTATGGTTAAGTAGAACTCCATTATATAAAAAAAAAAAAAGTCTTTTCAAATCCATTCTTCAGTTGATGGGCACGTGGGTTGTTTCCAACATTTAGCTACTACAAATTATGCTGCTATAAATATGGGTGCACATATATCACTGAGGTATGATGATTTTAATCCTTCTGGGAAGATACCCAGGAGAGGATTAACTGTATCAAATGGGACCTCCAAACCCGGTGTTTTGAGGAATCTCTCTACATTGCTTTCCACAATGGTTGTACCAGTCTACACTCCCAACAACACTGAAGAACCTGCTCCTTTTTCCCCACAGCCCCTCCAGCATTTGTTATCAGTTCATTTCTTGATGATGGCCAATATTTCTGGGGTGAGATGGAATCCCAGTGTGGTTTTAATATGCATCTCTGAAATGACCAATGATGTCAAACATTTTTTTCGTGTATTTATTTGCCATTTGTATTTCTTCATCTGAGAAGTGCCTATTCACCTCCACTGCCCACTTTTGGATTGGGTCTTGGAATTTGGGGGAGTCTGTTTTTTTCCAATTCTTTATATGTTCTGGATGTAAGTCCTTTGTCTGTGGGACAACTGGCTATAATTTTTCCCAGTCTGTGGGTTGTCTTTTCACTTTGTTGATTTCTTTTGTTGTGAAAAAGCTTTTTAGTAAGGTGAGATTCCATTTGTTGATTCTTCCTACTACTTCCCTTGCAGTCTGGGTTTTGTTCATGAAGTCTCTGTCTACATCTATGTCTCCAAGACTTCTACCTACTTTCTGTTCCAGTAAATTTAGCACTTCTCTTTTAATATTTAGATATCTTGTCCATTTTGATTTTAGTTTAGTGCATGGTGATAGATATGGGTCTAGCTTTAGTCTTTAGCATGTGGAGAGCTAGTTTTTCCAGCATCATTTATTAAAAAGACTATCTTTCTTCCAGTGAACATGTTTGGCTCTTTTGTCAAAGATAAGGTAGCTGAGTATGTTTGGAGATGCATCTGTGTGTTCTATTTTTTTCCACTGACCCTCATGCTTGTTTTTATGCCAATACCATGCTGATTTTATCACAGTAGCTTAATGATACAATTTTAGGTCTGGGATTGTGATGCTCCCTGATTTGCATTTGTTGTCCAGAATTTCTTTTGCTATTCTAGGTCTTTTCTGGTTCCAAAGGAATTTTAGGACTGTTTTCTCTAGGTCTGTGAGGTATGTTAATAGTATTTTCACCGGGATTGCATTAAATATCTAGAGCAGTTTTGGGAGTATGGCCATTTTAACTATATTGGTTTTTCCTATCCAAGAGCAAGGAATATCTTTCCATTTTCTGGTATCTTCCTCGATCTTCTTTTTTAGGGTACTGTAATTTTCACTATACAGATCTTTTATATCCCTTCTTAGATTGATACCCACATATTACATCTTTTGGATAATATTATGAAGGGTGTGCTTTCTCTAATTTCTCTCTCTGTGAGATTGTTTCTTTTGTATAGGTATGCTATTAACTTTTTAGTTTTAACTTTGTAGCCCGCTACACTACTGAATTTGGATATTAACTCTAAAAGTCTTTTGGTAGAGTTTTTGGGATCTTCTATGTACAATATCATGTCATCTGCAAATAATGATAATTTAACTTCTCCCTTGCCCATCCTTGTTCTTTTTATTTCTTGTTCTTGTCTAGTTGCTCTGGTTAATGTTTCCAGAACTATATTGAATAGGAGTGGTGATAATGGACATCCTTGTCTTGTTCCTGATTTTAGAGTGAAAGCTTTCACTTTTTGACCACTTAATATATTAGCTATTTGTTTGTCATAGATGGCTCTTATAAGATTGAGGTAAAGCCCACCTATTTCAATTTTTTGTAGGTTTTTTATCATGAACAAGTGTTAGACTTTGTCAGAAACTTTTTCTGCATCAACTGAGATGATCATGTGGTTTTTCTCTTTGGTTCTGTTAATATGGTGTCATTACATTTATTGATTTTTGTATGGTGAACCATGCCTGCATTCCTGGGATGAATCCTACTTGGTCATGATGTATAATCTTCTTGATGATTTGCTGCAATCTGTTTGCCATTATCTTATTAAGGATTATTGCATCTATGTTCATTAGGGAGATTGGTCTGTAGTTTTCTTTCTTGGTTGGGTCTTTCTCTGGTTTTGGAATCAGGGTAATACTTGCTTCTAGGAATGACTTTGGAAGTACTGCTTCCCTTTCAATTTCCTTAAAGAGTTTCAGCATTAGTGGCAGTAGTTCTTCTCTAAATTTTTCATAGAATTACACAGTAAATTTGTCAGGGCTTGAGCTTTTCTTTGTTGGTAAATTTTTAATTACATTTTCAATTTCATTGGCTGTAATTGTGTTATTTAGTATTTTTATATCTGCTTGATTTAGTTTTGGTAGTTTGATTGTGTTTAGGAACCTGTCTCTTTCTTCTGTATTTTACATCTTATTAAAATGTAGGTTCTCATAGTAGGTGTTGATGATCTCCTGGATTTCTGTAGGACCCATTGTGATTTCCCCTTTTTCATTCCTAATTGCTTGAATTTGTGTTTTTCCTTTCCTCTTTTTGATGAGATTGGCTAGGGGTTTAACAATTTCATTTATTTTTTCAACCAACTTTTCAATTCATTGATTCTTTGTATGGTTTTCTTAGTCTCCATTGCATTGATTTCTGCTCCTATCTTTATAATATCTTGCATCTTATAGGCTTTGGGTTTGATATGTTCTTTTTCTAGAAGTTTGGTTTAACAGTAGGTTGTTTATTTGAGCTTGTTCTGCTTTCCTGATGTGTGCCTTCATCGCTGTAAATTTTCCTCCTAAGACTGCTTTGATTGCATCTCATAAGTTTTGGTATGTTGTATCAGTATTATCATTTAATTGTTTATAGTGTTTAATTTCACCTTTAATTTCCTCTATGACCCATTGGTTGTTTGGAAGGGTGTGTTTAATTTCCATCTATTAATGTAGTTTTTGAGGTTTCCTTTGTCATTGATTTCCATTTTCACTGCACTATGCTCAGATAGTATGCATGGAATGATTTCAATTCCTCTACATTTAGTTAAACATGTTTTGTCAGTTAATACATATCTATATTGGCAAATGTCCCATGTGCAGCTGAGAAGAATGTGTATTCTCTTGTTTTTGAGGTGGAACACTCTGTAGACATCTACCAAGTTCATTGGGTCGCAGGCTTGGTTTAATTCTAATATTTCTTTGTTAAATTTTTGTCTAGTTGATCTATCCATTTGTGAGACTGGGGTATTAAAATCCCCCACTATAATTGTGTTAGGGCTTATTTGATTTTTCATGTCAGTTAAGATTTGTTTTATGTACTTAGGTGAATCTGTGTTCAGTGCATAAATATTTACGATTGTTATCTCTTCTAATTGGAATTTTCCCTTAACTAATATGTAGTGACCTTCTTCCTCTCTTTTGATCAGTGTTGGCTTAAAATTTGCACTGTCTGTAAATAGAATAGCTACACCTGCTTTTTTCTGGTTTCCTGTAGTGTGGAGAATTGTTTTCCATCCTTTGACTGTTCTTCTATAAATGTCTTTTTAGGTTTCTTGGATGCAACATACTGTTGGATGTTGCTTCTTGATCCATTCTGCCAGTCTGTTTCTTTTGATTGGTGAGTTGAGACCATTTATGTTTGTGGTTATGACTGATATACATTGGCTTTTCTTTTCCATGTTGTTTCCCTGTTGTTTGTTACCTGTCTTTCTGCTCTGTTTAACTGTTTCCCTTGCCTGGTGACTTCCATCTACTGGTATGCCTGCATATGTGGTCTTCATTGTGTTTTCTAATATGTCTCTCAAAGCATTCTGTACACTTGGTTTAGTGGTCATCAGTTTCTTCTGTTATTCCTTGTCATGGAAGTATCTTCTTCCTTCATCAATTTTGAAGGATGGTTTTGCTGGATACATCAATTCAGGTTGAAGATTATTTTCCTTTAGGGCTTGAAATGCTTCACTCCAAGGTCTCCTTGACTTGAAGGTTTCTGTTGAGAAGTCTTCTGTGATTCTGATGGGTTTTCCTTTATTAGTGGTATGTTTCTTTTCTGTAACTGCTTTTAATATTTTGTTTTTGTGCTGAATTTCTGGAATCTTGATTATTATGTGCCTTGGTGGGAATTTATTTTGATCATGGCTATTTGGAGTTTTGTATGCTTCACTTATTTGTATGTCATATTCTTTATCCCTATTTGGGAAGTTTTCTGCCAATACTTCTATGAAGAGGTTGTTAATGGTTTTTATGCGGTCTCCAGTTTTCTCATTGATTCCAGTCAGTCCTCTGTTGTTCTTCTTTTCTTCATTCTGTAGCTTTTGGATTGATTTTTTGTGGTCTCTTGTGACTTTTGAGATAGTTTTCTTTTCCTGGTCACTAGTTGCATTCCTGTATTCTAAGTCTGATGTTCTATCTCCCCCCTTCTAATGTCCTGCATTTCTATTTGGATATGCTTCATTGATTCCATTTCTTGTTTTTGTTTTTCATTCATAGTTTCCATTATTTTCCTGAGTTCCTCTGTTTGTTTATCTGTGTCTGCTTTAATATCTTTTATCTTGATAGTGATTTCTTTTTGTTTCTTAGAGATTATTTTTTCTATGGCCTCTTCCGTTTGTTTTTTCACTTCTGCTGCTATCATTTCAGACAGTTCCATTTGCTGGCTTCCAATTTCCTCTATCTCTTTGTGCTTTGGAGTTATCCTGGGTGGGCTGGATGTTTGAGATTGCATTTTGCTTCTTCATCCTGTCATTTTCTATTTTCTACTTTATTTTGTTTTCTGTGTTGGTGCTTTTAGCTTTCTAATATTAGACAGCCTTAATCACTGATATTGAGGCTTTCCTAGGAAGTGTCTCTTCCTCCAGATGTCTCCTCTTGCCAGCACCACAGTCCTGGGGTCTCCTCCTACTGATGCTGCTGACTCTCCTCCCACTGTCATTGCCAACCTGGAGCAATGGAAGATGTGCAGGGCGCAAGCTTACACTCTTTCCGCTGGCACCACCCTCACCCTTTCCACAAGAACTGTTGCTCTGGACGATGGAGGGGGCATGGGGAGGCAACTCACTCTCCCCGTGCTGGCATGGTGGACCCAGTGCAATCTTTTCTATTATTTTGGATGTGTACCTTCAATGTGAAATTGCTGGATTATATGGTAACTCCATGTCTAATTTTATGAGGAAGCACCATACTTTTTCCATAGCAACTATACCATTTTACATTCTCACCAAGCAATAGACAATGACCCCCAACTCCCCTACTTCCTTACCAACAACTGTTATTTACTGGATTTTGCTGTCATTTTGTTTTGTTTCACAATAGCCATCCTGATGAGTGTGAAGCAGCGTCACACTGTGGTTTTGATTTGCATTTCCTTAATGAATAATTATAGTGAACATCCTTTCTTGTGTTTATGACCCATTCATATATCTTTGGAGAAATGTTTATCTATTCAAGATCTTGGAGCATTTATTGAATTTCATTTATCTTGTTGCTATTATTATTATTGAGTTGTAGAAATAGTTACATGTTCTAGATATTAATCTTTTAAGAGATATATGATTTAAATATATTTTCTCCCATTCTATAGCTGTCTTTTCACAGTATTAATAGTGTCTTTTGATATATAAAAGTTTTTAATTTGGGGCCAGGTGTAGTGGCACACATCTGTAATCCCAGCACTTGGGAAGCTGAGGCAGGAAGTTTGCTGTGAGTTCAAGGCCAGCCTGGGCTATATAATGAGTTGAGGACCAGCATAAACTACATAGAAAAACCTGTCTCAAAAAAACAAGGAAAAAAATTTTTTTAAATTTTGATGAATTACAATTTACTTTTCATTTGTTGCCTGTAATTTGAGGATCATATGCAAGAAACTGCAAAATCCATCTCATGAAACATTTTTCCCATGTCTCCTTCTGAGAGGTTTATAGCTTTATCTGGTACTTTTAGGTGTTTAAGCCATCTTGAGTTAATGTTTGAATATAGTAAAAGGCAAGAGTTCAACTTCTTTCTGTTCCATACAGGTCATATGTACTACTGTTTTTCCCTGGGCTCTGTGTTCTATTCCATTGGAGATACACACATATACACATAACTCACACATTTGATATATTTTTATATTTTTACATATGTATTTACATATATGTTTGCCACTGTGTCATTATTCAATTTAATTACTGTAACTTTGTAGTAATTTTTGAAATCAGATGTAGGATTTGTTCTTTTTCAACTTTGTTTTGGAAATTCTGGATCTCTTGAAATTTCATATGAAACTTAGAATGAATTTTTCTGTTAATACAAAGAAACGTTGTTGGGATTTTGGTAGCAATTGTATTGACTCTGTAGATCACTTTGGGCAATACTGTCATCATACCTCCCAGTCTTTGAACATGAGTTGTATTTCCATTAATTTATCTCTTTTAAAATAATGGTTTATAATTTTTTGGTCTATCTAATCCTGACACAATAGCTAGAAGGAGCTTTTAAAATAGTGAAATCATATAACTTCTCTGCCTTAAACACTACAGTAGCCTACTGCTGTCCTTGAAAATATACCAATGCCACATGATTTGCACAACCTTACAGACACTGCCTACTTGTCTAACAAAGAGTACCTCATACGATCACATCATCCTCCACTCTCCAAGCGCTGTGCTCTATGTTCACAGTTTCTAGAACATGTAAACTATCTCATGATTTCTGTATATGCGGATTCCTCTGCCTGGAACACTCCCTCATCTTTTCCCTCCCTTTTCTGTCTTTTTTTTTTCTGCTTTCATCTCCATACTTTGCAGCTACATACATTTTTTAAGAAGACCACTCCTAATAATCCTTGGTGATTAGGTCCGCCTGTCTGTTACTTACTCTTTTTTTATATCCTTCACAGTACTTAGCTCAGTGCACAAAGTACCTGATTGTTCTTTTCTCGGTGTGCTGGTCAGCTCCCCAGGGAAGAGTCTTAGCTGTCTCATTCACACCGTGTCATCTATGTCTGGTACATTGTTGACCTGCAGCAATTATTAAGTGAAAACTGGCAATGTTGTCGGCAACACACAGGCAAAGAAACCTTGTCAAGAAGGTCAGCAAGCAATAGAAAAACTCCACAGTGGACAGCTGATGGATTAATAATACCAAACCCATTTGAACCATAACCATTTTTGCTCTACACATTCAATGATTTAGTGAAAAGATCTTTAGAAGAAGGATTTGAATTGCATATCAACAAATATGCTTGTTATCAGTACCCTTAGCCTGGTGTCATAGTTTACAGCTTTAAAATACTGTACTTTTTAATAAAAAAGAACAAACAGTTATTCCACGTTTAGAGAGTTCATGTCAAAAACACCACAAAGGTTCTACTAAATCTATCCATGTTCATAACTGGCAATGGTTCACACTAGTCACTTCTCTCAAGACAACTTATCAAAGCTATTGCCACCACCATAAGTGCTAAGGTTACATTAGTTACCTTCACACAGTAGGGCAGGGAAGTAAGAACACATTGTGGCTGCTTCATAAAGAACGGGGAGCCAAGCAGCTCCTGGAAACATACTGCTGCTTGTTGAAGCAACTGCACAAACAAAGCAAGACTTTATTAGTAGATTCCCTGGAAGGTTTTCTACAGAACTAGTTTTAAACTAGAAGACACCAGAAGCAGAATATGATAGGCTACCAAGAAAGCTGGGCAGTAGCAGCACCGATTTGAGAAGCAGAGTTTTATTTCAAGCCTGGTTTGGGGCACCATGGGGACTGTGGGATCTTCAGTAAGTTTCTTAGCTTCTATGACCCTTTTTCATCTATGAAGTAAGTCCTGTGAGAAGCTCACCCGTGCAGACTGATCAAGAACATGGCCTCTAGAAACAATTTTGTTTCTAGTTCTGATTTTAGCTCCCACTAGCCATGCTGTTGGGCAAGCTGGGTGGGGGCTGGGGATTTAGCTCAGTGGCACAGCGCCTGCCTGGCAAGTGCAAGGTTGTGAGTTTGACTCCTGGTACCAGAAGAAAAACAAAAACAAGAACAAAAACAAACAAACAAGCTGGGTGACTTTTTCTGGGTTTTGATTCTATCTCTGGTAAGATGGGGGAAGGATCACCTGCCATTAATTAATTACTAAAATTAAACTAATTCTAATAAATTAAATGTGTGTAAATAAGATATAATCCCTAAAAGCATGTAATTTGGTACCTAAAACAAAAGAACTATCCAGAAAATGCCAGTAACTGCCATCATTCTTATTTTCCAGGGCATTCTACAAACTCAGATGTGTTCCTCCAAACTCTGATGTAGTAAGTTCTCACACACATAGCTATCGAGGAATTTTCTGAGAACAAAGCCAAAAGGTGAAACATAATGAATACCGTATACATCTAAGAGCTCAGCGATTAAAGCATTCACAATCTCTCACCAACCGAGCTGTTTAAGTAATTCCTTATACCTTTAGCCATATAAGGAAAGGTAACTAGACAAAACTGAAATCCAAGTTAATGCAGAGAAGCAGAAGAAAGGTGGGGGGACACTCAGAGATAGATAATCCACCTTCATCAATCACACACACGAATTTTTATTCAATTCCATGAACTTGCAGATTTCAAAGCTTCCAGGTATTGAATTCTGTTTAACACTACAAATCCGGGTCAGTGATATACCCAATATCAACTCCTCCAGGAGGTGTTCTCAGACACTGCTGCTCATAGGACAAAGACACATCTCCAAGGGTAGAATGATAGACCATAGATCATACACATCTCAAGTCTTTTGCTTGGAGTGTCTTTCAGCATCAATCTTCCATTCTTAACAAAGTCTCCACATGTGGAACTCTATTATCTGTACTGATGACAATCTGTTTATCTACCAACAAGCAGCAGCAACTTGTTATTTCCATGCAGCTTAACAAGTGCCGGGTATACGCCAGCCATTGTGCTAGCGGGTAGGGATCAAACGCTAAATAACACAGGTCCTGTTTCTGTTCCCAGTGACCTCACAGCCTGGAAAGGTGAGACTACCAACTAGTCTGGGGGTGTGCAGGTGGGATGAGATGCTGTGGAAACAAACGTGGACATAAAGCAGTCTGAGCAGCTAGAGAAGCTTTCCAGACAGATGAAGTAGGAGTAGAAGGAGCAGATGAGAACAAGCACAGGAATGTGAAGGGTAAGGACATAAGAAGGAGAGGCTGGAGACTTTCAAGGGTCTGAAAATCTCTGCAGTTGAACCTCAGAGTATAAGATGGGACCTGGCAGGTAAGGAACCTAGCAGAGGGCCTTGAAGGGATGTCACACACAGAAAGTGGGAGAGTCAGGAATTTTGTGTAAGTCACACAGTCCACATGTTCCACTGACTCTGAGTACCAACCCCATACTGATGACAGAATGGACTTCACCAATTTGCCCTTGCTCACTGGACATGCGTGTGTGGAAGGAAGCCTGCTTGCCAAGATGCACCTGTGCTTAGATCCAGTGCTTGTGCCCTCATGAGGCTCCCAGCTAAAGAAAAGGGTCTTTGTTGAAATAGCAAGGTGACAAAACCACACTGGAATCTTTAAGAACATCACTGAGTGCAGTGATGACTCAGATCTCCCAGGGCGTGTGATGGGTTACAGTGGAAAGGGTGGGAGGAAGAAACCCCAATAGGACCTTGGTCTCCATGAAAGTGACACTGGCCTGGAAGAGGAAAACTTACCATGAGGGACACTTGCTGGGTAGTACTCAAGGCAGGGAACAATAATGAGAACAGGTGAAAAAAAACATGATTTTTCAAATTAATAAGGCCAGTTCAGATCAGGTCCTATGTAGCCTTATTACAGTACATTTAGAATTTCTCCAAAACACCCTTAAAAGATAATTAGCGAATCTGGCATGTTATAAAGTTATTTGAAATCTCCATTAGTAAATAAAATAATATATTCACCAGCATGTGTGTGTTAGTGATAATTCAGTTTATCAAGGGCCAGAGGAACTCAATAGCAGACGGGGCCCTGCCGATGAACAGAGGAGCTGGTGATGATCTCCTGGCCTTGCTACCTGTAAGAAATTAATGACATGGCCAAGTTTTAACAATCATACCAGCTCAGCCCCCTGGCCCCCAGTCCAAAGGCTTACACCTCACATGACAAAGTGTAAAGGGGAGAATGGTTCCACATTAGCCATAACTGCCATTAAGATGTAATTAAATCAAAGATTTTAAGCTCCTTTATTTAAGTTTTATCCCAAAAAGGCCATTTCCATTTATTCTTTTCATTGCTAATTCATGTTTCAAAACTAATCCCACATTAAGAAACAAGTCATTGGGGGCCATCTAGATGCATAAATTGTAATTACATGATTCCCTTAATTAATTTTGACAGAGGGTTTCACAACAGAGATCCCAAACCAGCCTTGTTTTCCCTGGAAAAGCACTGTGTGCCTAATCCTCGGTCTCAGAACCCGCAGCAGAGGACAAGGTTTTAATGCTTAGCCTCTTTAACTACTTGATTATTAATAATGACAAGACAAATAGGCGCCTTCCCAGGCACGCTATGAAGCTGCACTTGCTGTGTCCAGAGTTGTGTGAATGTGGCCTGAGACTGCACTACTTCCTGGTCATAAGCTTTACCTGTGATCGGGTCTGGAGGCAAATGTGTAAGAATCACCAACTGGATTAATAAGGAAAGTAACCAACAGAAATTCAGTCAGTGACCCCACCGTTAGAAACCGTCTTGGCCATATCCCTACTGTCTTTGTGGCTGTCTTTCCAGAGCCCACACTGGGGCCGACCTGTTCTCCGTCTCCAGCACTTCAGCCATGTAACTTTCTCCCGTCCCCCATTATTCAATTTGAAGAGGTGATAAATCCTTATTCGGGCTCTAACAATCACTCCAACTTAACAAACAAATACACCCACTTGCTCTCCAAAAGCATTTCACACCCTTCTACTGCTATCTTGGAGTTTTTTCATGGGGTCTGGGAAATTCCATTACTTTTTGCACTCACTCAGCTGAATGTGTGTTGTACAATAGTCCTACCCAAACTGGCCCTCTTGCAGGGCAATTACAAAAACCAATTCCTATCTGTATCTCTTTCCATCCTTAGACCTTGAATTGTTCATGTTCTGAAATTCAAATATGCACATTCTCTATTCTTCGGACAAGTGGTGTACACAAATTTTGTAAACCTCACTTGTCTTCATAGACAGCTGAGCTCCAGGGCTATCCAAACTCCAGTGCACACACAAACTGCATGAGGATCTTACTTGATGCAGAGCAACTGGTGCAGGGTCTAAGCCTGCACACTTCTAGCAAGCCCTCAGGGACCGTCGGTGTGGCTGGTATGCGGCCCACACCTGGAGTAACTAGGAGCTGGATTACGCTGGGGGCAGTAAACTTCCCAGTTATTGTTCAAGTAAACATGTCTTGTTTCCTTCTCTTCAGCCTGTGGGATTCTTTAATTTTAATTTACAATTTCTCCTTAGCACCACACTCTCATTTGGCTGGCGTTCCCCAGTACCCAGAAAAACCAACACCGCAGCCTAAATTAGTTCCACCTGGGAACACAACCATGAAAAGTAGACTCACCTGGCTCCTTTCCCATTTGTCATTTCAATCACCAAAGACACGCAAATTAAAGAGACACACAGAGAGAAACAATAAAGTACCTAATGTCCCATGTTCTCCTGTTTATCAAAAGGTGTTGATTACCTAAAGGTAATTTTTTTTCTTGTAGAGTAATTTATTTTAAATAAAACAAGGTCAGACACCTACTTCATTTATCACTATTACAATGGAGTCTAACCCAGTGATGGAGAAAGTGAAGGAGAAATTAATTACAAGTCAGAAACTTCAGTAACACTCCCAGTAATTGTGACAAAAATTTTAAATTAACGTTTCTGTCACTGAGAGAAGTTTGATTAATTTTGCAATTGGAGATTCGATCACTGGAATATTGGGGAGATCGGAGGACACAGCCGTTTGCAGTCTGAGATGTAGATCTGCTTCTTTGAGACTCAGAATGTATCTTCGAGGCACCTTCACACTTTATTAACAACTCAATCAGTGCCATGCTGGAAATAATTAGCTGGGAAGACGTAGAGTAAATAGATCTTGACTGACAAAGCTTGTGAAAAGAAAGCCATGCAAGGAGGACTTCTGGGGCTGTAAGAAAGCAGCCTTGTTTTCTATGCTACAAAGCACCCCTGGAAAACCTACCGTTGCCACTGCAATTTCCCCTTTGGGAAATAAAACAACATAGCAGGCAGCATCAAGACTTCTTCATTCTATTTCTTTATAGGCCCTAAACTGGGAAGTGGTGAAGGAGGACCAAGGTGCGAACAATAGAAATTAAGAGGAACAAAGAGTTCTATTAGTCACGGATTTTAAACTAGCTGAGATGTTCTCCCAGTGATAAATCTATCAATGACCTATGTAGTGTACCAGCCTCAACTAACACACAACATTTAACATTTAATTTAGGGCTTATTGTGTTCAGGGTTTGGTCTGCATTAATTCATTCAATCTTCATTACCTTTTAAACATAGATTCTGTAACTGCCCTTATTTTAGAGTGGGTATCCCATCATTGTGGCACAGAAAAGTTAAGAAACTTACCTAAAGCCATATGTCCATAAAGTGAGGGACAGAGATTTCTACCCAGATAACCTGGCTCAAGAACCTGCCACCTAAATCAGGAATCAGCAAACTCTGTCCCTTGAGCCCAGTGGAGCTAACCACCCCTTTTGATAAGAATGGAATAGGTTTGTCTACTGCAACACAACACAATCCTTCACTTCATTTACATAGTCTGTAATTTCTTTTCACTACAGAGTTGGGTAGTTGCAACAGAGACTTACGGTGCATAAAGCCAGGAGTGTTTTCTGTCCGCAGTGTGTAGAACAAGCTGACCGTCCCTGCTGTTAACCATGTTGCTGTCTAGTAATTCTAAGACAACTTCTACATCAACTCCCACCATCTAGGGGAGACTGACCTGTAACAGGCACTTTAGGACACTGACAGGTTAAATGACAAGGGAAACATGAAATCAATGGGATCAAAACTTACTCATAAAATACAGATGCTGATTCCTTCATTTATTAAGACTCCTCCCCCATAATAAAACACAATATTGCTTTAGATTTCAATGCAAAATCCACCTGTCAAGCTGTGGAAGAAAGCGAGAGAGAGACAGGGCTTCATGACCCCTGGGCCTACAGCCAGGGAGGTGACAGTTTCTGGCATTGCTCCCTGAGCTGCTCCTAAGGGAAGTGGGCTTTGGAAGGCAGAATTCTGTTTTCTCCATGGAGATCGGACAAAACTGATCACAAACTGCAGCTGCAATTACTGCTCACACTGATACCTCTTGGCTCTTCAGAGAAAGTTTGATAACATATAGTCATTTACCAAAACCCATAGGATGAAAAAAGAGACATGAGCAGTTTCAGCTGGGCCAAGTATTGCTTGCCAGAGTTTGACATACTTAGTTTAGCTCTTTAGCTACATAGATTGAGAGACAAAAATTATACAATAAGGGAGGGAGAAAAGGTGAAATACAGTTAGGAGAGCAGGGTATAGAAAAATGTTTATGAACAGTTACTAGTGTTTTGTGTTGATATGTAGTAACTGCCCTTCTATAAGGATTTGTGGCCAGAAATGGAAGCATTGGATGATGCAATCCAATAAGGAATTGAAATCTGAGCGCAAATTCACTGGAAGGTAAAATTCAGTACTTAAAAACGTTTATACCAATGATTCATAGAGTCAAAGGGAAAGAGTTAAATATTAAAAAAGAGAAATAAAAGTAGAAATTAAAAAATAGTTTTAAAATTACAAAAAATAGCCAAGGGATCGCAAAGATTTAGATGTTCATATCTATTTAAAATTTTATTTTTTGTTAAATTTTTCACTAGTACATGTTTGCAGTATGCAGTGATTGTATTTATCATGGGGAGCTTGTACATGAACACAGCACATCTTCATCCCTTTTGGGGGGGCTCCCCCTTCCCCTCCAATCCCTTCCCTCCCTCCAATTATTGCTCCCCTCCCCATTTGAAAAAGATCTCTCTATTTCCTATTACCTATTTTTTATTTTACTCTTTATTTAGACATTGGGTTTCTCATATAAGAGAAACCATACAATATTTAAACTTTGATTCTGATTTATTTCACTTAATATTATGGTCTTGTTAGTTACTAAAAATGATTGCATTCACCTACAAGCAAGCGGGCAGAAAAATCAGAAAGTGAACTAACGCCCAAAACATGTATAAAGTCAACACATAAAGAGGAGGTATTTAATTCAGTGAAAGAGATATTTCATAAATGGTACTCAAATCTCCCCAAAATGTTAAATACCTATTTCCCTTGTAAGTCAAAATATGTTCTAGATAAATTAACAAAGTGAAAAGAAGATCAGGCCACACAACAGCACAAGAACATTTATACTCTCAAAGCGAAGTCACTGAAGAGTAAAAGAAAAAGACTGTGAAAAAGATTTTAGAAGTATTGGGCTGTGTAAAAATAAAATAAAAATTTAGTGTTAAAATATAAGCCAGACAAATAATTGCGTACTATTTGTAGCATTAATTAAGAT
>NW_004955430.1:746600-753029 GCF_000276665.1 Chinchilla lanigera
GAGTAAGAATATGTATAACAAATAGGTATCTATTTTAACCAATCAGATTAACCAAGATCCCGGCACCTCCCCCTCCATCTTCAGTGTGCAGGATTCATCGATGTCCTCCCCAAAGGCTATGGATGGCGTAAGGCCCACAACACTTTTCTTAAGGCCTTACCCAGTGGTGCCACTTCGAAGACTTTTATCTGAAGGGGGAAAAATTACAGATGCGCAGTATGCAACTGAGTGAAGGTATAATTCTGACAAAATAAACAATCAAACTGGGAGAGGAATAAAAACCTCCGAACATCTGCAATAAGGTCTGGGTGTCTACAGCAGGGTGCATTGGTACAAAAGAACACCATGCAGCTCAAACCCCTGCTGTAAAGAAGACTAAAAGGTAGGGGAATATTCTTAATATGACACCAGTGGAGAGTAATTAGAGCACAGTGTGTGCAATAAGTTGCTTGCTCAGAGAAAAGAATAAAAATTACATGTAAACTATTTGCTCACGGGAAGATGAAAGGGAGAGTATGTTTTCTTCTTTGTGCTTTCTCGTATAAGCTTTTCTCAGACAGCCCAAGATAAGCTTGCCTTCACTATTGATTAAATGCTCAGCGTGCTCTTTGTAGGAGGGTACAATGAGGAAACAAGACCGAGCTGCTCACACTCTCCAGGGACCTCGTGGGGGTGGGTGTGGCTAGTGTAGGACGGTTCTGGGTGCTGGAGAACCAACCCAGCAATACTGAGCAGCCAGTCCCTCGGGCCACATTCTGCCCGCTTAGAGTTGGGACAGCTGTGGGGTCTTCCTGGGGTGCCGTTGGCTGGAAGAGGCACGAAGTCCAGCCAGATGCCAGCCTGACATAAAACAGAGATTCAGAGCACCCCAAGATAGACACGGACCACCGCAAGAAGGGGGCTAACTGTAGAAATCCTCAGTGTTTGTGTGGAGGCTGTACCAAAGGACCTTGGAGCCCCCATGCTTCCCACTGCAGACGTCAGCATCACGGCACCCTAAACGAACCCCTGTCTGTCACTGAGAAAAAGCAAGTTGACACTGGGAGACTTTTCATAGCCAGTATCATAGCAAGCTTTCATAGCCAGTATCCGCCATGGTTCTGTCTTCAGAAACCATCAAAGGCAAAGACTCCATTTAGAATTGTTGTCACCCAATTTCATTCTCTCTCTCTCCTTTCTAAAAGCGCCAAAAAACGTTACAAGGCAATATGACAGAAAGCTTTTATTCTGGATCCAAGCACACTTCACTCCTCTGATGGACGGAGTTCTATCTTTGAAAGTGTGGACTTCACGCAGACAGGAGCTCAGCTGCTACTCCGCCTCCACTCATCTCAGTCCAGGTATCCCTTTCTGCTCCTTAGGAAGGAGGTAGGGCAGCAGGGTGTCAGCTCACAGTGCATTCGGGCTCACCAGGATTCTAGTAGTGCAGTCCATCCCCCACCAGGGTTGGTACCTAGCACAGCGCCTAATGGACAGCAGACACTCATCAGTACACTTGCATAAATAATGAAGTCCACACCGTCTGGAAGACAGCTGGGATTATGCTCTTTCTTAAAAGTTCTTGAAATATTTTGAATTTTATATATTTTGAACATTCCACCATCATCCTGTGATGTTTAGCTTTCTAAACCTGAAGCTCTACACTTGAACACAAGCCTCACTCTCCAGGGTGCTTAAGTTCCCTCTCAGATTCTGCTTTGTGCCTGGAAGGGCGTGTTGCATTCACAGCCCAGCTATCTAGCTGTGCAAGAGCAGAAGCAGGACCAGAGAGCAGGTGGGATGAGTAGTGGACTTGAGGTTAGGTGTCAGGCTTCTCTTTTCCTGGGCAAGGCTCTACCCATCAACGTTTTATTCAGGCAGGGCCCCAGCAGACCAATCACGACTCTCTATGTTGGGGATGGACTCCACGACTCTCTAACTAATTCCTCAGATGAGCGAGAAGGTTGGACTGAGGCAGAATTCACTGGACCACAGCTCCCAGCAGACTACCAGCATCGGAACTATTTGTCCACAACTCTTAGCTCAATGCCTGTCATGGAGGAGTTGCCCATAAGTGTTTGTTAGGTTTATGTCTCCTAGGAATGTCTTGGGTCCCATTAAAAGACACAATCTAGTAGTTGGGAAGAAATTTAGGGTACATATCTGAGGTCAATGTATTGTTGGTTTACAACATCTGCTTTTGCCATCAGATTTTAATGAGGTTCTGCCCCTTATACACTCTCACATGCTCCAACTAAGGAAAAGATAGAAGAGACAAGGAGACAGAGGCTCAGCGTGTCCTCAGTTTCCAGATTGTATCTTCACAATGCCTGTGAATCCACAGCCTATGCCCACTATGTTTCGTCTTGAGAAGTTCATAACGAGAACAGAGGATGGAGGAACCATCACAGTTGAGGAGTTCCATCCAAGGTGAGCATCATCTGCAAGCTGCATGAGCATGGGGGGGGGGTTGTAACTTCTTTGAGCCTCAGTTTCTTCATCTGTAAAATGGGTTGTTTCTTTTATATTTTCTCCTTGAATCATTCAAGGGACAAATAAAATTACTCAGGAAAATCTGACAATAAATATTAAGAATTATATATCTACTGGCGTTAAAACACTCATCTTTTCCGGCAATCATTTTTAAATGTCAAACTCTAGTTTTTAAAAGCATGCAATTTTTATGCATCTATATTGTTCAATTATAGTGAAACTGTATTTCTCTGCTTTCACTGCCTCCAGGCCCCACCAAAATAAAATGTGCAAGGAAGAAAACTTCAGCTTTTTAGCAATTCATTTGTAAAATTATCGCGAATCGGGATTAGTTTCTGTGTCCTCAATCTTAGCTGGTTTTTGAAACAAGCATCATCTTCTTCCCTTAACATCGCTTTTGTTATCACAGGAACATAAAAGTCATTTACATCTCGAAAAGAAAAAAACCCAAAACACTCATTGTGTAGAAACAGAAACAAAACTACACAATTATCTGTGCGATAATTCAGAGGATGTAATTGTACCTTTCCTATTTTCTCATATTTGCCGTGTCTTTTCCCCACCTTTGACCCCCAGCTGTTTGAAAAGTATGCGAATACACCCTAATGAGTGCACTGAATCTTAATTAGGTTAATTAGGTGGTGTTCCAGTGAATCCTTGAAATAACAAATGCTGCCTAGCCAGTCTTAGAAACTAACTATTTCCTTTTCATTCCAGTAGTAATTTCACTGGCTTGGTTTTCCCCACCAGAGAATATTGGTTTCGGATTTGCCTATTTCTCCTATCCCCTGAATAGTATTCTCCCTTAGGCTAAATCCTCCATATGCAGCCAGGTCTTGATCCGGCCAGAGGAGGGTAGTTATTGGGTCAGTCTGAGTCACTGGGAGGGGCTAGGACAGCCTGGGAGAGACATTCCAGAGTGATGCAATCTGACCCCATAGAAATGAGTGTGGGCGCACCTTTTCCAGGGGCTTTAAGGGGAGGGCCCAAATCAGTAAAATCAGTGTCTTGTCTTTCAGGAATGTGTTGGCCTGTTATCCCTGACACACTCAGCAAGGAATAGTCGGTAGGAAGCGGATCTTGGTGCCAAAACACGGTGGATTTCAAATACTATTACCAGTGGCTGAGTCCCTCAGTTATTTCTATGCCCCTGTAGTAGGAGGCACGCAGAGAGCATGCTGTAATCTGTGAATCAGGTATGTGATTGGAGAGCTTTCTAAAGCCCCCTTTTCACGTGCATCTAATTGGCTCCACGAAGGGTGAGAAAGAACAAAAAAGGGGAACCACAGTGCCTAGAAAGGGATTCAAGAAATTAGCAAAAATGTCCAGAGATCCTTGGAGGTAGAATCCATTTACAAACCAGAGAAACGTATGGCAAAAAATAGCTTTCACTGTGAAGCCATCAGCACCGATAAGATTCAATCCCAGGAGCAGCAAGACCTTCCAAGTTGAAACAGTAAATAATTTGATTGGGATAAAGATTAATAGCCAAAATCATGCGAGTCAGTCAGGAGCACCAGAGAGCATCAATCTCCGAAGATTAATAATGGTAAAAGACAACGCTGCGATAATCAGCTTCAAAGTGATGGATCATGGGAGAGTTTAATGAGGGAATTTCAGGAGGGGAATTTCAATAGATTAGACCAGACCTGAGAAAAGCGCAAATCACGCCTAAACCTGAAAGCAGGCTGTCTGCCTAGAGGACAAAGGAGGAAATACCATTTTCCTGTCTTTGTGCTAAATGCTAAAATATCACATAAATTGGTGTCAAGAGGTTGAACGGGATCTGCTGCAGCCAAAAGTGACTGGCGCAAAGGAACCGTGCTCACCACTTTCGTTCCGAAGGCAGGAGCGCTGAGCTAACAGAATGTAATCGTGTCTTAATGCGCTCGAGGCAACCAAGCATCATTAGTCACTGTCTGAGCAGGCACACAAACTGTTGTCATTTATGGTGCTGTGTCACACTTCAGAATGTAGGGGCTGCTGTCCTCCACGTCTCTCTCCAGTTCATGCAGGCACGCGTCCCGCCTTCCTCACGGGAGCTGGGTGCGCACCAGGCAGCCAGCGCTGTACTAGGCGCAGGGAAGGGAGGGATAAATGAGCCATGTTCCTGGACCTCAGAAGACGTACAGCTTTGAAAACTGGCAGATGTGAAGCGTACACCGTACCAAAGTGGAACTTGGGGTCGTGTGTGGCAAGGACAATCCATGTGTTAGACCATGACCTCAGGCACACAGCGGCCCGAGTTCTAGCCTCAGCTCTACTGATGCGAGGCCCCCTTTAAAACGAAAAGGTTTAAAAGAAATATTCACTATGTACACTTAAGCACAGGTTGGAAACTTGTATTTTGTAAGGTTTTTAAAATTTTTTTGTAAGGTTTTTTTTTTTTTTCTCTCACCGGGTCCATCTTATGCTATGAACAAAAACTGCCACAATCCCCTGGTGCCGGTGAACCGCAGGAAGTGGGTTTACCCACCAGAACTGCAACAGACTCTGCATATTCCTTGCGTTTTGTTCTCATCTCAAAAAACCTTGATGCTATGGTCTCTTAAGTGAGCAAAGGCTACCTGTCTACGCAGTTTTGGCCACACTGGGAATAATTTTTTTTTAGCTATCGTTGTTTCTCTCTTACTCCCGATGTGGCAGGCAACTGGATCCAGTTTGTTAGGATCCCCAGAATCCAACCCTGCCCAGCAACAGTGCCTCATGCCGGTCACAGGGCTGTAGCAAGTGTCTGGACCGTAGCTTCCTCATTTGCCAAATGGAGGAAATACTACTTCTCAGTTCACTAAGTTGGAGAGCTTCAGCAGAATAAGTACATTCTTCACACAATGCCTGGCATGCTGCAACACTTTAGAAATTATAAGTAACTTTATTCCATGAACTACCTTAATAATAACATTATTATCAAACAAAATTAAAAGGGTAGAGTGTAAAGGAAGTGGGTTGTTTCTGCAACAAAGGAGGGGACCAGAATTCAGATTAAAATTAAGAGAAAACTTTAAAAAGGAGGAGATAGAGATTTAAAGCGTGCCTGTACGGAAACGAAGTTCTCCAGACTCAAAAGAGACTAAAGGTTTCAAAGATGGAGGAACATTGATGGGCCAAAGAGGAAAGCATGAAAACCCATGGCAAGGTTGAAAAACAGCGCGAACGTCAATGTGGTTAGAGTATTTCATAGCTCATGAGACAAGGCAGGAAAAGCTGCTTGAGACAAGACTGTGAAAAGTTTGAATACAATGCCAGAGAATCCCAAAAAAGCCAAACCTGTAGCTGGAGAAATTTACTTTTAGAAAAAAGAGATAGAAAAAAAAAAAAAGAAACCTGAAAGACATAGAGATATTTTTAAAGGAAAAAAATAAGCAAAATATATATAAGAAAGATGGCTGTTGCATAATTAGGTTTTGAGTATGTTCTTTATGTCTTACTCACTTTTCTCATCACTGGGAGAAAACACCACAAGTTAAGGGAAGAGAGGTTTATTTTGGAAGTTCCCACCCTTGCATGGTCTGCAGCATGGTGGAAGGAAGAGGAAAGCCTCTCATGGCAGATAAGAAGCAGAGAGCAAAGGGAAGTGACGTCCTTCCAGGTCACGGCTCCAGTGAGCTGCATCTTCTGAGCAGGCCACGCCCCCTAACAGCAAGTCAGCTGCAGAACCCCCAGAATTCAATCACTTTTCAACAGCTTGACCCTGTAAGTGTGTGATTTTTGCAGGGATGTCTAGCTGTAAACCACCACACTTTATGAACTCCAGTCCTTCCAAACCAAACTACACTTAGCAAAAAACATAATGAAATCAAATTTCTGGAATGATGGGCATTGGCCTGGAAGACCATATTGTCATGGGCAATTTGGAGAACATTATTTGTGTATTTGTAAGATCAACTAGTGTTACTGGATCCCTGAGCACCGCCTGCTCTAGGTGTTTTATAGTGTGTGCTGATTTAAAAAGCCAAA
>NW_004955430.1:753312-755166 GCF_000276665.1 Chinchilla lanigera
GAGAGTCAGCCACTTGCCCTAGGTCACACACACAGGAAGCGGGTCTTCCGATGTGACCTAACTCCCTCTGTCCTTCTCTAGCGCCCTCTCTCAAGAAAACCAGCAGTGGCAATTCACTCTGCATGGAGCCAGGGCAACTTCAGACTCCCACTGGCTTCCATTCTATTCACATTGGGCAAATTACACACATTCTAAATTCATCCTGATGAAACATTCAAGCCTTCCCTCCCTGAAAGCTATGAAGAGCCGCCGTGGTCCTGAGGCCCCCACAGAAAGGACCTTCAGAGAAACATCCAGAGGCCTTGATTACATTTGCTTTTTAATTAATCTAAAGTGTTCATTTTCAGCTGGAGGAAAGTTAATTTTTCCTTTTGTTAATCTAATGGCCACGGGCAATACTTGTACTATTGCAGCAAAAGTTTGGAATGACTGTCAGCTCCCTGGTGCTACAATAAATGCAACGGCAAATAAAACAGCTTCCCTGGAAGGCACATGAATTTAAATAATTTCTGCAGATGGTGTCTGCTTCTCCCAGGGAAAAGGAAAAAAGGCTAATTCTGACCTAATCAGGCTACCCTAACCTACAAGCAAATCGGCGCTTTTGATCTTTCACATTTCTTTCCTGAGAAATGAAAAAGAGAAGGAAGTAAGATGTAAGAAGGAAAAGCAAAACCAATTTCTTCCAACAGCAGAGAAGAGCTACAAATCCGGGGTGTGAGAAAGTAACGTCCTCCTTTCTCCAGGGTGCTATTCTATTCCTGGGTCTTCTTTCTTGTCCCCCATTATACAGCTACTTTATAGGTTTGGTGGATTTTTGTTTGTTTGTTTGTTTTTTGTTTTTACTACAACCAAGACTGTTATTTGGAGAAAGAGTCAAATTTTCAGGCCACATGATTCTTCTGAAGGATACTCAGAATATGTCCCATCTGTACATGAGATAATCGCAGGTGGGCACGAAGATGTTCTTTCTGTGTTGCCACAATGCGCAAAGCCCGTGGGGTGACGTGCCAGGAGGAAGCACATATGACTGCATTTTTTGGCTTCAAAAGACTGTAAGGAGATTGGAGGCATCCTAGGGATGGCTAGCAAGCCTTGGTACAGAAATTCGAATTTTGGAATTTAAGCAGGTTATGAGATACCTGTACCAAGCAAAGGTGCCTGAAATTTGACCTTCACTCAAGACTTCGTGAGAGCTGGTCTTACTGACAGCTCCTTGCATCCTTCCCAAATACTGCCCGACCACTTCTTGTGTTTTATACACCACCTTCATTTCACATGTCAGTGCCAGTCATTTGGCAGGAGCAGTCCAGAGCATAGGGTTTGTAGGAGACTGGGAGATGCAGTGGGCGAGGGTCCCCTGACCTCAGTGATGGTCCTCAAGACACTCAGAATGGCAAGTGGAAGGGGAGTTGAGGTACAGGTACAAGTCATCTGCTACTCACATACTTCTGGATCATTTCCTAGCTCATCATGATAATGAGGGTTCAGCCTTGCCAGGCATGGTGACACATGCCTGTAACCCCCAAACTCTCGGAGGCTAAAGGCAGGGAGATCACGAGTTTGAGCCCACCCTGAGGAACTTAGCAATGGAGATCCTGTCTCAAAATAAAGAATTTAAAAGGTGTAGGAAGGAAAACGTGGGAGGTAGCTCCATGTGAAGGCCCTGAGTTCAATCTCCAGTACCATCCCCTAAAAACAGAAGGCTTTAATCCTGAAGAAAATCTTCACTCTTACAATACCATCTGGTCCACTGTAGTGGATTGATAACTGGTGGTCAACTTATAACCCCCAGCTGAACTGAGTAACTGTGGTGCTGGGTGTGGGAGGCCCACCTGAGGACTGTTGCCAGCAGCA
>NW_004955430.1:755691-866122 GCF_000276665.1 Chinchilla lanigera
TGGATTCATGGGAGGCATTGTTATGAGCTCTGGGTATTCAGCTCGACTCATGTAGGACATTGTTGTGGGATCCAGGCCCTCAGCTGGATTCCTTGGTCTTAGTGTGTGGACAGATTTCCTGCATTCTTTTGTATACTGTTCTTTGGGTGACTATTATAAATAATCATATGAAGTATGTGTCCTGTATTATATTGTTCTCCTTGCAAAAATAACCCCCAAAACCAACACATCCATGAACCTATCTCAGAAAAATTGAGACAGCATCAGTTGTTCTTTAATGAAGTTCCACAAATTTTACCTCCCTCCAAAGCATTTCTTGCCAAAGAAAATTGTTTCCTGCTGTGAACCCTTCTGTGTCAAAACCTTTGCTTTGCAAAGAGGAGCTTGAGAGTCTTAAGTTGGCTCTGAGTCTCCATGAAATATGGGTTCAACTCTGTGTATAAAACTAGGGGAAAGATGCACAGGCATCAAGGGGTTACACCTTGTTCCACAGAAAATTTTATCCCGATGTGAGTTAGAAGCAGACACAATGAATTCAGCCCATCTACTTTTTAATGGCTTGCATTATTAAAAACATTACTTATGCCTTTTTGCATGACAAAGAACATGAGTAATAATTTTGATAATAACTTTGTCTTTCATACACAAAGGAACTCAGTGTGAAAGTTTTAAAAATAATATCTTTGGGGCAAAACTGCAGATTAGCAACACACTGGGAAATGAGCTATTCAATTGTGGGAGAAGACTGCAGTGCTTTTTTTTCTTCATTTTAAAATTGGAATCCCAGCAGAAAGCTGGAAGAATGCTTAAACAGTCATGCCCATTAGAATATTTGGTCTGTGGAACAAGATGTCAAACTTCTGGGTAGAAAAGTATATATCTATATATCTATATAACTATATCTATATCTATGTCTACATATAGAGAGATATATGTAATTTCTTCAAACCTTCCTGTACTATGGTAGTTACTCCACCTACCAAATATGTCTTGAAGATGTTTTTTATATGCACAGATATTTTTTTACATACAATGTTTTGTGGTCCAGTGCAATTAATGGGCAATTAACGCTTGAACTATGATCTGAAGTGTGATCAAAATGTTTAAATTTTAAAAGTTATTACAGTAAAAGATACATTAACTTTAATTCCCCTCAAAATACTCTATCCTACTTTGAACACACTTATTACACTTTGAGCACATTATCCCAGCATGCTTTCTGAAGCAGTTCTGAAAATCCTCTTTCACCAATGTTTTTATGAGATGTAATTAGAAACATGACGGATGCTGCTGCTAGGTGCAGTGCAACAGGAGCAAGGTGATGGGTCCTCACGTACGTTATTAACCAGATTTGGTACCATGTAATTTCCAGGACTTCCCCAAAGTGAAAATCACAATAAAAGGTAAAACATTTTGAATTTATTCAGGTCACTGAGGCAACCAGGACAGCACAACTGCTTGAGCTTTAAAGCATGTCTTCTCTAGAATTTTTTGACAAGAAGCAACTGAATTTCATTCAACAAATATTTATGAGGCATCTACTACATGCTTGATATGGACTTTAAGAGCACAAGAATGAATAAATCAGAGAAGGGTCGCCATCCACACAGAGCATGTATTCTACCACGAGGAGTTAGATGTTGAATAATAACCCTGAATGCATAAGAATATGGTAGATGTTAGAAGATAAATGCTATTGGAAGAGGTAAGGGTGGTCATGATAGGTCTGCTTGAACAGGAAATATTTAAAGCAAGACTTGAAGGGAAAAAGGGAATGCTATAGTTTGGATAATGAATGTTCTCCAAAGCCCATGTGTTAAAGACATGATCCCTACGGTGATTCTACTTAGAGGTGGTTAAATCATAAGAGGTATGCCCAGTAGATCCTTAGATCATTTGGAAGTGTGTCCTCAGAGGGAATTGTGGGACCTAGGTTCCTTCTTGGCCATAGTGCCAGAAGTTTCCTTTGCCACAGGCTCCCTGCCATTTTTGTCCACCATGTCCACAGCAGACCTAAATGCAATGAAGCCACTAGTCACAGACTGGAACTTCCTAACTGAACCAACCCAAACCCTTTCTCTTCATTAGTTAGCTATCTCAGATGTTTCATTATAGGAACAGAAGCCTGGCCCATTAGAGGTGTAGCTGCAGCCCATCACAGCCAGTGCTAAGGTCATAGTCAAGAAGGTTGCATGTGAAAGTTTGGGGAGATACAGACTGGGTTCAAGATCTCAGCTAGACAAGAGATGACAGGGACCTGGACATCCAAATCCAGGGAGTAGAGAGGAGAATCAAGCTGAAAAATAAATGTGTTCACCCTCAGCATATAAAGAACTTTTAACGGCATGAGGCTACAGGAGATCCCTAAGGAAATAAGTGACTACGGAGAAGAAGTCAGGATGGAGGACTACATCCTGGGGCTTTTCAACATTTCCAACCAAAAAAGAAGAACAGCAAAGAGGATGAAAAAGACAGAAAGAAAACCAAGGGCTTGTGTTGGCCTGGAACCTAAATGAAGAAAGTGTACCAAGGAGAAAGAAACCATCAACTGTCTGTACATGTGTTTGTTGCTGATGTTTTTGTTTGCTTTGTTTATGTAGGCTATCACAGGGTTTTTATATGTGAAATGAACAAATTAAAGCTGTGAAATTTCCTACTTAAAAAATCAAGGTTTTCATATCCTCCTACGAAACCCCTGATGGCCTAATTCACATTCGCACCACACAGAAGCAACTGGCTGGAGCTGAGGGTTATGGGTTCCCCATTCACTAGAGCAGGAGTCCCCAGGCCCTGGGCCACGGACAGGTACAAGCTTCATCTGTATTCAAACCGTCTCTCCACCACAAGTATTTATGCCCGAGCTCCACCCATCCCGTCAGTGGAAACATTATTTTTCATGAAATCAGTTGCTGGTGCCTAAAAGGTTGGGGACTACTACAGTAGAGCACCCCACAATCTGACAGTGGGTGTGAATAGACTCCTACCCCAACCAGCCTCTCCTACCTACCTATCTGGCTAAGGAAACATCCCAGTGGTATTTTCTCTTCTACAAGGTTTTTTAAAACCAGTGCCAGATTCCAAAGCCTCCGAAGGCTCTACAAGGATCTGTATCTGTATCTGAAATACATCTTTTGAATAGTTTTGTTTATGAGTCTTGGTCTAGAAATCCTACATCTTATCATGACAGATTTCCTCTAGACCAGCGGGGGACACAGACTCCAGGAGATGTCAGGAAGTGTTAAATGGCAAAAAAGATTTCATGTTTAAATAAGTATGAGTTAGGCTGAGTTAACACTAAGTCAGGCTGTTTCTTTCTTTTTTCATTTTTGCAAGCCAGAGGTTTTAAATGCTAATAAGAACTAGAACTCTTCCAGAGTTACATTCTATGCAGCTTTTCTCTGTTGGCCAAGGGATACTTTTCTGGTGGGTAGGACACCTTGAGAGACGAGAGGGGCACAGGACATGCAGGGAATGGCCACTTGGGACTGGACATCCACAAAGGCTGGAACCGTGTATTATTTCCAGATGCCATTACAATAAATAGCATAGATGTTCAACCATTCACTGAACAAATTACCAACTGGTGAGGCTGGATCTATCTCCTGGCAAGGCTAATGGACTCCAGATTGTACTCCAACCTGGGTGATAGCAGATGAAACAAGTCCTCAGGACCTGCACAGAACTGGTTCCCTAGCAGCAGGTCAAGGGGGATTCCACTCAGTTGCATGAGTTGGAGCATTTCCTCAGGCAGCACGGTCCTGCCTGTTCAACTGGTGTCATTTTCCCATGGGGAGGGATCTATTTCAAAGCCCTGGGCTTACTGAGCGAGTCACGTTCAGAGCACACAGCCCTTTCCCAAATCCCCCAGGCCTGTTTCTCTGATTTCTCTCCCGTTACTGTTCATCGCAGCATCGCTTGATACCAAAACTGATCTTGCATTAAATCGAGAGATGATCTCTGGCAGCGTACAACAGGGCTCAGCAATAGATGTCTGCTGTGCCAGCTTCCAAATATGGCTGTTTCACTCCACTCCCAGAGGCAGGAGCTTAAGCCAAATGTGCCGTGAGGATGAAATGCCAGAAAAAGGCACGTCCCAAACATCTGCTTCCCTGTTTGTTGTTCTTGTCCCTTTTTCAAAAAGCTAGCATTTACTCAGCACTCCCTGTGTGTCAGGCATCTAATTTCCACAATAACTTTATGATGTGGATATTATCCTTATTTTACAGACGAGAAAACCAAGGTTCAGAAAAATTTTAGCCACCCGAGCCAAGGTCACACGGTTAGTAACAGGGCTCAGATTGTTACTTCAGACTTGACTTGATTCTAAACTACTGCTTAACTAGTAATTCCCAAATATGCTAGAAGAGGCTCAGTGAATCAGCTAGGAGGCTTTGGAGAGACACCTGTCCGCATTCTTTCAGGGGATCTTCGTACATGACCTCCTAACTGGGCCTGCACATGGTAGATGGAGCACGGCATATACATTTAACAACAGATTTGGAAAATTAAACTGAATTAAAAGAGGGTATAACATTTGTACCCAAAACAAACAAAAAATTGCTCCCCATTAAAAAAAAAATCCACAATTTTCCGAGTCATCAGGCATTCAGACCCCATTCTCATTTGAGAATGAGTTGAAAGGGGGTCTCATCTGAGAATGATTAAAATGTTTTGGAACTGGATAAAGGTAGTAGTTATACAACATTGTGATTACAACCAAAGGTCACTGCTTGCATATTTTTAAATTGGTTCATTTTATGTTATGTGAATCTTGCCTTTAAAAACACACACATATGAGTGGACCACAAAGCTGATTTCTAACACAACTTTAACTTGAAGAACCAATTCTGGTCTTAGCAAAGTGTCTGCTTAGCTGCAGCCCTCCTGGGGAGCCGCTAGGCATTCTCTGAAACTCAAGGTCAATAGCCTGCATTGCTAGATGATCCATTTCCACTGGGGACATGGCTGCAGAGTCCACTTATTTGGGGCAAGGGAGAAAATGCCAAAGTCAACGCTCCTTAAGCATGAAGTTTTTAGAGCATTCAGTAGCCTTGCAAAAGTCAGAAAGGGAATTGGCACAGTTCAATCCCTAAAGAGAAATATAAAAATTTTAGCCAAATGTCTGTGGACTCAAAATCCCCCACCAAAATCTGTGCAAGCAACGATTTTCCTTCCCCAGTATACACAGCCAAATCTCACATGTTGTCTGCAGTCACCATAGCTTGTCCTGCAGATCCTCCCTCTTCCTACCTTAGCTACAAAACCACTGCCCGACAGACTCTAACACTCCTATCCCCTTCTGAGACCCCCTTCATGCACACACAGGGGCTCACACACACCTGTGACTCAACACAGGCACGGTCTCAGCATGGACCCGGCACCTGCGGTCCTGGCTTGGCAGAGAGCTCACACAGGGAGGAGCCTGGCCACTTCTCAGCTCATCCTCCTGCCTGATCGCCTGAGGCCTGAAGCTCCTTGGCTTGTACCCAGCCAGCATCTTACAGAGCTCCTTGCCTCACGTGACAAACAGTTCAAATGGCTTCCGGAACTCACTCTCCTAACCCAGAGCAGTGCGTCCCCTCTTTCATCTGAGTCTTGCTCAGCCAGCTAAAACCGCCCTGTTACATAAATGTGTTCATCTCATTACACGCCATGCCGCACTTCTGAATCACTGTCACTGACACTTGTGTTTGGTGTTCAAAAGTGAGGGTGAAATGTGCATTGTCATCTGCTACACTGGGTGACCAGAGCGAACACTCGCGCTGTGTTCCCCTAGCATTCAGAATGCAATTTCAGGCGCTGTGATGGCTTTGCTCCACGCAAGGCTAATCAGCCGTGCCGGGATCAGGGCCACCACACTGGCCTCGTCAGCACTCTCCTCAGACTGTTCGTACTTCGCAAAGATCAAAAAGCACACCAAGAACGAAGGCGAATGCCATGAAATGGCCCTACACTTTAATTTGTTTTCTGAAGGTCAAGGATCTATAATGAGGCTCACAAAGGAGCAATCCAGTGGGGTAAAAATACACATTAGAGGGGCCTCTCCTATATTAAAAGGGAAAAAAATAGGTCATTGACCATTTTAATGGGATCATTTTGGTCTGCTGTCCTCTGGGTGCTAAAACCATACCGGAAATGAAGAAGTGAGTGGGATCTTTTATATTCATTAATAATGTCCCAAAAGTAGGAAGACTGAATTTGGTGTAAAATTACACACTTCTCAGGGAGACAGGTGAGGCCACTGAGCTGAATGTGTCGTAGGACAGGATTCCTCAGGAGGAAGACTGCCAACTCTTATGCAGATGGCTGGTTTGGCTAGTGGACTCTGCAAACAGAAGACTAGTTTAGTGAGAAGACAATGGCCCAATGACATGCCATCAGGCCCTTTCCATTGTAGGCTCTGTGATGTCCTGTCCCTAGGACCCAGTGGGAAGTTTTCTGAAATGTATCTTAGAAGTGTTCACTAAGAATGGTCATCCTGGGCCTCCAGCCTGCTCCTGTAAACCTACCAGCCCCAATAACCACACTACACCGAATGTGACAGAGGCTCACAATGAAGGTAGGAGGCATACAGTGCTCACCCAAATAAGGTGCTGTCTGCTGTACTTGTAAAGCTGTTGAATGTCCACGTGAACTGGCTGTGGCAGCCCTGGTGTAACAATAAGTCAGGAAAGAGCAGGCCAGGCCCATGACAGAACTCCAAAGCTCAGAGCCGAGCTAAGCAGTGCTGGAGGGACCAAGTGGCACTTCTCTGTTGGAAGACACCAAAAGTTTTACACACGATGCAACTGTCCTAACCCTATCTCAAAATTTGCTCGAAATAGAGGGTGCATGTATTTCTCTCACTATCCTAACCACTGAATTCCTTCTGATAAAGCAACATATGCTTCCTTGCCTCTTCACAGTCACAGAAAAGAGAGATTCTTGCCTTCTAATGCCCAGGTGTTGCTTCTGTCCCCAAAGTATTGATATTGTGGTTCAGATAGCTATTTTGAACAGAAATGACGGATACTCGAAGTTTTCTTTACTCCTTGTCAGACTAGCTTCAGATTTAGCGACCATATCTGATTTCTATCCCACTTCATAACACAGGTTTGGAAATCAGAAATTCCTTTTCTATCGAATACATTTGCAAATCACAACTCCTGAAGATTCTGTGAGTCAAAGTCAGGATGTGTCATAAACACCTTGACTGAAGAGACCACTTCTTCATGAGTTTTGTTATTTCCTGCTTCAACTAAGAGTCTCACAGAGATTCACAAAACCACTTACTGAATAGGTCCGGTTATTTTGTCATAAAAGGAGAAAATGCTGATCCTCTGGTGATAGCGCTTAGGACAGCAAATCTTACAGTAGCTTCAAGTGTGTAGGGAGCAGGATTCAGACAGTATGTCTTTCTATCTCAGGGCCTCTTCAGCTGTCATCTTGCATACTTGGTGACTTACTTTCTTCCTTGCAATCTAAACTGGTCCCCCAGCGTCTGGTTCCCGGTAGCTGGAAAGTTCTGCCTTCAGTACATGCCCTGCAGCAAGCGCAGGAACACCCCTCTGCCTCTCCATCTGGGGATTTAAATTGTTTCATGAGATGTACTGACACCCAATTTGGGTTAGGGGTTTGATTTAAATGTGCTGTCAGTTTTGATTTTTCACATTAGCTGCTCATGCTAGCAGAGCAGGCCCACTAAACTAGCAATAAGTTTTTAATCCAAAGAGGTTAAAATAAACGGGGTGTCATGAGAGTAGCCAAAGGCTTCTTCTGACCAAGTTCAGCCCACTGAAGGGATGAGCTGCCTGCCCCATGAGTGTCATGGGGAGGGAGGCATTTTCTCACCGGGTGGGCAACAAGCTTCTACTCACATCACCTTCTCACCTTTTGGAGAAGAACAGACTTGAAAATTGTCTACATAGAGATGCAATAGCTGCTAATTGGAGTCGCTCCTTTCTGACTCCTTGACCGCCAAAAAAGTGTGTTGGAATTCAAAGAGAATACTTGCTCCTCTGCTTTCAGAGACTGATGATGCTGGTGGAGACTCTGACAAAACCTTGTGTTCAGGAGGTGCTCAGTAAATGTGTGCAGAGTACAAAGCAAGAGCCTTCATCCCAGCATGTGGATCTGTTCAGCTAGCAGAGAGTGGTTTACCCTCCTGGGAGACAGGTGTGGTCTTTGGTTTCCTATTCACCAGTGCACCACCACTCTTGACTTCAGGTCAGCAAAAGTGCTGCATGAGACAGTCTCCAGCAATAGTCTACCAGGAAACCACCCTCAACAAGGATTCCTCCCAGCAAACAGCGTTTTCCCCCTTGTTTAACTCTCATCCTTGTGGGCTGGCCAGACCATAGCAGTTAAGATGGGCCAGGTGATGGTGCAGTAACAGTGAACTCCAAATCTAGGTGACTTACACTGGCAAAGCTTTCCCACACACATTACAGGCTCTGTAGTTTGGGTTGCTAGGGGGCTCTCGTTACTCTGGAACCCAGGTGCCTAGAGGATCCATCCGTTCTGGGCTTGCATTTCCTGTCGCTGGAGGGGCAAAGGAAGTATTACATTTCCAAATTCTATAAGAAAACTGACAGACATTAGCTTTTATTTCTTGCAATCTAAATTTGTATATAATATCTTTGATCTTGCTTGTTTTCCCACAAAGTCTGTAACTGTCGCCTGGCTCTTCAACAAAATAATATGCTGACCTGGCCCTACAATATTAAGAAAAGAGCATTTATACAAGGAACTCACCAAAGCCCCCATGGGGATGCTGCTGCTGGGGCCTCCTGCCAGTCACGGACATGCCAGTCAGTAAGGCAGACCATGAGTGCAAGTGACAGAAGCAGCTGGGAAAATGAGACAGAGGCCCAGGAAAAAGGCGGTGGTACTGTGAGAAACACACCAAGTTAGATTCTACAACTAGCACCTCTGTTCACTTCTTGGTTTCCTTTTAAATCGCTCTGTATTCAGCCTCTGACCTTGGGTTCCGAGGTCTGTGAAATGAAGGAAGTTACTTGGCCTGCCTCGTTGTCTGTACTGGTGCACACAACAAGCGGAAGCACAGAGTAGACCCCCTTGGGCCCCTGCAGTGAGACTGCAGTTGGCAGTGCTTTGCCATCCACATACGCTTAGTAGAGGTGGCACCATTATCTCATCCATTGGGGCAGTCACAAATGCCTGCCTAGACTCTGGTGTCACTCTCCAGTTAAATGTGAGGAAATGCAGTAATTAATCAAGGAGGGGCATGGATTGCTAGCCACATTTTCCTAAAACTTGGAGTCTCTCATGTTAGTAATTTCAGTCTCAATTAGGTGTCAGACCATATATAGCACCAGAGCGGGGCTGGGCCCTAGGATGGAGGGAAACCACCAGAGAAAGGCTAGCAATATACAGCAGGGCCAGATTGTGAGGGGCAGTGCTTTGGTTTTGATTGATTACAAGAGATAAAGTTGAACATTTACAATTGCACGCATGTGGTTGCCTCCCTGACCTTGGAGACTGGCCAGTGGCAGGACAGTCACACAGAGGGACAAAGGGCTACAACTTTTGGATAAATAAAAATTAAAATTAGAGTCCTGCAAAGCTCCAGCTGGGGCACAGTGGGACCAATTTGCCACCATGCTTGAGGGTAAGTAAAGGAGCCAAGCTGGGGACTAGAGATGGGACCCGCAAAGACACCAACAGGGGCCGGAAGTGAGAGGACAGATGCCAGGTCAGAGATGCCAAGAGTTTTGCATTAACCTGGGGTTGGTGGGAGTCCCTCTTCCCATGCTGGTTCGGAATGTGTGGGCACGTTGTCCTCGATTAAGGCACAATATTCAGTTATGAATCCAAAGATAAGTTGGACTCTCTCAGAGCACGTTGGAAGCGAAGTCTTCTATATTCTCAGGTCATTCAAAATCTGGTGGAAAACATTAGACCTAAGACACACTGTTCCTCCATACCTGCTCCAGGTGGGGTGAGACCGTTCAGGGCAGAAGTTCAGGATGGGCTTTGGAGGCAGGGACAGAGAGCGGCAAGGAATGGGCAGGGAATAATCCAGCTGAAAAACACAGTGATGATTAAAATCATTCCAGATGAAAGCCTCCGTGATGTCCTTTTGCGATAATTAGCAAAACGTATTTCTATAGCAACATTTTAAGTTAACAATGGACTTCACTCCCTCAACCCACCAGCTGGCTCTGATCAGTATCACCTTGTCTTTCTGAGAAGGGGGCCTTCAGGAGAGACTCCTCACAGGGATAAGAGGGGAAATTGGTTGTTCCGAAAACAGGGCTCTTTATTCTCTGAAACCACTTTCAAAGGGGGAAAGCTGCATATTAATGAAAAGTATCACCATCATTATTATTTACTTCAAATGTTGGGCTCTCTCATCACAAAAGCTTCATTCTCTGTAATCTTATTGTTGTTTGGTATCATGAAGACACTGAAATTCATTTACTCCTCCAGTGCTGGGTAGGACGAGTGCCACCTGCCGCGATCTCTCTGTGGCTGGTTTTATCCTATTATGCTATTTATAGGGCCTTCGCAGGGAAGGTGTCTGGAATAGTGATGCCAAAGTTTCCTGCTTCCCTCCATCTGACAGCTGGCATGTTGTCTGACAACACAAAGGCGGAGAAGAAAGGTTGCATATCAAAATATTTTGAAGGCAAGGCTGTCAAGCACACAGACACACAACATGGGTAATTACTTAAGTTTCACTGCAGTGTCCAAAATGAAATATTTCTAGCCTGGGGACAGTGAGTGAGTTTTAGAAAAATTGGATCCCAAAGTCTATCCTTTTCTTATTGCACCTTTACACACAAATACACACACACACACAGAGACAATTCAGAATAACTAGCATTTTAGCAAGGGTATCAATTCTGAGTGCATCCTTTATTTCTATAGTATGAAAAGAACTGATCTTAGTAAATTTCCATCAAGAAAATCATATTCTCACAGATTTTTGAGCAATAAAACTTGAAATCAGCCAAAGCCAATGTGGAAAACTTTGGCTGGCTAAGAGGACACTTAATACGACTGATTTTCAGGAGACTCAAGACATTGGGCACACTCAGAGTTTAATTCAAACCGAAGAAAAGCATTTTCCTAGTGGAAAATGTTCTCTTTGTTTGCCAGTCTTTGTGCTGTAAGGTTTTCAGTCTCAGTGGGCATGGTTGCAATCCCAGCACTCTGAGGCTGAGGGAGGATCACAAAAATGAGTGCTGCTTGGGCAACTTGGTGACTTAGCAAGATCCTGTCTCAAAATAATCAAGTTAAAAAATGACTGGAGATTTAGATCAGTGTGAAGACACCAAGTTAAAGAAAAAAAAGTTTCTCAGTGTTTAAACATTTTGAAAATTCCCCTTTAGGTATTTGTATCCCTGAAACATCATATCCCATATCAGTGTCATGAACGGGCTACCCTGCAGAGAATATTCCTTAAGGTAAAGTGCTATGGTAAGATTGATTCATTCCTCATCTTTTTTGTCAGAAAGTCCAAGGCTGCAATGATGAGGGTCCAAGCATCAATAAGACCACCTCACCAGTGCCCTTGGGCTCCGAGGCCCCTGATCCACGACACCCTCAGATCCACTGCCATACCCCTCTCACCACTCCAGCCTGGGCCTGGAGTGGACACACAGCTAGCAAGGGGTCTCCAGAGCTGCTCCTGGTCCTAGACCTGTGTACCAGGGCTCCACAGTTTGCGCTGAGCCAATTAGATTTTCTCTCAGGAAAAAGGCACAGCACAAATTGTAGGGGAAGAACTGGCGTGCAATGACGGGCGTGACTAAAGTTCATAGGGCCTGAGGACTGAACTGGAAGAGGTTAAAAGTAGGAAGAGATCACCTGTGCGAAAAAATCTAGGGGACTGAGAAAATCTACAAAAGTGAGAGGGGCAGTGGTAGTAGCTCCTGCTGCTGTAAGAAACTGCCATGAACCGAGTGGTAGAATAACAATGTATTTCTCACAGTGCTGGAGGTTGGCAAGTCTGAGCTCAGGGTGCATCTGGGTTTCTGGTGAGGGCTCTCTTTCAGGAGGCACATAACCAGAATCTCCTGGCATCCTCCCCTGGCAAAAGAGCTCCCTGGGACCTATTTTACAAGGACACTAATCTCATTCTTCTCCAGGGCACCGAACTCAGGAACAAATTACTTCTTAAAGGCCCTACTTCCTATTAGCATCACAGTGGTTAGGATTTCTACATTCGTCTCAACACATTTTGCTGGGATTTCAGCATTCAGTCCATAGTAGCTGGGGCAAGTCAGGGGCTGCTTTGGTGGTGCCCTTGCAGGAGCCTGATTATGCAGTATTTCCTGGGTTTCTGATACAATCTGTATCTTTCTAAAAGAAAGAGTGTCTTTCAACTCCCTTGCAACTGAGAGATCCTACTTATAGCATAGCCTAAACACTACCTGAATCCAGATCACCTGGCGGTTGTTAAACTGGTCTGCAGCCAAGACCTGACTCTGCCATGTTAGGCAGAGAAACGAGGGATATGCATTTCCAGAAAGCACTGCATACTTCAGGAGACTCTGAAAACCACATTCTTTATAGAAACATCTTCAAAGGCATTTTGCCTGTGAAAGCTTCTGAAAAAAGAAATACAAAAAGTCAAATGAATCCTGATTCAGTTTTCAGAACGTGTCATGTTCACATTATCTTCAAGTCATTCAAAAACACTGTAATCGTGAGGGTGGTTAAATTAGCACACAAGCAGCAAATGCTTGTGATAATCACCCTTCCTTCTAGCAGTGGCTTCTGACTGTTCTTACACGAGCACGTACCTATTAAAATCAGGATCATATGCACCAGGCTTAGTATGTCCCATGCAGCTTCATTATCCTTTCTGTCCACACACCATTCTGGGTCTACTGAAGCTGCGGTGTATTATAATTTCAATGCCAACTAAGGGACAAAAGTGATGCCCATTTTCCTCTGGAGTCACAGGGCTTAGTCTTCTAGCAAATACTTACTGAATTCTGAGTCTGTACCTAGAGCTACAGAACTCTTCCAGGCACAAGGAATCTAGAAATGACATGGAAGCCATGCCCCAATCGAAAGGAACTATGATCTTACATCTGGGAGGGAGATAGACCTGAAATTTAGGAACATAGGTAGAAATGTCAGTAGGAGACGGGTGGGTAACGTGTTCATGAAAACTCCATTGAAATCATCTTGTAGAGCACTGCCAATGACTGGGAAGGTTGGCTGCTTATCTCTGGAAGTGAGAGCTAGGAACATGATGGCTTCCAGAGGACCCACAGCCTCTAATTTACCTTTCATTGGTAATAAAATGGTTTTGTGGATTAACTAAGGGTCAACCCAACTAAACTGAATCCATGTGGTCTCGGTGTGGAGGGCCCACCTGAGGACTCTTGCCAACAGCATAAAAGCAGAACTGGAGGGGAAGATGGTATGCTGTTGATTCTCCCGGAGAAGCTTGTCACTCTGGCTTTCCTGATATGAGCTCAGCTGTTCTCATTATCAGAGGAGCTTGGGTCCTCGCTGTCACTGAGGATGGTTGTGGTTCTTTTCAGGGAAACTCTGGTCCTCACCTTAAGTGTTGCTTCCTAGTGCAGAATCCTCTAGTGCAGAATCCTCTAGTGCAGAACCCTCAGGCTGCTGGCAGATCCTTATCCTGCTGGCACAGACTTTCTAACTTCCACCACTGGTTTTTGGGGCTTCCCAGTGCAGATCATTGATACAGATTTGCATGACATTGTTGTGGGCTCTAGGCCTCCGGTTGGACTAGTGGGGGACACTGCCATGGGAACCAGGCCCTCAGCTGGATTCTTTGGGACTTTAGTGCATGACAGATCTCTCACACTCTTCTGTATTTGACTTTTTGGGTGAATATTATAAAGTAACCCTATAAATTATGTGTCCTATATTAAATCTATTCCCTTATGAACCTTGACTATAAAAAATGGCAGGGGTAGCCTCCCTCCTACAATCTCCTCTTATTTCTCAGGTTATATATTACACATCAAAAGACTTCAGTACAAAGATGCTGCTACATTTTTAAAAAATTCTAGATTTTTTTATATTTCTTTCATTTCAATAAATACTTCAGTGTCTACCACACTGAAGTGACTGGGATAGGCACCGAAAGTATATATATCTTGTCCTTTAGAGTTTAGAGAACATGAGAAACACAGACATGAGCAAGAAAAGTATAAGGATGCATAGCCTAAGTGTTCATATAAAATATAACAGCAGTGTGGAATTATCGAGAGAGGAACAATTAATTCTGGCTTGCAGAGAGAGGCAGATTCGCTGAGGACAAATTATTCCATCTTGGCATTGATGTGAATTAGGATTTGAGACTCTTAATGCGTAATTTGAATGAGGAGAAACACAGACAATTTGACGATAATCCATCGTAGCAAAGACTACTGCTTGAGTTAGCTTTTGCTATGTAACAAAACATAATGTTAAACAAAGTACTGAATCATTTATTATTTCCCATGATTCTTCAGTACATTTGATAGTTCTAGTGAAAATTGGCCTGGTTGGGGCCAGCTGGACTAAGAAACTTATTACAGACGTAGGAGCTTGACTGGGATGGTGAACCAGGGATTTTGTCCTGTGGCCTCTTGTCCTCTAGAGGACTGGCCTGGGGGTGCTCAGATGTGGGCAGTTGTCTCAGCAGTAAAGAAGGGAAGCTGCAAAAACCATACCTTTTTCAAGCCTCACCTTGAATCACATTTGCTAGAACCCAATTGTCCAAAGAAAGTACAAAGCCAAGCTACATTCCAGGAGTGGAGAACTACAGCCCATCTCTTGATGGGGGGATCAGCAAAGTCACATTGCAGAGGGATGCATGTGGATATGGCCATAGCTATCTTTAAAACAGTCTGTTCACAATAAGTGTAATCATCTCTGTATATCTGTAGGTTCTACACCTGAAGATTCAACTGATTGCAAATTGAAAGTATTTTTTAAAAACATATTGAAATTTGGATACTTTCTCTTGTTAATAGTTCCTAAACTAGTCACATAGTATAGGAACTATTTACACAGTAATTACATTGTATTAGATATAACTAACCTAAAGATGATCAAAGTATATGGGAAGATACGCAAAGGTTACATGCAAATACTATTCCACTTTATATAATGGACTTGAATGCCTTCAAGTGTTAGTCTCTGCAGGGGGTTTTGGAACTAAACAGTTGCGCACACCAAGGGACAATTGTGCAAACAAAACCACGTCTCAGGTTCATCCCTGTTTCACCTGAAGCAGGAGCAGAAAGGGAGAAAGACTATGAAAAGATATTTCTAAGTGGAGCCTAACCATCAGCCTCACCAACTCAACTACTTGGAACCATCACAAATTCAAAAACCAAACTTCCAACACAATAGGTAAGGTCAACATAAAGGTCAAACTTCCTTTACCAGGGTCACTGAAGTCACTATCAGATAAAGACATGGATGAATGGCAGCAGACCACTGGTGCTAATCAAGTTAGTAAGGAAAAAGAAAAACCCACTGTCAACTTTCTCAGGGGGCCCAAAGGAGACTTTTGCTGGTGAGGTCCCAAGGTTAAAGAATGCATGCACGCAAGACATCAGCAACAACAGCAGGCAGCATGGAGCAGAGCAGAGTGCAGGTGCCCAAGAGCACAAAAGCAAGAGCAAGAGCCCAAGAGCTGCCTACATCTTTGCTGTATAATTCTTATACAGGTTGTTATCTCATATTTACATTCTTACATAGTGTCATAACCAGCACATGTGTGTTTACCTGTGTGAAACTCTGGTTACATAACTGCATCCCACTGTGTGCTTGTGCTAGATAAGTGGGGTCACATCGTCAGATGGCTTTAGATGTCCCTGAGCTTTCAAGCAGTCTGAGTGGTTCCCCACACCCACACTGGAGAAACCTGGGCAACTAAGCACTCTCGGCAGGATCAATCTCCACCAGTAGATGCCCAATGGAGTTAGATGCAGAACTGATAGGGTTTTCAGTATCAGGAAGTGATGCAAATACCTTCCTATCCTGCATCCTCCATGACTGAGGGTGCACTTTGGTTAGAAGGTTAGTAAACTGAGCCTTATCACAAAATGTATCAGGCACTGAAGTCAATAGCTGGAGTCCTCTCCCCTCCCAGAAGGTGAATTGATATTGAATTGAATCCTCCTTGTGCTGTTACAAAATAATCCCTTAAAAAACAATGAGCAAATGGAAAATAGAGTGTCTTTTATTGATTGTGATGTTTCCACTTAACTCAATTCCAGCAGGGGAGCGGCTAAGGTGGCACCTGCTCACGGAGCAAGGGCACAGCCACGGTCGATAATTCCGAGGAAATGGACAGCCTTGTCTGCCTAATGGATCGCTCCAATTTCCGCCATTGGAATCCAACCCGGGATTAGTCACTCGACAGATTTTTCAACAGTTCCTCTACACAATGTTTTTCTTTGAGGCGATTTGCTAAATGTCAGCTGAACATCTGGCTTACTTTCACATGAAGGCCTCCTTTTAGAGTAACCTTCCACGTGACACTGAGGTGTTCTTCTTTTCTTAGGGAACCAGTGGCAGAATTTGATTTTCTGTAGTATGCTATCTTTTTCAGTATGTCACTAGTAAAAGAGACACTCCCACAGGGCACATACATGCAAACATTTTGTGGAGGAAAAATCCTCCACAAAATGCCCAGTTTTCCATAGGTCCTTACATTCCCCACTTCCCTTCTCACGCTCCTTTCAACACTATTTCTAAAATTCTTTTCATTTTGGAATAATTTACATTTACAGAAACTTTGCAAAGAGAGTTCCCTTACCCAGTGGAGTGTTCCCTAATATTATCATATTACATTTTTTTTTAAACTCAGAAAACAGCACTTAGTAAATTCCAGCCTTGATTCAGATTTCAGTACTTTTTCTATTCATGGCCTCATTCTGGTCCAAGAACCATCCCAGGAGCCCTACTGCATTCAATTCTTATGTCCTCTTAGCTTCCTTTGGTCTGTTTTTCAGTCCTTATTTGTAGTTATCTTGCCATTTTTAAGGAAGACTGGTGAGGTATTTTGTAGAGTGCCCCTCAATTTAGGTTAGTTGGATGGTTTTCTCAGAATTAGTTTGGAGTTATAGGTTTGGGGGAAAAAATACCACAGAGGTGAAGTCCCTTTCTTATTACATGTTTTCCACTGACACATGCTATCAGTATAGCTTCTCAGTGACAGTGTACACTTGATTAACAGGCTAAGGTCGTATTTGTCAGGTTGTTCCTTTGTTAGTATTTTTATTCCCTCTTTAAAGAAGGTAATGTAACAGAAAATGCACACCCCACCCCCAGCCAGTGTACTTCAGTTTCTTGCCAAGGTTCTTAGTTCCTGTTGTGGTTCTAGTTGTTCCTGTCTCTTACAAACGGCGGATCACTGTGATGCATAGCTGGTCACTATGATGCACACTGTATTAAACCAATCCCCAGTTGACAAGCCATTCTGCCTCTGTACTTCCTGCTTGCTTAACTCTTCTAAGCCCTAGACCACCAGTGATCAGGGACTGATATTCAGGGAATGGTCTTGATCATTCAGTGCCCATCAGTGTAAAATAAATCTGCCTCCAAATCCTGGGTGTCATTACAGTGTTTCTGTGTGCTGCTGCACCTCATGTGTTGGCCAAGAATACTGACCCTTCTGACCTCTTTGGTTGCCAGTTGCGGCCCTCACAGTCAGAGCAAGGACCTATTTCTTGAGTCCCCTCAGAGGTCTGGAGGAGTATTCCTGGCTCCCTCCTCCAGCAGCTCACATTGAACTCCAAAGGGAAGAGGATGCAGTCTGTCTGTCTGTCTGTCTGCTTGCTTGTCTGCCTACTTGATTCCAGTAGGACCCCTGAGGGCACCCCAGTAAGTGAGTCTGTCAGTCCTGCTCAGTTTGAGCAGTAGAAAAGCTTGATCAGTTAGTTAAGGTCACCCTCAAGGGAAGGGATGATGGAATGTGTAACCTCTGAGTGCCTGCTGAATTACTGTGTAAGTAGAAAGGACAGCAGAAGCAATAGGCTGCTCCATCTGTGCACCAAGATGGGGAAGCACTGGCTGAGGTGGCTGATTGGGCCCTCACCAGTGGTTCTATAGTGATCAACATATGGCATAATGGAAACCTTGCACCCTCCTTAGCTAAGTCACACCTAAGTCCCCAGCCAGGCAGGCATCTGAGTGGTCTCTCTCTGAGGGGCACCCACCCTTTGTCTGCTGTGCGATCATTCAAAGTTATAGAAAACACAGGTAGGAAGTCAGAGATGGGAATTAATTAGTCAAAACCCACAGACCCTGATTGCAGGAAAAATGGTTTTTATAGTTAAAAGTGAAACCAAACTATTTCCTGCATCTCAACCAAAAAAGAGAAAAAAGAGGCCCATTCTTCCTGAGAATTCCACTGCAGCTCCCTCATCAGCTGCCGCAGTTGCTGCCAACACCTAAAGCTTCACCTCTCCCCTCCCAACTCGTCTACCTCCAGCCAATTGAACTGGTTCCAGGAGCCACTGCCTATGTTCCGCCACAGAGGTCCTACCCCTAGGGCCTGCTGCCTACATGCCTGTCCTGGTCAAATGGCATCATCTCCTGCCCCCTTGAGAAGTCTGTCAACAATTCCTTCTGAGTTCCACATTCTGCGTCAGAAAAAATTGGACTGTCAGCCCTGACAAATGAGTTGCACCCTGTCAGGCCTAAATAGATAGGACAGACTGAGCTCTATCAAATTGGGCCCCTGATAGTCTGCATCCATTGCAAAAGTTGGGGGGCAAACCTGTAACTTTCCTGGTAGACAATGGAACAGAACCCTCTGCCATCAAAAGTTCCCTCTGTCAAAAAGTTACCATCACTGGGGCAACTAGGACTCTTGTCTCTCACCCCTCTGCCAGGCACAAACTTGCAGCCTGAGAGAAAATCTCATTTGCACCAAGCCAGTCAGCCTCGCTCTTATTTAACTCTACACTTTCAACTCTGACTGTTCCCCAAGTGGAAAATGACACCTGCCTCAGCGTGAGACAAACAACTGCAATCCTGAAGTTATTAGAGCTCTCCTCCAAGAGGTATGCACTTAAGACTCACCTCTGGCCCTGGACATAAACCTTGCTACCTCACAGTGATCGCCATTGGTGTCAGATGTCATGGGAAGCACAAACTCATCCAGCCAAACATCAGTCTGATAGACTGTTAATCACATTGAGCAAAATCTCTGTGCCATCAGTAACGCAGCCATCGCCTTGCACTCTGCAGTTCCCAACCCATACTCCCTTTTGGACTGTTCTAGATTTAAAAGATGCTTTCCTGTGCTTGTGAGTTGCTCCCATAAGCTCCTTCAATTGAGAAGATTCTGAGTTAAAACGCCTGCTCAATTAGACTCAACTGCCACAAGGCATTAAGAATTCTCCCACTATTTGGGGGGAGGCTCTAACAACAGATTTGGTCAAGACACCAGCACCTTTTCTGAAAGATTTTTCTGTTCCTTGAAGCTCCATCATAGTCCCCCGAGCAAACAGTAAACTGTCAAACTGCTAAAATATACGTCTTCTACTTGTCAAGCCTGTTCAAGATCTCCAAGCACCAATGCTGCCACGATTGCCCTCCATGTACATTGCCTCAGTCTTCTGCTGCCCACAGCCTGCTGGTACACCTGCCTGGACCTAACGAATGCCTTCTTCTACCTTTGGTGGGCTCTTGTCAGCCAGCCGCTCTTCGGAAAGACCCCAGTCCTGGTCTCAAAGGTTAACTGACATGGACTCAATCCCCAGAGGTTCAAAAACTTGTTTTCTCTTAAAAAAAACACTTCTAACTAATGATACTTGAGCTTCCTGCTGGAAAGACACAAAAGCTCTGCTACAATATCTGGCAGAATCTGGTTACAAAAAAACTGCAAATTTCTTGGAGTTACCGCTTACTCCGACTGTCAGTCCCTCCGAGCACCCAGTAGCCTCTAAGGGCTGCCCCTCATCTTCACCTCCATGCTCTAATAGCCACTGTCCTTCTAATTAAGAATGCTGAAAAACTCATTTTAGGCAAGACCTAACTCTCCAGGTGCCACATGCTGTACTAGGATGAACCGTTCTAAACAATGGACCCCTTGATACAACCTGTTTAGAGATGGAAGTCACTCTGTTAGGAATGAAGTCTGGACAGGCTAAATACACTGTGTTTACCTTGGACAAAATTATTTTGGCCAGAACTCTCCTGCGGGGATGATCTATGCAGCCAACTGCTTCCTGGTGCTGTTTGGAAATCTGCCACCAACGACAGAAAATAATCTGGTCCAGAAGACTAAGCTCCCTCCAGGGATCCAATTGGCAGACACATCGACCCAGCCAGAAAAGCTTTACCCAGTATTCCAGAAGATCAGAGCCAGACCTAACCCCACTATTTGTTCTGCAAGCTCAGGCTGCAGAGCTGGCACCTGTACCCCTACAGCCAGCTCAACCTTCAGTGTCTGTGTCACTGGCCCTGACCTCATGCATCATAGTGGACTCTCCCTATTTAAAGATATATGGGCAGATTACACAAAATAAAACATAACCCTATAGAAACAGCTTGTGACAAGTCAAAAGACCAGCTATATCTGTAGCTAGTCCTGCACACACACACATAACCCAGGTACATATTAACTACCTCTACAAGTTTCAGAAATCCAGCCTTAGAACTGCTGGAAAATTTACCTGGACAGCTGCTCCAAGGCTGACTTTAAAGAGACAACATAACTAAAGCTCTCTTTTGGTCACACTGGATGCTGACCAGTCCACTCAGGGCTGAAGCCTAAGGACATCATTCGCAGGATTGCTCCGTACCTATTCCCCTTGATTTTGTATCTTTTCAGGCTGCTTACCCCAGCCCTTGCCGCCCTGCCTCCCTGCTAGCTGTAGTTTTTGTTAATTGACCTGGATTCTGCTTAACCCAGTCCTTCCTTCCCCACCTCCTGCTAGCTGATTTGTTTTTTGACCTTAAATTCTATGGACCTCTATGGACAGTTGCCCCAAGAGAACAGAACAATCAATCAAACACTTGACTAAAATTTGCTCCTAGGTCAGATTTACTCCCTCACTACCTTACCAGAGTAATGTTATAGAATGGATTACCCTGAATTATTTCTCTTCCTAAAAACAACCCAGGGAAAAACTTGTAATAAGATAGTCTTGAGGAGCCTGGCTATGGCCCACCCTAAGATCACTGCTTCTAGTTGGACCTTGTCTCAGAAGATTACATGTAATATGCTCAGCAAAGATTTGCCAGGGAAACTCAAAGAAGGGGGAAATGTAACAGAAAATGCCCTCCACCCAGCCAGTATAGTTCAGTTTCATAGTTCCCCAGGTAATAGTTCCTGTTCCAGTTCTGGTTGCTCCTGTTTCTTAGAAACGGCTGGTCACTACGATGCACATTGTATAAACCAACCCCCAATTGACAAGCTATTCTGACTCTGTACTTCCTGCTGGCTTATCACATATAAGCCCTAGACCACCAGCGATTAGGGCCTGATATTCTGGGAATGGTCACCATCAGTGCCCGCTGACATAAATAAATCTGCCTCCCAATCCTGGGTGTCGTGTCAGTGTTTCTGCTTGCCACTGCAGTGAGACTAAAAATATGACGTCATAATCAGATGGTGTTTCTAAATATTATGTTGCTCAAGATACTAAAATATAAAGTGCCACTGTTATATTAATGTTCACAGTAATTGTCTGAGAGAAACCAGGCGGAAGCTGGAAAGTATTAGGGTGAGAGTGATGGAAAGGGAAAAAGGATACGAGCTCATTTCAAATTAAGCTTTAATTTCCAACTTCTCTACATAAAAGCTGCTTTTTTGAAATCAGATCCTAATCCACATGGGCCTCCTGGTCAGTGTCAGCCTTGAAGGCTTCAGTCTGAGAGCCTTTGTTAGTTATAAGCACAGCGAGCTGATACCCGCTTCAAAACTTGTTAGATATTTGAAATTGAAATTAGCAATTGCCAACTTCAAGTCTACTTTGCATTTCAGAAGAATTGAGAATTATAAGTCTGTGTAACTAGTTCAACTCTATCTTGGGAAGGAAAATCAACAAAAAAAAAGCAGTTTAATCTTTAAAAAGTCTCACTGAAGTAGCATCTAGTCCATAAATAATGTCTCTTATATATTCTTCATGGAAGTAAAATCTGTACAGCACCACAGCTGTGCTTCTCATAGTGCAACTCTGCGTGGCTGCCCTCACACCTCTGGGGGAATACGTAGAGTCTCAGGCCTCACCTGGGCCCTGGAAACCAGAAGCTTTATTTTAACTCCACCTGCAGATAATGAATAAGCACCTTGAAGTTTCAGAAGCACTGCTTTAGAGACTGTGTGGCAAACCTCAGATATAAAAGGAAAACACTAAGGTCATGAAAAATATATGCACACAGACTCCAGTGCCTCTGTCTCCAAGCTAATGTTAATATATAAGTTTTAGGAACACAGTTCGCTAAAGAAATTGGTGGTATCTGTCTGTGAAATTATGCTACTTGGTTTACTCTTCAAAAATAAAGTTGTTCCCTTGAACAAATCTGCTAATTAGGTACATCATGAAGTTGCCAAAGCACATGGTTTCGAAGTGGTCTTTAAAAAAGGAAATGAGTAAGAAAGAGAATGTATGATAAAGGAGATATGCAGCAACTGACACTGCCTAATTTGAATTTTATCTGCAATCACTTGGGCTTGTGGCAAATCTTTTCTCCACTGCCCCCTGGTGCTACTGGAACCCGCAGAAGCCTACCAGGCAGCAAGCTTTCATTTTTTTAATAATTACATGAGTATGAGATTTAAAACATGCTTTCAGCACTACACACACAATGGTTACTTTATTATTGGTCATTTGTTAGAAAAAGAAACTACTAACCACACTGAATCACACTGTGATTAAATTCTTAAAGGATTTCTCAATACCTTTGCTGTAACTTATCACAAAAGAAGCATGTCCAAGAAGTCAAAGCTGGAAGTAAGCTGAGACACGAGAAAAGACTTGATAGAGAAATCCACAGACAGTAGCATAAGTCACAGAGAGAAGAACCAGCAGATCCCTAGCTCTACTCCTAGAAATGCGGAAAGACATGGAGGAGAAATATGACTGAAGGGAGGAAAGGAGGAAGCTTCTAGAACCAGAAAAGTGGGATATTTATCCAGTTCTGTCACATACTAGCTGTGTCACTTTGGGCAAATTGTTCACCCTCCCTAAAGCCTCAGTTTGTTTGTCTGTAGAATGAAAGAATGGTAACACACACCTCAAAGGACTATTGTAAGGTTTTCGTGATGATGCGCAACGCCCATCAAATGTTCACTAAGAAAACCACTTAGCTATTACTGGAATGATCCCTGCAATGGTGTCCAAATCCATCTAGGTATATTAGGTGCTTTGCACAATGCCAAGCACACGTAAGGACTCAATTAATGATGGCCATTTTTATTGTGATGTTGCTGGTCACTTCCTCAAGCTCCGGAATTTCAAATCTCAGAAAGTGATATAATAAACTGTGAAATTTCCCCCCACCTAACATAGTTCTTCTAGCCCGTGCTAGACTCACCTTCTCCAGACCTCACGATACCCTGGCTGAGCCTGGCATAATATGTAAGATCAATTATGATTTGGGAAGAGAATCCAGTCCCTGAGCTGCGAAGTGATGTTTTTCAAAGAGACAAAACAAAGGTCACTCCAGAGACAACTTTTCCTAACAGATGATGCTCCTAGGTGTCAGTGAAGCCAGAGTGGACCTTGGCTTGAATATCTTGCAAACATCCTGCATTTTGACAGCCACAATTCTTCCTTTTTCAATTTCAATTCTTATTGATTTTCAAGACTCTCATTTTGGAGATGTATGCCATCATTGTACTCCAGTGTTTAGCAATTTATCTGTGCCTGCTGTTATATGCTGGATTGATCCTCTCTCACTGAGCTGCAGGCAGGGCAGGCTGCATTGTCACTCAGGGGCATTGCTGCCTGCAAACTCTTAAACCTGGACATGACATCCTGTCATCTGAGAAAAATGCTCTAAAGCAAGTTAGTGCAGAGGGGGTCCACCTATGGTAAGGAAACAGCAGAAGTTGGCAATGAACTTCTAAGAAGAAAGGAATAAATTAGAATCATCAAATCCAAAAGGGGCAAGGACAACAGAGACATTGTTCTGCATTGGTATTCAAAAGGGCCAGAGTTCTCTCTGTGAAGTTGGGAAGTACGTTAGTCACTTTCCCATCACTGGTACAAAATACTGACACCTACAACTTAGAAGAGGAGATGCTTATTAGGCTAACAGTTTCAAACAGTGTAGTCAGTGGTCAGTTGTTCCAAGGCAGAAATATCATGGTGGAAGAAAGCTGCTCAACACATGGCAACCTGGAAGCAGAGAGAAGGGAGGAGCTGGGAACAAAGTATACAACCTTTCAGCTCCTTCCCAGTGACCACTTCTAGCCAGGTCCCACCTCCTAACTGCACATTCAGCTCTGAATTCATCCATGGATCACTAATGAGTAGAGCGCCCCCACAATCCAGTCACTTCAAAAAGCCCCACTACTCTACACAAGGACATTTTACTTCTAACCCACAGCAGCAGTGAAACCACATTATATGATTAATTGAACACTTGCGTAGTACTGATTATAGGCAGAAATGGTGGTCAACATTTTTTCCTATTGTGTACACACAAACAGCTAGGATAGTTCTCAAGAAACATTGCAATGGCAAGTAAAGTGAACCTGGATGAGAATAAAATCTTTATTGACAAGTTTTTACAAGAAAGAAGTTCCAAATAAATAGCAGTATTTATTTGAACTAAATTACAGCACTCATTGGTAAATGCACTAAAAGAAATGTGGTTGAAAATTTAGAGATTGAAGAACAACCAGAAACATTTAGGAATTAAACCAATTACTAATTTTTCCCATTAGCAATTTTCAACCAGCATGTCGACAATGACTGTGATAATTGTACCTTTCCTTTGCAGTTAGTGGTATTTCTTTGTGTCGTGTTAATACATTTTTTCCTTGCTTCTGATTTTCCTGGAAATGGTTCTCAAATTCCATGTAATATCAAAGGACTGAAAGTCATAGGGCTCCCCCACCTGACTTGATCACCTGGCCAAATCTCCCATGAAACTTAATTGTGCTTTAAAAGTCCATTACTAATTGAAAGTTCAAATTTAACTGAGCTATTTTGGACCTACATCATTTTTAAAAAGTACTTGTTATTTATCCAAAACTCAAATTTAGCTACATATATTTGAAATAAACTTATACTAAAAAATTCCATTTTTTATTGCAAGTTCAAATATAACCAGACAGCCTGTCCTTACTTTATCTGGCACCTTGAAATTGCTCTCACTACTACTCACTTGCTGGTGTCCTTATTGCATTTTCCACATGAAATGTAGTAGTGGTTCTCTTACCCCATAAGAGATAATAAGCAATTACCAACTGTCACTACTGTATCAATTTACTGGAAGCTTGAAATAAGGTATGTTACTCTGAACTAGTTTTGAGTATATTCCTTTCCTTGCCTTATCTTTGCTATGACTGCTTCCCTAACCAATATAAGAAAACATTGTGAGAACGGTTATTATCAAGAGAAAAGACAACTACCAGCTTGGGAATTCACAGTCTATCACTGTGTTATTGATGTATAATAGCTGAGGTACTCTACTCCCTAGGACACTTGCATTGCAGTGTGAAGACTGCTCTTTTGTCAAAAGAAAGGCTGTCTTCCACAACCCAGAACAGGCCAGGAAAAGAAACTGCTGCTGAGCAGGAAAAGGAAGGGAGGTGATTCTCAGGGAAAATTAACCTTTGCTCATGCACTATTCCCAGGTGACCAGATCACTCCAAAATGATCCATTTCACAAACCCTTCAGTCTGAGTGAGAGGCTTGCCTGTGACCATACGCCTACAAGTAGTTGTGCTTGGGGCAGTGAGTGTTCTAGAAATTCCAGCCTCTTCTCTACTGCTCTGTTAAATCCTCTTAGGGCCTGGAGGTTACGGTATGATATTTCCAGTTTTCTCAGCTTCTTTCACTCTGAAGCATTTCATATCCTACACATGCACACCAAGAGGACACACTGAGGCCAGGTCCCTGCAGCACTGATTTGGAGAAACTGGATCAGGGGTGTGCATTTCCTTGACCTTCTTCATCACCCATGCAGCCTCACACCAGGACAGTGGTATTTAAATTCACTTTGTAGAAGGTTTTAACAATGTGCACGGGGAACGGGCCTGCTAATGGGTTGAGATTTGAAACGTTTCCAAATATTCTTTATGCAGCACTGAACTATGTGAGGCATAAATGACCCATTTTACAAATAACACTGGGACCTTGCTCTCCATCACAGGTTAGTAAGGCAGAGTTTACCTTTTCCCAACAATCATGAAAGCGCGCAGTGGTGGGCAAGGAGACTGGTAGGGAAAAGAAAGGTACCAGATTTAAAAATATCAATCAAATGAAAGATCCAAAGGTAGGTATTTTAAATTTGCTGAAATGAAAAGGTCCTGAAATATGGATATGGAACTTGAACATGACTTTAAATTTTATCCAATTCAGTTCATTGGAAAGGCTGGATGGTATTTTGTCTGTGCCTAAACAATTTGATGCTTTTATTAATTTTTGATTAATATATAATATGCTGACGTGTAAATATACAATACTTCATGGTTTTCAGTGTTTTCCTCCCTTTCATTTCCTCAGATTTAAGAAAGATGAACTCGAAAAGATAATCACTAATCCCATATTTCCGATGAGGAGACATACTTAGTGTACCGTTTCCATTGCCACAGAGCTGGGAAATGATGAGAGCTACCAGTCTGGCCTGAAACATTTTCTGTACACATGTTAGAGGCTGCAATGGTGTCCTTATTAAAGGTATATTAGATGCTTTGCCCACATCCAGTGTTCCCTTCTATTATCATCTCCCACCATGTGGCACCTCTGACAACTGATAAACCAGTATTGACACATTTTTAACTAAAGCCCATAGTTTAGATCCGGGTTCATTCCACAGCCCAGACAGATACTTGGTGAGTAAGAATAGACGCCTTTCTGCCTCAATGAGCTTATCATAACACTCCTTCAAGTGTATTAAACAAATTTAACTCAGTACTATAAGATCCATAAACTACTTTCCATGCCTTCAAGGACTAGAACAGGAAACCCCAAAATCACATATACCAAGTCTTGATTTCTTAGAGGCCAGTTTGAGAAGAGATCCAGAAGGAATGAGAGAAAAGGGAATTAGAGGAGCAAGGGAAGAGCGTCGGAGAAGAACAAACATCTAGATGGTATAAGGTAGGAAAGAACAGAGAACACAGACAGATAATACTTAGCAGACATACTTGCTAGATGGAGACGCACACCCTTCTTCTTGGGCTTTCTGCACTTCACAATGCAGGTAGTCAGACACTTGTTCTGGCTTCATCTTCAAGGTACTAATGCTACAGGACGGTTCCATCCAGCACTTTCAAACTCCTACCAGTTCCTTTTGCTCTAATTATTCCTCTTTCATATCATGGATTTCTTTCTTACATTGAACACTGAAGTCCTTCTAGACAGTGAACTCTGAAGCTGAAATCCATCTCTGATTCATCACAGCAGCTCCTAAGACATCTACCATGGTTTCAGGCAACTACTAGGCCCACAAAAAGTCTTCATTGCATTGAGATTAAATTGAGATTTCTGCTGGGCATGGTGGCGCACACCTGTAATCCTCGCACTTGGGAAGCTGAGGCAGGAGGACCGTTGTGAGTTGAAAACCAGCCTGGGCTGCAAAGTGAGCTCAAGGTCAGCCTGAACTGCATAGCGAGACCCTGTCTCAAAAAGACCAAAAAGAAAAAGAAAAAGTGAAAATCCTGCACACTTGGAAGGGCCAGGGATATAGCTCAGCAGCGCAAGCACCTGCCTGGCAAACGAAAGGTCCTGAGTTCGATTCTTGGTACCATAAATAAACAAATAAATTGAGATTTCTCCTTTGTAATTTAATGCCTTGGGTAAATAAATCAGATGCTATTTGAGCAAGATTGATTTTTATATCCACTATGACAAAACTCTACCTTCTACTAATAGGCTAAATATGGGAGGTGAGTTTTCATCAAAGGAATTAAGCTACTTGGTTCTGGAGAGATCGAATATAATGGAAAACATGAAAAATGCCCTCTTGGGATTGACATTCTATGTTCTTCCCCATGATGCTTTCCTATTGCAATTGGGAGCACACTGAAACAGGCCTGTCTGGGTTACCCAGGGGCAAAGTTTCCCACTGAACCGCAGGATTACCTCCATCTTCCCACCTGCCAAGGAGCTTCACTGAAGAGTGAGGCGGGAGAGGAAGCAGCTCCCACCCAGGGGTTCACCTGCATGCCCTCCAGCTCGTGCTGGCGGGGCGACTGCGTGCTGAATAACACAGGCAAGATACGCATTGCTGATGTTCAGCTGCAAGTTTTCTCAAGATCTTATTGAGACCACAGAGGGGGTGAAGATGAAGTAAAGAGGTACGTTTATGATTTACATGTGCTTCTTACAGAAGTCTTAATTAGGAAAAACCAGGGCTTTTCCATAGGCATCAAAATAAATATGGTATAATTGTGAGATAGAAAAAAATGAGCTTTTGGTTGTGCTAAAGAAAGCCAAGATTGCTAAGACTTTTCATTTGAAAGAGGATATGATAAATAAACAAACAGGTACATTCATTCAGTGGAACATTATTCAGCAAAAAAGAAAGAAAAAGAAAGAGAAAGGGAGGAAGAGAAGGAAAAGGTAGAGCAAGGAAACATCAGGCTATGAACAGACAGAAGACCCGTAAGTGTCAGTGAGAGAAGCCAGTTTGAAAGAATCAATGGTTGCTGGGTGTTCAAGGAGAGAGACAGCTGGAGGATGGACAGGAGGAGCGTGGACATTTTAGGGCACTGAAACCATTCTGTACAATATTATAATAGTGAGTATATGTCATGATATACTTGTGAAAACCTGCACAATGTACAACACAAAGAATGAACCCCAATCTAAACTATGGGTGTGAGTTAAAAATGTGTCACTATTGGTTCATCAATTGTCAAAGGTACCGCACTGTGGGAGATGATAATAAAAGGGAACACTGGATGTGGGTTGGCTGGGGGAATCTATGACAACGTATGTGGAAATGCTGTGGTTTCTGATTAATTTTTTTATAAGCCCAAACTCCTCAAAAGCAGTCTATTTTTTATAGAACTATATAAGAAAAGTATAATTTACTGGAACAAAATTTTTGGAAAATCAAATGAATATCATAATTATAAACCTGTTTTGGGAAACAGTAGAGGAGCTTGTCCTGCGCCTCTGTGGTAGCGAATGTAAGGCCTGCCTGCCACAGCGGGCTGTTTATTATCACTGAAAGTTCTAGAAGGTTCGTTAGCATGGGAGGGTGTACTTGTATTATTCATGGTGGGCAGTATAGGCTTTGAGAGGTAGAAATTCAAATGTTAAAAAGGTACAAAATGACTGAGAAATAAAGGACCCAGCAGCCCTGAATCATTTTATGGCACCCACAGAGAGCAGAGACAGGGAAGCAATTAGAGTGAAGGAATAACACAGAGAACCCAATGAAAGGTCATGATAAAAATAGACTTACAGGTCAAAGGAAAATATATATTAAAAGTGGGGCATTATATAAAACTCAGAACTGTTTTAACCACAGTGTTTGCTTCAGAAATTCAATACGAGGCCAAGGTAGCTGTACAGCATTGGGCAGTCAAAGAGCATTATTGAAGTTTTCATTGTCTTTCAGCAGTGTGAAGTAGGGAATTACAGCAGCTGTAACAGCAACTTTCCAAAACTTTCTAGTGCTTTCTCACCCTAGTGATTTTCTCTCACCCATTTTTCTACTTTGTCGTCAGTAGGAAGATCTTCTCACATTTAGATGCTAGACATTGTCTGCTTCTGATCGGAACACAAGATGAGCTAAAACCATCCTGGCTTGGTTTCTTCTCCAATCTTTTTCCACCCTGTGCAGAGATGCCAAATGAGCGATAAGGGGAAATGAATAACTGAAGTTAGATCCTCTCATCCCACCCTCCACAGTGGCTCAAAGGCCCACAAAATGTTCCTTGAGGGAAGGGATGAATGAATGACTTCTACTGTGACTAAAAGAAGGTAATTCTCTTCTGAATGTCAACTAGACGTAGTTCATGACAGGATGTTGGCAGCAGTTGTAGATTTTAAAAAGTTAAAAATCTTTTGAGATATGATTTATTCCTTGTTACACAATAAATGCAGAAAGACATGGATTCCCAGGGCGGGGAAGGATAGATAAAAGTGGGGAAACCTTGCTGTAGGAGGTGATCTCTTATGGCTTGTATCTAGATATCTCTCCAAAGCCTCATATGGGCACAAGTGGGGAGTTTGAAGGTGGCTGGATTAGAGTATGTTACACTGGGATTAAGGATGTGCTGCCGAGATTAAGGGTACCCCTCCTATGTATAGGTGATACCCCCAAACGTGGGTAGCCAGGGTAAAATATAAAGGGCCGCCTTCTGCCTACCCTGCTTTGCCATGAACAGTTTCTCCTCCGCCGTGCCCCTCTGCCATGCCACCCTGCCTTGCACCAGACAACTATGGACCGAAACCTCTACAAATTGTTATCCAAAATAAACCTTCCCTGTTTTAACTTTGGGTTTCAGGTATTTCCTCTCAGCAATGGGAGAAGTAACAAAGACATCTTCAGTGAGTGCTTTATAACTGAAGGGAAGAATCTACTTTTCAACCATGAGACCAGGCAGATAAATTGAGGTATGTCTACACACTGTGATGTCACAGAGATGCTGCAAATTATATAATCTTGAAAAGGAAAAATTTGGAGGACTTGTACTTCCTGCTCTCAAAACTGACAGTAAATATAACGAGGTGAGTCTGACATAATAAGAGTTATGCTGACCAAGTACATGAGGACGTACAAATGACAAATATACAAAAATAATGTCAAACACCTTTAGCCACTAATGAAATGCAAATCAAAACGACAATGAGCTTCACCCCACTCAAGTCAGAATGGCTACCAGTAAGAATACAAAAAACAGTAAATGCTAGCAGGAATTGTGGGAGGAAAGGCATCATCTTGTACTGTTGGTGGAAAGATAAACTAATGCACCCTCTATGGAAATAAGTACGGAGAATCTTTACAAAACTAAAAATAGAAATGCTATTTAATCCATCTATACCACCACTTGGTTTATGGGGAAGTCCAGAAAGAACTGAAGACATTATGGCAGAGTGATGCATGCATAGCCGTGGATAGTGTGGCTCAGTTCACATAGCTAAGCTGTGGAAACAACCTATCTGTGCATAGATGAATGGATAAGAAAATGTGGCATATACACAGTGGAGTATTATTTGGCCACAAAGATGAAGAAGTCATGTTATGTGCAGGCAAGTGGATGAAGCTGGAGGCCATCATGTTAAGCAAAATAAGCCAGACATGGAAAGTTTAATTTTGCATGTTTTCTCTTATATGAACAATGAGAGAGAGAGCAAGAGAGACAGACAGAGACAGACAGAGACAGAGACAGAGACAGAGATAGAGATAGAGATAGATAGAGAGATAGAGATAGAGATAGAGATAGAGATAGAGATAGAGATAGAGATAGAGATAGAGAAGAAGGAGGAAAAAGGGAGGAAGGCAAAGAGGGAGAGATGGAGGAAGAAAGTGATGACAAGAAATTTGAAAACAGACTTTTAAAGAGGAGGTGAAGAAGGATGATTGTGGGAGAGGGAGGAAAGACAGAGGGCCAGGAGAATGAAAACAAGCAAAATATATGCGATTACCAATATCCCACAATGCAATTACATCATACTGCATTACCAATTTGTAGCACTACAAAAGCACACTGAGTATAACTACAATTTAAGCAAAACAAAAACGAAAGTAGCTTGGGCAAGGATGTGGCAAAGTCGGAACGCTCACTTAATACTATTGGAAACGTGAAATAGTGCAGTGTCTGTGCACTCTCAGGTGTCGGCAGGCAGCACACACTCATCTGTGGGAAACAGTTCCTCCATTAACAGAGAATTACCACATATCCAGCAGTTCCACTAAGTACATGCTCAAGTAGTTCAACAAACATTTGTATACCATTGTTCATAGCAATACAACTCACAACAGCTAAAAGATGAAAACAACCCAAATGTCCATCAACTGATAAATGGGTGAACAAAATGTGAGACCTGTACTATTCAGACATAAAAAGTAATGAAATACCGACGCTTACTGTAACACAGACAGATCTTTAAAATATGATATGAAGTAATAAATGTCATGCACAGTAGCTACATGTTGGATGATTCCATTCATAGGAAATGTCCGGGACGCATAAATCAACAGAGGCAGAAAGCTCAAGAGCATTTTTAGGGTCTGGAGAGGTTAGGGGACCAAGAAGTAACTTCTCAGTGGGTATGGTTTCCCTTTGGGGTACAAAAATGGTTTGGAACTTACGTCTATTTTGTGCTTCGAGTTTAGAATACAACAGACTGAGTGACTTCATAAAAAACAGAAATTTCTTCCTCACGGTTCTGAAGGCTGCGAAGTCCAAGATCAAGGTGCTGGGCTTCATGCCACATCTTCACACAGCAGAAGACAGAAAGGCAAAGAGAGCTGCTTTCCCACACGGTGAAGGAGTGGAGAAGAGAAAAATCACTTCTATAAGGATCCCACTGCTACCTCTACCATTTTCCCAGTACAGTAAATTGAACCCAGGGCTTCACACATGCTAGGCAAGTCAACCCTCACTGAGCTACATTCCCCAGCCCTTCATATTTTATTTTATTTTATTACTTTTATTATATTGTATTTTTTTTTAAACAGGGTCTGGTACCTGATCCCCTCCTGTTTCAGACTCCTGAGTAGCTGCACCTTTACAGGGCATGTTTTATAATGATATTCATGCAGTTATGAGGTAGAAGCCCTCATGACCTCACACCTCCCTGGAGGCCTCACCTTTCAATCCACATGTGCTGGGGATTAAGTTTCCTACACACAAATTCTGTGGAACAAATTCATACCATGGCAGAAACCAATAAGAGTGACAGATGCACAATAATGTGAACGTACTAAACCCCACTGAATTACACACTATAGCTGTGTAATTGTATCATGTAGTAATTTTACCTCAGTTTAAAATTGTGCTTCCACAACAATACAACATACTCATGATCCATGGCTAAGAAACGAAGGGCTCAGAGTAGCCTGGAGTGTAATTCGGTTACATGGGAGTAGATATTCCTTGAAGGAGAGACAGAAGGAAATTTCATGAAATGTTAGTAGGCGGTCAGTCACAGGGTGGAAACTAGTGAGTGATTTGATTTGTTGTTTAGAGCCTGCCGTACTTTTCAAGCTTTCCTTAACATGTATTACTTTTAAATTTTAAAATAACATATATAGCTTAGTTTTTAAATATTATAAGACTTAAATCTGCTTTTACTCCACCATTCCAGACTGGAAGATCAAACTATGTAAGAGGGAGAGAGAGGAAATGATAGCCAAAGGATTTATCTCTAAATAAATAAAAGGACATAAACTGAGCACGGTAGTGCACACCTGTAAATCTCAGCACTCTAGGAGGCTGAGGCAGGAGGGTTGTGAATTTGAGACCAGCATGGGCAACTTTAAAAAATATACATATATATATATATACAGAGAGAGACAGACAGAGACAGACAGAGAGAGACAGAGGGACTAAATATATATAGCTCACTGTGAAAGCCTTGGTGCTAAAGGGAAGAAATAGGGTAAAATAAAAGTTGAAGGACAAGAAGCTGCTCAGCAGGACACAGAATGTAGCTCCAGAGAAAAGGCAGAGGACCCTCCAAAGCCCCTAGGAGGATTCCCTGCCTACTCCCCACCTGCACCACCCTCATTACAGAGCAGGGCTCTTCAGGTAATGTGGACAGGTGCTCCTGGGATGTGAGTGCCCACGGCAGCCACATACTCTGCACTTTGGGGCTCACTACACACTCAGCCTTGGTCGCAGTTAGGTTGCTTCTCGAGCGGGATCCTGGGGAACGGACTGTGAGTGGCAGTGAACTGTGTCACTTTCAGACTGAGACATCGGGTGTGGAGAGCAGGGAGACCGCGCGGATCAGATGGCACAGCTACGCTTGGAGCAGGGCCGCATGGCCTTTACCACTCTCAGCCCTGGAATGCTGTCACAAGTTATTCTAATGCAGAAATTCTGAACTCCAAAGCAGGGAGCCATCACAACAAAAGGTACATATGTTAGCTGCTGGGCAACAATCCACAAGGAGCTGGTGTCCAAGAACAGAAAGTGCCACCCTTAAGAAAGATCACATACATTCTATGTTTAAATAGGAAGGATTGTTAGAGGAGTGTCTGACAGTCAGAGATGCAGGCGGGCTGAGCTGGCAGTCCTTCTTTGTCCCACTCTTCTGAATGCTGAGATGAGGGCCACGAGGATAGTTCTGGCCTCTGGACTAGGAGCCATGTGTTTTCTCTGTCTCTTTCTCTCTCCCTACCATTAAGACCTTGCAGGCCACATATTCTTGCTGGCTGTCTATAGGAGCTACCAAACTATGAATAAGGGATAAGCAGGGCTTTACCAAGTTATGATGAACAGTTTGTTATAGGTCTAGGTTTAACTCTCGCCACATAAGATTTGATTGTTTTATGATGAAGGTGTTTTAATCAATGTTAACACAGGACAGACTCAGATCACTAAAGAGCCAACTTCAGAACCCCATATATAGCGATGTCTGCACAGGATCGATCCTGGACTCAGCAGGAGGTTTCTTATGGCATCAATGTGGCCATTGACCCCCATCCTCTAACTTACCAAGAAGCATATTGGGTAAGTCACAGCAACGCTGAGCTTCTGCTAACCACTCATAAAAGAATTGAATCACAACATTTCTCTTGTCTTTTCAGCCATAAATATAGATATCTATGGTTCTCTTCCATCTAAATATCAGCTCATATGCATCTTTCACCATTTAAATTCCAATTAAAAGCATGAAGTTCATAAGAAATGATTCCTCTCTGTCTTAAAGTGCGATTTTCAGCTGCATGTGGCCGTAGCCTGGTGAGTCCCAGCCAGCTGGGAAGTACGCCTGAAGTTACTCATTATGAGTACTGGTTAGAGTGCAGAATATTGTGATTTGCCTTGAAACATTAGGGTTATAGATTCTTCCCATATGAGACACTGAATAAGCTTCCTCATGTGGAACAAAAAGGAACTGAGTTTTGTAGCTGCAGGAATAGCTTCTGGATCAGCTTCTCTGTATGGCAGAGCCTGCACTGGTATGACAGCTATGAACTCAGACTGCTTTGCTTTTGCCTGAAATCTCATCCTAAATTTCACCATATATATGTTACGTCCATCTGTCTTATGTGTGGGGTGTTTTTCTGACACCAACCCGTTCTCTGATACCAGTTGATTATTCAGAATTCCGTTCTGATCCTGGCTCTCCAGAGTTACTGCAGACCCCGCAGGCTAAGGACTAACCCTAATTAAATTTAGCACCACATATGAATGCTCAGTCCCTCCAGACTGTCCCCACTTCAGATGCCAGCCACAAACAGTGCTCCCAGGCTACTTACACTTCTGCTCCACCTATTACAAATTCAGTTCCCACGACTAACCTCTAATCACTTAATGAGAACAACTTGGAAACTCTGGAAGGGGTTTTACTTATAGTTATTGCTTTGGTAAGGATATAACTTAGGAACGGTGAACTGTAAGAGATGCATAGAGATAGAGCAACCTATGGGGAAGGAAGGGCAGAGTGCCTGTTGACTTTTTAGGCACACCAGGACTTCAGTGTGTTCCCTGTCCCAGGAGCTCCCTGAACAGCACAGCTTAAGAGTTTTTAAGAGGGTCAGTTGTATATGCTCAACTTGAATTACGTCACTGACTATTAATGACTGAGCTCAACTTTAAGCCCCTCTCTCCTCCCTAGAAGGGTTGCGTAGTGGGGCTGAGCCACTCCACCCTCTCGTCTTAGTTACTTTCCCATTTCTGGGGAAAAAGGAAGAGAGATTTATTGTGGCTCACAGTTTTAGTCCACGGCTGGCTGGCTCAAAGGCAGAAACAAAATGGCAGAGGCACATGGTGGAGGAAAATGCGTCAACTCATGGCGGCTAGGAGGCAGAGGGCAAGGGGAGGAGCCAGGGACAAGAGTACACCTTCCCACGTCACAACCCCCGAGGGACACCTCACACAGGACCCTGTCTCCTAACAGCTCATGTAAGTGCTGAGTTCATCAATGGATGAGTCCGCTGACGTGTACAGCACCCTCATGATCCAATTAACTTCCGCACACATGAGAACTTGGCGGGGGGAGGGGGTATTGTAGATATAAATCACAGTACCTCTTATGACATGATTGCACTGCTGTTCCTCTGGGTACCAGCTCTCCTCATGAGCTATTTATGGACCCATTATGTATCACTTCATTAGAACAAACTCAGAAGGGGTTGAAAGGGGTTCATTATGAATAACAGAAGAAACTCGTATCATTCAGGTAATTCAAAGGGCCGTAGGGGCTCTGTGCCAGAAACAGGAAATAAAGACCAAACGTAATTTTTATTATACTATACAGTTTCACAGGTATCGCTATTATTATTATTTTGTAGTTGACACTATAAAGAATGTGGCTTCTCTTGACAAATAACTCCTTCAGCTTCTCCTGGTGTTCTGAAAGCGGGGAGAGGACCTTGATTGTGTACCGCAGAACCCAGTTGGCTGTCAGCTGGCTCTTACTGAGGTTGCAGCAGACACGTGCCTTTGTTGCTATTAGCATGCTGACTACAACTGTAGTTACCTGGCGACAGGATAAAATTACAGTCAGCAGTTTATTTTCATACTTCCCACTAGGCAGTCAATTTTCTGGAGTGAGCCACCCCACCAAGCAGTATGTAATTTTGATACCTGTTTAATTTCAATCCTTTCCTTTCTGACAGTGATTTCTCACATTTTTTAGATAGTGCCAGGCACCCTCAATTGAATTTCTTCTCCCTGCTGTTCTAGACTGATTCTGCCGAAATATTTAGAGAATCGGTTCTTCAGCTGTTGATTTTATTAAGATTACTTGTACGCAGATACACACACACATACTGAGACACAAGTTTTTATCTCTCCTCTGACAAAAAGAAGGAAATCTTTCTTTCATTATTTTTATTTTGCTAGTTTATTAAATATTTTATAGTACCCTTCATTATGCAGAAAACTTCTCCTTACATAAGTCCAAAACTTATATATACATATATATGTATGTATATGAAATTCTCAACAGAATCGATCCATAGAATTTTTTTCTGACTTGAAATGGTCTACTATAAACAAGAAGGCCCCACAATTTCTAATCTACCCTCAATTGCTTTTATAAATAACTCTTGAAGACCCATAAAATCTAGTTTAGCATCTCAGCAAAGTTCTCAGGACACAGGTCTATGACCAGGTCTTATACCTGGAGTAGAATTGGAGTAGAATACCAGGACTGGATGTTTAGTAAATCTTTTCTTTCTTTCTCTCTCTCTCTCTCTCTCTCTCTCTCTCTCTCTCTCTCTCTCTCTCTCTCTCTTTCTCTCTGTCTCTGAACATCTTGCTCCTTTTTCTAGTGATACGTAAATTAGAAACAAAGCCAAGAGCACAACCTATCAATTAGTATTTCCTGATCTAATGTCCTCATACCTGCTTCCAACATAATGCCTGGTCTTACAGCCAGGGATCTGATTGGATGAGTGGCTTCATGTTCTTCTCTTTCTCTAAAGCACTGTCCCCATTTGATCGCATACTTGCGAATTCCCATTTGGAAAAGTTAATTCCAACCTGTTTGGATTCTTAAAAGGATTTCTGTCCTTTCCCCCATGTCCCACCCTAGTCCTCTTAACCAATGGGATGAAATGTGCACAGCACATGGGGGAAGGGAAGCAGAGGGAGCCAGTGAGTGTGTGAACCAAATACCACAGGGGCCGGTGTGACTCAGTCTCTGCACTGGTAGTAAGACAGGGCCGCTATCAGCAAAGCTCCTGGAAAGTCTCAGTCTCTCATCGCTCAAAGAACAACACCCTAATTCACAAGCAGAACAATTCCCAAAGTCCTCTTGCCTTTCCTTTCCTTTTTTCTCCAATTCATAAACCCCATAACTAGTCCAGGATGTCCTCAAATAATTTACTCTTATCTTTCCTCCAGAAATTCTGTAGAACATTCTGTGTGTGTGTGTGTGTGTGTGTGTGTGTGAGAGAGAGAGAGAGAGAGAGAGAGAGAGAGAGAGAGGCAGACTCAATGAACAGCTATAGAAATGTGTGTATGGGCATATATACAGATACATTCACATACACAAGAGTTTATCAAAAATATTGCTTACATTTTAAAAATTTATTGTAGCAAAAGATACATTGCCATTAATCACCCTGAGAATACTCCCCCTCACTTCTAGCACACTTTTCTCATTGTTCTTGCCCCTTTCTGAAGCTGTTCCAGAAGACTTTCTTATGCCTATCTTTATGAAGTATGACAAAAATACAACGAATGCTGCTGGTAAGTGCCATCCAGCCAAAAGGCAAGGTCATGAAAACGTGACTGTGTGTCCTCATCCACTCCATTCACTGGATCTGGCATTGGGAAAAGTAAACATTCCGAGTCAAAATGACCATGAAAGGTAAACATTTTGAATCTCTTCAGGATGTCAAGCCAGCCCTGACAGAGCAGCGAAAGACATGAAACAAGACTTCCAGAACCGCTTCAGAAAGCAGTAAAACTGGTGGCTAAGTATGCTTGAAGCCAGTGGGAGTATTTTGAAGAGGATTAATGGCAATTTGTCTACTACAATAAATTTTCCCCAAAATTTAAACACACACAATATTTTTTGACGACATCTCATATCATGCATGTGGACATGTGAGTGCACATCTATATATGTATACACGTGTGCACAAATGTGTATCATTCATAAGCTTATTCAGTCCTGAAATTCTGCATCAACAGAACCTATAAATGGGGTAAGGAGAAAGTCCTCTTAGGGATTAGAGAGAAAGGAAACAGGGCCAGCAGACACAAGTTTCCTTACAGGGCTCAGAAAAGGCAAATGCAAGATAATCAGCACAAGCAGACCCCCCTCTGATGCTGATGATGCCCTGTGCCCTCTCTAGTTCCTGGTCCTTTCCATTTCCTGTTTTGTTCTGTGGGTTCTCAGGTTCCTATTGCTACCCCAGCCTCCTCTTTCCAATGTCTTTATGGTTCAGGCTGAATTTCTACTTTAACTCACCTTTCAAATCCAAACCATTTATGAGAATATCAAAACAATCATGTAATTCCATGAGAAGTGCTCCTCTGCAGGAGGAAAGCGTGGCTGAGACAGCCAATTTTCCAGGCCATAAGAGAGTTCTGTTCCAAATCGCTGAGGCATCTAATAGCAAAGGGAGTTTGCCATTTTTCTGAAGGAAGAGGCAACTCTGGGACTGATTTGCTCTTCTGTATGAACAAGCAGTATTCAGAGGCAGAGTTGAGCCTTTCTAAAGGTCTCTTCATAGCTTTGCATCCTGGGTGATTCAAGTCTGAAAAATTCATAGGGATTTTCCAAGGAATTCAGTTCCCCAGGGTCCGAAAACCCACTCTGAGATGCCATCTTAAAACCCAAGGGAATTTACACCAAACTTTTTAGATTCCTGGGAGTTTTCATTAACAAGGATTCCCTAACTAGTCAGGGAGGGGCCCCAGAGGAGTCCATTACACAGCATATGAGAAGCTATCTTACAGCCTTGGACAAAGAACATAACTGGAGGTTTGGGCAATACAAAAGAGGTGTGCAAAATCTTAGGACTAACCTGCACTATCGTCCCAAACTACAATTTAATAGAAGATTTGGAAGACCCAATAGTGTAGCTCAAAAGCATTATGACTTTTAAAACTGTAACACAAGGAATTAACTAGTTTTAAGCACCATACTTTTGCCCTCTTCAATCAATATAAGTAATCAGAAGAAGCCCTGAAAAGCTTCTCTTATCTTTCTAGACCCCCTCATATTCCGTCCACTCATTTACCTGCCCCATGGAATCTGCTCCCCCAGTATGGTATTCACAATACATCTTTGCTTTTCATCAAAGGATACTTGCAGAAATAAGATACTGACTATTACTGTTACTATAATACAATCAATGACTCTCCTATTTGAAACCTATATTAGAAATTTCTTACACATTTATTGTACTTGATAGTTCCATACTCTTGGGGGAAATAAACTGGTACATTTCCTTCTTTTTCAACTGAGAAGTATATGATTATTTCCCAGTGTTATGGCTTGTGTCTAGATCAGAGGTAGCTGGATCTGGAGTATGTGATGCTAGGATTAAGTGTGCGACGCTTGGATCAAGGGTGTGTGGTTACTAAATTAGTCCACTAATTGGTTTGGCATAGTCGTGGGTATGTATAGTGGCAAAGCTCACCGTGGGTGTGAGTACCACCTGCCCCAAGGGTGGACAGCCTGGATAGAGTATAAAGGACAGAAAGAGGGCTCCTGTTGTTACGTGTGCTGCCTCCTTACTATTGCATTGCTTTACTGCCTTCCTGTCACTGCCTGCCCTGAACTCTTTCTCCTCTGTGATGCCTCTTTGCCTAGAGTCAGCCAGCTATGAGCTAAAGCCTCTACAAACTGTGAGCCAAATTAACCTCCCCTCCTTTAATTTTGGTTGTTGCATATTTTTGTCTTGGCAATGAGAAAAGTAACCAAGACAATTGCATATTATTCAAGGTTCTCCAGAGAACAGAATTAGTAGACTATATATATGTATGTGTACGCACTCACAGAGGTATGTTATGAAGACTGGTCTCACACAATTATGGAGAAGTCCTATGATCTTCCATCTGCAAGCTGAAGCCCTAGGAAAGCCAGTGATGCAATTCAGAACAAGTTTCAAGGGTAGAGAACCCATGGAGGTGTTGGTGTAAATCTCAGTGATGATAAGAGGAGATAACATACCCCAGCTCAATATGCGAGGCAGGAAGAAAGGCGTGATTCCTCTGTCCTTTTCCTTCTGCTCAGTCCCTGAATGAACTGGACAATAACCACCCACCTTGAGGAGAGCAGTTGATTTTACGGAGTCTGCCACTTCAAATGTTGGCATCATCTGGAAACATCTTTACAGACACACTGATAAATAATCCTTAATCTGGACACCCTGTTGCCAAGTGGACACAGAAAAATAGCCAGCACAACTTGGACACACTCTCCTATCTCCCTGCCACCCTTTAATTTTAAAAGTATTTTGTTTTGTACATTTAAATCGTCACAGCTGGGTCTTCCTTTCATATAAATATGGGAAATTTTACACCCATCAAGTTATTACCAAACATGACATGCCAACAGGCCAGATAAGATGACGGCAGTAGCACTAACATGACGCCTGGTTAGATTTTCTTCTGGATCTCTTCTAATATGTATAATCTCAGCAGTATGGTAATTGATCTTCACATGTGGCCCAGACACTGGGAAAACCTGCCATTGCTGGGAAGACCTGTCTGAATCACTGGACTGCCTTTCTGCTCAGGCCTGTTGGGTGTGTTTTCTGAGTGCATGATTTTTAACCTTTTAGTGTCAGACAGGATAATTACTTAGACTAGCATCAACTCAAAATATTAATGACTACAGCTAAATACAGAAGCATTAGTCTAGTGAGCTCACATTAAGCTAACTACAGGCATTCAGCTTGCTTTTCCAAATAAAAGTGTTTGTCAAACTTTCTCATTTAAAAATCAACAGAGTGCAGAGACTTTGGATTTGACAAGTCTGACAAAGACCTATAGGGATAACAATAGTTTATCAGATGTGGAGGAAGGATAATGCAAATGAACTCACAGGGACCCCAAACCAACTGGGCCAGCATCATATAGCCAGGCCACTCTTGTAGGTTTTGGAACAAAATCTGTATTCAAGGGTCATTTTAGGTTAGCTCGGTTGGTTCAGGAGCAGTTTAAGTTCCTAAATATTTATTTGGCAAGCAGTCTGATGGGGCATCAGCCTTGGGAGTCAGACAGGTTTAATGGCCCAGCTCTGCCCAGCTGTTTAACAGTGAGAAGGACTCATCTCTTCTGAACCTGAGTTTCCTCGCCTGTAACATGCATAAAATATTAACAGCCATGAAATGAATTTGAGGGCCTTGATGTGTTAATGTAGGGCAGTATACGCCTTACAGTCAAACTCAGCAGTGATGCCTGTCCCCGTTCTAAAGTGCCAGGCTGCCTGAATCAGAACATGTGGCTACTCCACTCCCAACAGGCAGCTTGGCTCAAGGCAGGGACATGCAGGGCAATCCAGCCCTGGAATCTGAATTGTTAGCCAGCTAACCATGGCCTACTGCATGTAAATCATGGGAACCAATGGTTTAGCACATGAATACCACAGCTGGACCATATTTGGTGCTGAGATTATTTTAACCCAGACAGTCTTTTCTAATGGATTACAGAGATATTAAATAGCACATACATAAGATTTAAAGATATTGTAAATTCTTTTATTAACTGGAAATTATTCTACTTAAAATGTCCTTAAGATTTAGTCTTAAGAGTGCTGATCATGCCTGTATCTTGCACTCTGATTAACTAATATACAGACAACAATATGCAGTGCATCAACTATTGTAACTGTTCTACTAACCTCTTTCACAATTTGGTTTCACTGTTTATCTTTTTTCTCTTTAAAATAAAAATTTAAAAATTTATAATTTATAATTCAGAATTCTACTTCAATAGGGGAAAAAAAATAGACTTCTCAGAATCCCCCAGATAGTTTCAATATCCTTCAGGAAGCTGAAATGTAGCCCTTTAATTTGCACTGTCATAGGTTAAAGGGACTTTTCCTTTTTGATATGACATTAAAGAATTTAAAAGGAACATATCATCAAAGGCAAAATAACTACTACAGTAAATATCAGTGTATCCAGAATAAGAACTGAAGTCTTCAAGAGGTCTCTAATTAATTCCCAAGTCACACATTTGACATTTCAATTATGAGTGTGAAAGCCCAGCTCACGGGCCTGGGGTCAGGCAAGGGTGGGAAGTGTCATGGGCATCTGCCCACTCAGCTTTTGGAAGCTACTTCTGACTCTGAATGTGTTTAGTTCAATTGGTAAATTTCAAGACCCTATTTAAAAGGAAAATCCTTATCATAAACCCCCAATGTCAGCTTATAAGTTCTATACATACTTAGCTATATAAATATAATTATGATATAAGTATAAAGGCACACTTGAAGTAGAAATAAATAAAACTATAAAAGCAACATAATTAAAGTTCACCTACATTAATGAAATCTGATATTATGTTACATGGAATCACCACTTGCGGTGTCAGTGAGTACTGCCTTCCTGTGTATTCTTTTAAACTTGGTGAGTTCAGACTGATTCCTTATTTGCACAATGCCATAAAGTTCTCTGTTTCCTCTTGGCCCAAATGCATAGTTCATGTCAAGTCTGCTTCTTTCTTTTCTCTGTTGGTTCTAGCTGCCTCCACCGGGCTCTGTAGCAAGAGGAAACTGGAAATTCCAGAGAAAAGAAAGAGAAGAGAGAATCCAACACCTGACTTTCCAGCTGTCCTTCCAAGTGGGGAAGCCCAGTTTTTTTTATACACAGGTTGACAGAGGAAAAATTGGTGTTCTCACATGTCAGCATTTTGAGGCAAGAAAAATAGATTTCTTGCTGCATTGAGGGTTCAAGTCTGGTCCAAGCAACACTTCGGGTTCTACTGCGATCAGATATGAGGCCAGTGAGGCCTCTGCTGGCCAGGACATTGGTGGTTGAGCACTTAGAAAGCTGAACTAAATCGGGAAGGTGTATAGGTACACGTCACACACCAATTTTCTAGCACTTGGTATGAAAAAAAGAATTGAAAATTTTGAGAAACACTTGTTGCATTGATTACATTAAAATAATGCTGTTGGCTATTTTATTATACATAAAATATGCTCTCAAAATTAATTTCATTTGTCGTTTTTAATGTGGCTGCTAGAAGGCATCTAGCAATAGATATGTCCCGAATCCTATTTGTACTGGAGAGCGCCAACCTAGGGGTTCTCCACTTGAATCCTTTTGTACCAATTCATCAGCAAGCCCAGCTGGACCTTATTTCTGCCAGGGTTTTTCAAAGAATCAGAACAGGTGTGTGTGTGAGTATGTGCGTGTGTGTACGCATATACTGTGTACAGAGAGAGAGAAAGGGTAACTTTAAGAAGTTGGTTTATACAGTTGTACAGATGTGAGTCCAAGCTCTGTCAGGTGAGCAACCAGACAGAAGACCCAGGGGTGATGCTAAAGCCCAAAAGGCAGCCTACTGGCACAATTTTCTCAGCTCAGGAAAACGCCACTCACAGTACTGGAGGTCATGTACTTTGCTCACGGTCTATCTGTTCAAATACAAATCTCGTCCAAGCAGCGCTTCCACAGAAATAAACAGAATACTGTTTGCTCAGTGGTACTGTGGCTCAGCCTAGTGGACATATTAAATTAACCACCGTACCTCCACTTTTATATTCGAACTTGATCACTTCCCTCCCTGCTCACTATGCTCACACCTGGACAAATACAAGAGTATCTCACCTGCCGTGAAACGGAGATTTTACACAGCCCTCAGTATGGTCTCCTCATACCTCTAGCTCACATTCCTTCAGCTGTTTCCCACTGCAGTTGGAGTAAAAGCCAAACCATGTTGCTGGAGCAATGAAATCCCACGTGATCTGCCCCTTGCCCACCTCTCTTGCCTGGTATGGGTTCCCAGTCTCCTCTTCTGCAGGATTCCGACTGTACTGGCCTTTTCAGGACTCCTCCAAACAAGGAAAACTCCAGCTGGCTCTACCTCAGTCCCTTTGTACCTGTGGTTTCCGTTGCTTGGAAACCTCTCCTCCCATTGTTCACAAGCAAAGTTCACATTGCTTCTTGTTAAAGCCATGATTAATTTAAATGAGGTGAGACCTCAGAGGTGTTGTCATGGGTCACCTAATCAAACTGGGGAAACTTAATCACGTCTCTGAAATTTCTTTGTTTTATAAATCAATTCTGAAATTAGGTATGTGTTTATTTATATAGCATTTTTCTTCCACCTAAGAATGTGAACTTTATGAGACTAGGAGTCTTGATTGTACCGATTCTTGCTAGATGCCTAGTATCTAGTTTGTGGTAGGACTTTTGGATATAGCTGGTAAAGGAAGAAATTTATCTCAGGAAGAATTAAAGCACTTCAACCTGTGCATTAGAAGAGGGTTGAACACACAGTGAAGATCCTTTCTTTTATAATCCAAGGGAAGTTGCCTCATAAAGGTCATTCAAACTTTTGCTGTCTGCACTGTCTAATACTTTTTATTTTCAGAGCAAAGATGAGCCTAGGAAGCTGGGGCTAACTTCAGGTAAATGATTCATAACTAAGCCTTGGGTTTTTATAACTAATTAACATAAAATTCTCTCTTAGGATATAATATTAGTTATGGAACATAATATATTGTTTTTGTAATATTTGAGGGACATTCTTGCTCCTGAATTTCCCTAAAAACTATATACCTAAGATCATCCCACCTATTCTCAGATAATCAGTTTAATTTGAACATGGGTAAAAAGTGACTAGGAATTTAAGATTCTCAATTTCTTCTATCCTATAATCATAAAGTCAGTGAATGATGGAATGCCAATCTTACAGAGTCAATTTCATTTACAGTTTTTGTACATCCGAAAGCCAATAACTTAAACAATTTTAATATCAATATTAAAAAACAAACTTGGATATAGAATGCCAAAAAATGAAACATTTGCATGAAATTTTTAGCTAAACCTTCACCATTCCAAACAACTTTGCATTTGGCAAGTGGCTCCTTGCTAGTCTCAACAGCACATTTTACCCTCTTCAGCAGGAGGGGATTGGAAGAGATTTCACACTTGTGGAAGCAGTGACTGAACCCAAACCATGGCTGGTATCTCACAAGGGAACCAGAGTTTAGAAATGTGAGATGAGACCAAACAGTTTCACAGACTTAGAAACCAATATGGTTTATTACTGAGCATGCAAATTAAATCTATTTTAAAAACTGTCAAGAGAAGTAAGTTTCTTTGTGACTCTAAATGGTTTCAGATTTAGGTCATTAAAATACAAAAGTTTTAGATCTACTTCATTCCAACCTCATTCAAAGAGCTTCCACCCCCCAAAAACACCCATAAGTACAAGACACAAAAATGCATAAAGGAAGAGGTAAAACCATCACAATGCATGTTGAGGTAGCTGGTTGTCAGAGAAGGGAAAATGGAGACTTATTTAACGGATATAGGATTCCAGGCTCTCATGAGGAAAACTGTTCTGAAGATCGGGTCTACAAGAATGTGAATGTACTTAGCATGACTGAGTTGTACACTGGGAAATGGTTAAGACTCTAAGTGTGTCTTGCCTACATCATCACAAATTTTTAAAAGAGTAGATTGAGGTATCAAGGCTGTACTGCGGCAGTTTTAGTCTTCAAAGAGTGCACACATGGAACCTTCTGTGGTCCAGGGAAATGCACGATACAGCATCGGGTCAGTCAGCTAGGAGATCTTAGCCAAGACTGAGGCACCCACTGCCTGCCTAAGCACAGTCTAGACATGACCAGGGCCTGGCTCCTTCCATGGATTCCGCCCTTCAGATTCATGGCCTCCGTCCTCACACTCAGGAGCCACTCACAGAGTCTTTCTGACCAATCCTGTGCAGCCTGGAGTCTGCTACCTCTAAGAGGCTGCCAGGCAGACTGTCAGGGACCCTTCCCCAAGCCTGGGAAGCAAGTGCTGCTCTTCCCACCACTTTATGATGAAAAACACTAAGCCTTTCTAATGACACTTATGGTCCAGCCCACTCCTACATTCCAGTGGCTGGAGGAAGGCAGCAGCCTCTCTTCCCTCTGCCTCTAATCTGCACCTTTCCAGGCTTGCATTGCATACTCAAGAATCCCAGTAACTATTTTACCCATTTCCTCATTAGGACCTCTTGGCCTTGTGAAGTGTTCTCCTGGTCTCAGACAGAGATGTTTTCAGAGCACAGGCTCTTAAGCTCACATGAAGGAGAGGAACTGGAAACTGATGTGCAGGAAGGGTTGGGTGCTTGACAGAAGCCTTTCAGAGAAGTCCAGTGCAGGTGGCCATAAATAACATCCCTTAATCCAGTGTGGCTTGGTGACATGGCTTCTGACTCCAACCGCTCTGCCAGACGGCTTTCAGCCCTGCTTCATGCGACCCCCACAGACCCTTACACTACCATCTCTTCACACACACAGAGGTAATGAATGCATGGGAGAAGACCCATAAAATTGGTTTGCAAAAGTTAAAAGTATAGGTAGAATGTGAGCTCTCCAGAGCCCTTTTCCTGTTCCCCTTCTATTGTGCCTTGGTATGTGGAGGGAGGCTCTCAAGTGGGGCAGCTGCAAGCTCACAAAACACAGTCCTCTCTGTCAGTGTGCAAACAACAAATGGTATACTTCCATTTTATCAGGGTGTAAAAACAAAATGCAAGTGTGTCCAGGTTCACGGCAGGAGCAAGCCCCCGGGCTGGCTTTGAATCCTAGAGTTGGTCCCTTACCCACAACCATCATAGTGTCTGCATACAGAGATGAGCCACTTGCAAATGCCAAGTGTGTGGTTAAAATCCACATCAGGAGCTGAGCCCCTGGATACCTGAAGTGCCTGGGTTTCAAGGCGGGGAGACTTATAGCTCTCCTTCTGCTACTTCCACCCACCTTGTAACTCAGAATCCGTAAGTGTCCAAATGGAATGAGATGCCAATATCCCATGGTGTGTATTCTCAGAAGAGAAACCCAGGTACAGCTACTCAGAAATACATAAAAGCTAATCTCAAATAGGATTTTTTAAAGCCATTTCTTGGGACTATTCCATGGCTGTGGATTCCAATGTCCTATAGGAATTTATTAGTAGTCTATGAAGAGCTCTATAAATGGATTATAAAAACTGCAAGACAATGTATTAAAAAGGACAGAACTTCAGATAGAATTCATTCATTCAACAAATGCTTGTTTCTGGGCACTAGAGAGAGGTGGACGAATGCCGCAGCTATGGCTCCTGCCTCACGGAATTTCCTGTCAGCTGAGAGATATGGTTAGTAAGCAGCTGAGCAGACATGGACCATGCCGACATTTTGAAGAGGGATTCTTGTACTCTAACACACACAGTAAAGACTCCATGATCAAATCTCCCTTTACTGATCCATATGCCCCTTCAGGGTGAGGCAGTGTGCCTGAGACATCTTTAGGATGTCGGTCATCCTGCTGAAATGGCAGTGGATTGGAGCACTTCAGCTAAGAGGAGATCAGACCCTTACATGTCAGATCGGGCTAATCAAATCCCTGCAGGAGAAGGATCTTGACAGTCATTTGGTAGACTGGAATGTGAGTCCTGACTCAATAACTTATTGGCTGGGTGTCCTTGAACAAGGCACTTGACCTCTCTGGGCCTCAGTTTCCTCATATGGTTTAAGAAAAAATTGTTCTCACTTCAGGAGTTTCTTGCCAGAATGAGTTAATAAAATATACATTGTCTGTCCAGTGGGGGTCACACAAAGTAGATGTCCAGAGAGGTGTGTATGATACTGACCAAGAAAAATCGCCTCTCACTCTTACAGAGACAGGACAGGAGAGGCCCAGGGGATTCCACAGAGGAAGGCACTTTTGTTAACCAAGATAAAGATTTTCCTTGTCCTTCAGCGCTCATCTTAAAATGAAGGTGTGTCCAGTTACCCAAAATAAATAACCCAAAGCAACCCCACAAACTAACCATTTCTGTTCTCCAGTAGCACTTATAAAATAACACAGAATGTGCAGTTAAGTCTGCAGTGTCCTCCAGGTTATAAATTACATTCTTTGATCAAGAGGAAAAGATGAGTCATTCTGTTGTGTCTGTTGAAGTTGTCTTAGGGCAAGAACGATACCCTGTTTTTAGAATATAGATGGTATATATTGCTCTCCTCAAATTGGGTCTGCGGCATTTTGAATACAAAGTGGATTCAGTACACTAAACGTGTGTGACCACGTTCGTAATCCTCTGTTCCTGGCTCAGCTCCACAATGCGCAAGAAGATGTTTCATGCCCAGGACCTTAGCGGAACGCTCGTATGAATTTTCTGAGTTGGCTTGTCCCGTCCTGCGGTAGATGCTACTTGCTCAGAAAACCCTCTGGCTTCCCCATTGCTCCAGGTGTGCGTACTGTGTGCTTTCCTCAAGCTTGTGTGCATCGCAGCCCTGGCACCTGGAAACTGTTGAACATCATTGGGAACCCAGATGGTCTCAAGTAAGTATGAATTTGCCTTTTTCTAAGGTAAACCCCAAATGGTAAACTAGTAGCTGCTGCACAATTGTGTGTGTGTGTGTGTGTGTGTGTGTGTGTGTGTGTGTGTGTGAGAGACAGAGAGAGATAAAAGGCAAGAATAAATCACTGAAAGCTATTCTAGAGCTCCACATCTCAGGGCTCTCTTCAAAAGTGTTAAACCTCAAAGGGTTTCTGTAGTTTCCTTCTAGCTATAAGCCTCTGGGGCAGGGATCACACAATTTACATACCACTGTATATCCAGGGCCCACCATCCACATGGAACTTGAGGTTTCAATCCCCACTTGTTAAACAAACGAATGAATGGAGGTTTCAGTATAACACAGGAGAGAGGGCACAAACATAAAACAAGCTGAAGCATGTTGAACTTCAAGCAGATGGGCCAAGGGTGTCCAAGGTGGGTCCGAGAGGCCAGGAGGCCCATAGGCAAGGCAATCAAAGTCTGGTCAGGGGCTGAGGGAGTCTGGCTCTCTGCACCTCTGCAGGACCACTGCAAGAGCGAGATCCACCATTTGGGGAAGTCAAGACAGTATTAAGGATGCCAAGCATAGCAGTGAAGCCTTCGTGGACCAGGCAGCGCTGGAACTGTGCCAAATCATGCAGGTGACAAGGGCATTTTTCTGTCCAATAGAGGAGACAGTTTCTCTGTGGACCACAGCGGGGCACTGTGGGGCAAGAACAGTGAGGAGCTTGAGGCTCACTTACTGTATGCAAGTGTGTGCGGAGGGCAGGGACGAGAAGGGTGGACTGGACTGAAGCCCGGCTTTGGGCTTGTCCCATAGCGAGGCGTTCCCCACCAGAGGGAGATGCGTGCTGGGGGAGCACGAGGGCACTAGTGTACCCATAGTGCAAGTGGTTTAAAAACTGTCCATCAGCCAAGGCCCCTCAATTTTTGATGAAGCCATGTACAGCCTCAGGTAACCCCGTGAGTCTATCTACGGCATCTGATGCATGACAACTGCATAAACCAGGGTCTCTGCAGGAGTTCCAAGTATACGGTGAATGCTTACATTTTTCAAAGAACTTTTTATGGCAAATTGATATTAATTACCCTCGAAATACTCATCCGGGAGCATACTTATCCCAGTGCTCTTGAGTCTTTCTAAAATACCTCTGGAAGTCTTCCTTTGTGAGTGTCTTTCCAAGGTGTGATTGGAAAATAAGGTGACTGCTTCTGCCGAGGGCCATCCAGTGGGAAGGTAGGCTGGGAAAAACATTGCAGTGTGTCCTCACCCACTTCATTCACCCAGCCCGGCACTGTGCAACTCCTGGCTCTTCCTCAAAGTCAAAGTGACCATGAACGATAAGCACTTTGGATCGATTTAGGACATCAAGGCAACCATGAGAGGGCAGCTAAAGGCATTGAAAAGAACTCCCAGAACTGCTTCAGAAAGTGGCAGGAATGATGAAATAACTGTGTTCTAAATAATGCAGAGCATTCTGATGGGGGCGGATGGCAATGTGTCTTTTACCGCAGTAAATTTTTAATATTTATACAGTAACTGTGTTTTTCAAGCATACCATGTAAGACACTGACAAAGAAGGCAAATGTAAGGGAGTTGTCACCGAGAAGCTACCGACCAAATGTGGACAGGGACAGTGGCTCAAGTAAGGGTCCCTAGTTTGATCCTGGGTTTCTGCACCAAATAGAACATATGTGACACACAGAGGGAGGAAGGGGGCCAGCAGAGACTTGTGTAAAGGCAACATGCATGGAATTTATCGTGCCTGGGTGCAGACAGGCAGAGAGCACAGTAAGACCATCTGTCCTGAACAAAAAGAAGTTTGTCCCTTTTACAAGGGAGGGAGAGAAGGCAGGGGACATTAGGTGGGAAGATTTTAATAAACATCTATGGTCAGAGTTCTCTGGCAGTCTTGCACCTCAGTAGGCAGAGTGCTTGAAGTGTCTTGTGTAAATTCTCAGGTGTTTCGCGATGTCCCCAGGACCTGAAAAATTTCTTGTCCTGTCTTATCTCCTTTCCTGTGACAGCTTCAGTCCTGAGCTGAGTTCCCCGGTGGGAGCGGAGTTCCCCGCAGAGAGCAAGCAGGTTGCGGGTGTCAGGTGCAGTTGGAGCTTTACAAGTGGCCCAAGGTGAGCAAAGCCCATCATTCCTAGGCCAGAGGAGCCAAGGGGAGCCATGTGGAACAAGTCCCTCGAAAGTGAAGAGTCGTCTCTGGTGACAGGACATTTCTGGGTTTAGGTGACTCTGCAAGGGAGGAGAGGCAGAGGACAAATCACTGGATCCATCACTTCCTTCATTCCTGAAGTCAAGGCAATAGAACTTATGACCTCATGCTTGCCAGGCAGGCACTGTGCCGCTGGGCTGGGCTGGGCTGGGCTGGGCTGGGCTGGGCTGGGCTGTCATAGGTGGAGCCCTGCTAGAAACCAGGAGAGAAGGAAACCCACTGATTTGTCCATAGTGAGAGATCAAGGAGAAGAGAGGAAAGACAACCCAGCTTTGTAGCAGTAGGAGAACTGAGCCCTGGCTTAGAGCCTAGGGTAAAACTATCTAGCTAGAAAACAATACTTTTGTTTTGCTTTCATTCCATTTATTTTTATAGTTGGCTTGTATTATGACAGATGGTACTGGTTTTCCATTTACTTAGAGATAAAGTTTTCTTTTAGGATACATTTAAGTTAAGAAGAGGGAGTCCATTTACAGATAAATAGGAAGTAAACAACAGCCAGATGAAAGAGAAAAACAGCAAAGATAATGGAGGAGGTATGACAAATGTTTGGGAAAGCGTCACAGGAAACTGAGAGCTATTGACAATTTTTGAGCAACAGAGTGACAGGATTAAGGCTGTGTTTTGGGAAGCTTAATGTAGCTGCAGCATATACCATAGACAGCAGGGAGGGGGAGGCGGGAGGCCACAATGGTAGGCACGGAGGGGAGCGAGTTGCGGGAGGAAGGGTAGAATCAACAGCATTATGTAATTCATTACTTACAGGAAAAGCAAGATGCAAAGCAAAACGATAATACCTGCTACCAAAATTACCTTCAAAAAATCTATTACCAGCAATATTAGAATTGATGCAAGAAAATAATGCAACAGGCATCAAGGCCCATTAACACGCAGAGCTTATGTAATTCATCTCTCTCAAGGCCCTCTGCGGTGAAACAGAAACACAAACGTTTATCTAGTGTGTGCCTGTGTCTGATGGCTCTCCAGAACAGCTGGGTTTGTTTTTCAGATCTGCAGCAGAAAACCTGGGAAGGTCATCCAGGCTTGGCATCTAGCACCAGGAGGGAAATTGTCATGCCTCGAACCAGTACCATAGAGGAGGTATTTTACAGTGCATAGATACTTTGGATGTTTACTTAGAGCTTTGGTGTAAGCCAGGAGATCTATTTCCTGAAAAGACTATTTAGTTAGAAAAATGAAGTCAAATAGAATAATCATCCAAGTGTCACATAAAAATAATTTGAAACTAGAGGTTAGAAATAATAACAGCTTATCGGAGTTGAAAAAAAAGCTTTTGCCTATTAAGGATTTTGAGACTGCTTTCCCCTCTTATCCTGGATTTTTTTAAAAAGATACAATGAAATTTCTAGACCATGCTTCACTTGTATAAAATTACTTTCAATTAAATTCTCAAGTTATGATTTCCTGAGAGCTTTAACCATCATGTTTTTAAATGAGCCAGTGATTCACAGGCATTGAGAGAAAGGAGGACCTATCAGATTAGCCAGTCCTTCCCCAAAGATATCGGGGGAGAGTTCCCTCCAGTTCATTTTCAATTGCTTTGTTCAGTTCTGGTTTTAAATGACTATAGCGATGGGATTCTTCATCAATCTAAGAGGCCTGTGGGAGCATTTTCTCAGTCAGAGTCCTCATTTAGAAAAAATATTCTGATATGAAGCCTTGTTATACAACTCGCATCTCCCAAAGGATGCCTTCTTCTTCTCTGCGTTCGGGTCCTGTTGCCCCTCCAAATGCCAGGGAATGGCAATAGCTCTCCTCCTCAGTCACCATCTTCTTTCCTTCAACGTTTTTCATTCTTTTCATTTTTTACTTTCTTTCTTCATTTATTTATTTTGATGCCAGGAATAGAACTTATGACCTCCTGCTTGCCAGGCAGGCACTGTGCCGCTGAGCTATAACCCTACACTTTTTTTTTTTTCATAATCTGAAGATTTCTGTGCTACTCTCTACCTCTCTGGTCTCTGTCACTATGGTAACTGAAGGTTTTGGCAGGTCTGCTATTTGAACAAAAGCCTTCAGTGGCCAGCTGCTTGCCCTCATGGCCTTCAACTCTGGACCAGAACGATACTTTCTAGAATCCTGAGCATTTGAGACCTGGGTTAATTCACTGAATGACCAGATACACACTTGGTAAGCCAGGTCTGCCATAAAACCTGCGTAAGGTCACCACTCAGTAAAGACTTGGGTTCAATGTGGTAAAGGTCCGTACCTTTCCTGGATAAAAACAACAAGGAAAAGGTGGCTATTTTTATATCCTCAGAGGTATTAGAAAAAAATATAAAATCAAGAATCATTCAATTAGATACTTAACCACTCTGAGCCCACAGATCTCCGTTTGCAGTTATCACAAAAAGGGGAGGGGCCACAAGCCACCTAAGGGCAAGGCTTGGACTAGCACACTAGAGCCCCATCCCAGTTTTATTCTTTCTTTTTTTTTTTTCTTTGTCTTTTTGAGGCAGGGTCTCACTATGCAGTTCAGGCTGGTCTTGAGCTCTCTTTGTAGCTCAGGCTGGTCTCAAAGTCAGGATGATCTTCCTGCTTCAGCATCCCAAATGCTGGGATTACAGGTGTGCACCACTACACCCGGCTTCCCATCCCAGTTTGAAGAAGTAACAGCTGTCTCCTACCTGAGGTTGCCAGATGTAGCAAATAAAAACAGAGGGTGCCCAGCTACATTTGAATTTCAGAGAAATGAAAGGTTTACAGTATAAGTATATCCCATAAAATATTGGGAACATATTTATAACTTAAAAGTGATCCATTGTTTTTCTGAGATTCAGATTTAGCTGGTGTACCAGGACCAAGGGCGTGAATCTGCAGTCACAGCTACTGCAGAAGCTAAGGCCAGAGAATCTCTCAAGCTCAGAGTTAGAAACCAGCCTGTGTACCCAAAATGGACAAAAAGGACTGTTTCCATACAGAGTTGGTTGCTCCTCTACGTGTAAGATTGAAATGGGATCCTTACCTCTGCGTGGTTTAAATGTACCCCTCAGTTCCATGGGTTGGAGAGTTAATTTGTATGTCAGTGCTGTTTGAAGGTAGGACCTTCGGGAAGAGATTGAGTCATGAGGGTTGAGTCCTCTTATGGATTAATGGGTCATCGAGGGAGTGGTTTTGTTACAAAAGCAAAGCCTCTCTCCTTCCCACCCTGAGAAGCCCTCTGCCACAACATAGTGCAAGGTGCTCACCCAATGCTGAAAAGATGCTGGTGCCACGCTTTGCATCTTCCAGGCCTCCAGAATCATGAGGTAAATAAATCTCTGTTCTTTATAAATTATCCAGTCTCGGGTGTTTAGCTATAGCAGTAGAAATGGTCTAAGTCAACCTCAAGCACATAAAAATTAAGATGCAAAAAAGCATCAAGAAATGTTTATAACATGAGATTTTGTTCAATTGAAGTGCTCCTCCTATTCGCAAAAAGAAATCAGACCAAAAATATAGCTACAGGTCAAAAGAAAGTATCATTGTCAAAGGAGAAGCCCCAAGAATTGTGTAGTATATTCCAGAGGTATCTGTGGCTGTGGGGACAGTGCAGTACGGCTAGCACAAATGAAACTCGCCGTGAGTACACAATACTCACCATATTTCAAAGTCTTCATTAATAATTCTACATGGGTAATATTTAGATATATCTAGTACAAATATCATAAATCTAGTGAAATAAAATACTGAATTATTAAAACTAACTTTCCCAGTTTCATTTTACTTTCTTAATGTGGCTACTAAAATATTTAAATTACATATGTGGCTTGCATTGTATTTCTTTCGGACAACAATAAAGCACAACATAAAAATGGCTCCTCTGAGTTAACAACTAAGCACAAAACTCAACAGAAAAAAATAGGGAACGTCATGAAAAAGTGTTCCATAGAAGAAAAATAAATAGCCAGCGGGAGAAGGTGCTAAACTTCGTGAGCAATCTAAAGTAATTACGAACTCAAACTGCCTTGGAACATCCTTAAAACCAACAGATAGACAAAATATAAGAAGTCCGACAGGGTCTCATATTGGGAAGAGAGTGAGCCATGGGACTATCCTCTCATTCACTGCTGGAGGGATGGCAAACTGGTATCACCACTTCAGAAGACAATTTGGCACAAGGCTACACAACTGAACTGTGCAGCCTGCAAAGCGGCAAGCTCACTGGTAGATGAGAGTGTGTGAGACGTGCAGAGCAGTGCGTCCAACAGTGTCATCTGTGATACCAAAATCTGGAAATGACCCAAATACCCAGTAACAACAGACTGTGTAAACCAGCTGTGGTATAGCTATATGATGAAAACTATGAGAGATGACTTTAAAAAAGAGGAATGAATGGGCTCCATACGCAGCTCAACAATTTCAGAGCTAGAGAGATCATACCTCTTAAAAAGGGATGATCACACACAATGCAGACAGCCCTGACTAAGGAAGGGGTAGGGAATGAAGGCATCGTCCTGCTTTATTTTTTACTCGGGAAGTGGGTTCCCATGGACTGACTTTTCCCAATCTCATCTGTAAATATGCACTGTATATCTGGACTTGAGAGTATGACGTTTCATAACTCAAAGAGTTTTTAAAAGACAAAGCATAACTCTGTGTGTTTTATTATATCCAGCTGGAAAAAATGCTTTCCATTTTCTTTTTAATGACCTTTCTCATCAGGATAATGTTCTGCTGGTCTTTTCTCTGTAATTTCACTCAAATTCCTCTTTTGCATATCCTAAAATATGTGCAATATGAATATATGATAGAATATCCTTGGAAAAGAGTCACAGACATCCTGTTCTTGTGTCTGGTTCACTCCAGACCCTTTCTCTGGGGAGCCCATGGCACCCCATGCCCGCCCACTTACTCCCAAGGCATCTGTGTCCGAGCCTCTTCTTTCTTCAGTCGAGCTCTTGTCACAGTTAATGAGTGGTCATTGGAGATGTCCTTGAAAGGAAATGTGGAGCCTCTTGCCAACAATCTTGGAGATATACCAAAAAGAATAAGAGAGCACAGACTTAAGAAGAGATGTTTGGAGTGGCCAGGCTGCCAGACGATTCTGCAGCTTTCAGTCCACAGTGAGATAAAGTCTCTGAGAAAGGGAATTTAGTGTCACTGACAATTGGATCTTCTACTTCTTGAGCCAAAACAGAAGATTTTTTAAAGTGGTCAAACTGTTTCCTCAGTTTCATCATCCCGTTCCCTAAAAACCCCCTAACTGAATCCCTACGGAAAATGTATCCTCAGTGGAATGGTTCATCTTTCTTAGAGCAAAACAAAAAATAAACCTATATTGGTATCTGCACTCCCGGGTTCATTGCAGCATTTTTCCCCATCTCCAAATGATAGAAACAGTCTAAGTACATCGACAAATGAATGTATAAGAAACTACAACACATATAAACAATGGAATACTAGTTGTCTTCCTAAAGGGAAATTCTGCCATGGGCGACAACATAGATGAATCTGGGGGACCTATTATGCTAAGCAAAATAGGCACATGCAGAAAGACAAATACTGCATATTCCCACACACAGAATCTCTTAAAAGCGAACCATAGTTACAGAGAATAAAGTGGCTGTCACGAAGTGCTGCAGGTATGGGGCGAGGGAGAGATTGATTAATGGGCACAAACTTTCACAGCTAGATAGGAGAAATAAGTTCTGGCATTCTGTTGCACAGTAGGATAATGGATAATGTACTGTATGCTTCAAAAAAAGCTAATAAAAGGATATTGAATATTTTCACCACAAAGAAGTTATAAATATTTGAGGACATAGATATGCTTAGACTGATTTGAATATTACACAAGGTATACATGTATCAAAACATCACATGGTACCACGTTAATATGTACAATTCTTATGTGTCAGATAAAATAAAATACAAAGGCTACACACTTGCAGTTGTAAGATGAATTGCTACTGGAGATCTAACACAGTACCCAGCATGATGGTGAAAGCTGATAATAATGTATTGAAATTTGCAGAAGTGATCTCAAGTATCTCACACCACACACACACACACACACACACACACACACACACACAAATTGTACCTACATGAGGCGACAGGTAAACTAATTAGTCAAAGTGGAGTAATCATTTCATAATTTAGACATACACCAAAACATCACATTGTACTCTTCCTGAATACACACAATTTTGTTACTCATATCACAATAAAAATAAATCTATATTAGTTTTGTGGAGTTTATGTCTTTCTAAAAAATTTCTGACACCTGCAGCACTCTGAGCTATCTTCATTTTGAAAACATTCCTCACCCCTCCTGAGGGCACCTGCAGGCTTTCCTGAGCCAAATTACTCTTAGCAAGAAAAGCTTGTGGGGTGTGCTAATCTCATCGATCCTAGGCAAGCTCCCGCGCAGCCTCCACAGGACCGTGGGCGCCATCCTCTCTGGGTAAGTCCTGCTGGAGGACATAGCAAATCAATGCACAAACCACTATTTTCACTGTGGAGCAGAACAATTACGAAAATCTATTTGCCAGTAAATGTGCCTTGTCTTGTAAATCATTGGGTCGTTAACCTTAACAATTGCAGTGTGCTGTCTCTATCCAATTCAATTAAAGTACAGACCAAGGTAATACTTAAGAATACATTTCAGGCAAAAGAATATACTATTATGGCATTATGCTCTCATAAATTAAACAATACCTTTATTCCTCTCTTGGAAAAGGAACCCTGTATGATAAACACAGGGCAGAAGGAAACAAAGGCACTGATTCCAAGAATAACTCTAGAGGACTAGAGAGGAGAGGGAAACTGGAAACTGAAGGACAAGTAAGCTGCCTTGGGCTCCCCTTACCTCCCTCCAGCCCTGCTCCAGAATTTCTGGACAAAGCAGAAGGTGCGTTCAGAGGCTTAGAGGCTAAAGCTACACCTGTGTGAAATGGCGATGCCTGAGCTGTACCACAGGCCAAAGTAGTCCACCACCTGGTCCTGGGCTCTCACTACTTCAGAGGAAAAATTGGATGCCTAAACCTAGAAAGCTCTGGATTCAGATATAATTGTCTCTGCTATGATCTGGGTGACCCCTGTACTTCTCACCCATTTGGAAAGCAAGTCAAGAAAATCTCCCTCAGTAGCATCTTTTCTCAGCTTCCTTCCTGTTTCCTGTTTCAGGTCTTAGGCAGAAATTAGGCAGGAAAATGTATATATGTACGTGAAGAGGGAACGCGTCTGGAGACTGCCCGTACCTATCATCGGATTAGATAATTCAGATATGGATAGACCTGTCCTTCCCAGGGGACTCAAAGTGGAGCTGCCCTTCTGCTGTCTGCCTTCCATAATTCCTCGCACCAGGACCACTTTCTAAGCAGTATATTTTCATTTATAAGATATATTAGTTACCTATTGCTGCTGCAATATATGGCCACAAATTTACTGGCTGAAAAATAACACAAAAATAGTATCTTATGATACTGTATATCAGAACCACAATGCAGGCCTCACTAGGGTGCAAGCAGCAGGAGGGCAGGGCTGCTTGTACTCCCCTGCAGGGGAGAATCTGCTCCTTGCTTTTTCCGGTTGTTGGGTGAATTCAGGTCTTTGAAGCTCGGGTCCCCATTTCCTTGCTGCGAGAAGCAAACTTTTCATTTCTGAGCAGGTGGCCCCCATCCTACCTCTTAAAGCCAGCAACAGTGGTGTTCCTTGTCATGCTACCTCTCTCTCTGGTCTGCTCCCACTCTGTACCTTGTAGAGTTTCTCTGATTTAGGCAGAAAAGTCATCTGCCTTTATTTGAGCAGACTGGCCCACCCGGGTACTCCAGGACTGTCAGGAGGATCTCCCCATTCTAATACCCACTGTCAGAACCATAGCTGCAAGATGCCTTTGCCGTGAAAGGGGGCACAGTTCTAGGTTTGATCAGTAGAATACGGGCATCTTTCATCTGTTATTTAACCTACCATGCAAGCGCCACACTCATCCTAGATGGAGCCCAGCCATTTCCTCCCGGTCTTCCCCCCACCGCCTTCCAACATTTCCATTCTCTGTTTCAAAAGAATAGCCCTTCCTCACATTCCCATTTTCAAAAGCACAGCCTGGTTGCTGGACTCTGCCTCTCCTGGCCACAAAGCCCTGTCTGTGTCTCCCTGGTTTTTCTCTGGGGGAAATATTTTTCCCCCATCCACCAGGTGGTTCCCATTCATTTACAGAAGAGTCACTTGGGGGAGCAGGTTCGAATTTGGAATCTGGTTCTGATGTTCAGCTTTTAGAACCCAAGTTTACCCGGAGGTCACCAAGGGGGATGGAGTAGGCTGATGTGGGACACTGCGGGCCACCACGCATCCAGCACATCGGGAACAATCTGGGTAGGAAGGGCTCAAGGGAGACTCCAGCCTCGATGGATGACCTTTGGTGCAGAGTTTCTCCACACCCCTACTTCTCTTTCCCTTGTGGCCACAAAAGACTCTCTCACAGCAGCCACACCCATTGTTTTAGCTCTAGCACTTCCCCAAGGAAGGCCTTAAGGCTCAGCTGTCACTCAAGATGCCATAGAGATATATAGTCATGAAAAGAACACCCTTCAGGGCCTGCAGAGGTTGTATGGTGATGCGCAATTTCTTCACGGAGGCCCAGGGTTCCTCATGATCAACTAGAAGCAATAACAGTAACGACCCCAGAAGTCCAGCAAAGCCTAAGCTCAGTGTGTCAGCACCCAGTATCAGGGAACCCTTGTGACTACAGGTATCATTATTGTTCAGGGTTTCTTCCAAACCACTCTGAACCTGAGCAAAGGACTTGCCCCCTATAAATACGTTTCACTCTAACCAGTACAAAGACAAAAGGCCTTTACCCATTTCAAAAGACAGGATAGGAATTTCATGAAAAAATTTGTCTTACTAGTTTCCTTCATTGTCAAATCCCGAAGAAACATAGCAGAGGAGATGATAGATTTGGTTGAAATGATACACAAAGTGTTATCAAAATACACAGTGAAAATTTAAACAGAATTATTACAGTAAAAGACAAAACAAATGACCCTCAAAATACTCCCCTCTGCTTCAAACACACTTGTCCCACTGCTTCTGTCATTTTCTGAGGCAGTTCTGGAAGTTCTCTTTTGTGAGTTTCTTTAAGAGGTATGATTAAAAATATATGGCGAATACTGCTGCCAATTGCCACCTAGTAGAAAGGCAGGCTCATAAAAACATTGGTTGTCTTTATTCACCAGGCCCTGTGTGATTTCCAGGTCTGTCCCAAAGTGAAAATGACCACGAAAGGTAAACATTGCTGATCAGTTCAGAACATCAAGGCAGCCAACTAAAGACACTCATGAAAGAGGACTTCCAGAACTGCTACAGAAAATGGCAGAAGCAGTGGAACAGGTGTGTTCAAAGTGAAGGGTGTATTCTGATGGGGATTAATATCTTTTATTGTATTAAATTGTCAAAATTCAAATATTCTCCATATTTTTCTATCATGCCTGGTATGTGTTATATTTATGTTGTTAGCTCTTTAATACCTAAAAGTTGACAATTTTTTTCTTAAGGGTCAGAAAGTAAATATTTTTGGCTACATCACAACTTCTCAACTCCCTGATGTGGAAGCAGCCACAGATACTATGTAATGCATGAATGTGGCTGTTTCCCTCAAACTCTGTTTACAAAAGTAGACAGCTGCCTGAGTTGGACCATGTGCTGTAGTTTGCTAACCTGTTTTAGACCAACAACTCGAAGGCTCAGGTTTAGTCGTAGGGATGGAATCCCTATTCTATCCTCCTCTGGGCTGACTTTCTCAGAATTCGCTTGCCAATTGCGTATAGAGGTGAGACCTGTGGGGTGTGACTAAGATTAGATGAGGTCATGACGGTGGGCCGAAAGGGGGAGAGCAGGCAAAGTACCATGCTGTTAGACTTTTCAGCCTCCAGAACTCTGAGCCAAACAAACCTCTGTTCTTTAAAACTTACCCAGCCTGTGGTATCCAGTTGCAGCAACAAAAGAAAATTATGCAATGCTCCTTATTGTCTTTTACAGATCTTACCATTCTGAACAATACATTTCAATAAATGTCCATTTCCATGGGCACACATGGAAATTTTGAACCAATATGCATGTAAATGCTTGGTACATTATTCTAAAGCCTACGAAAGAACCTAATAGTGGACACTAGGTGTTTTGTTAAATGCCAGTTTTTCTGTGGAGATTTGTTTCTGCGGCATAGTGTTGGCACCTGCTTGGCATCTGGTGAGGGACTTCCTGGTACATAGAACATATCACATGGCAGGACAGAGCAAATGTGCTACAGAGCTGCGTGACTTTGGGCACACAGTTACTGACCCTAACTCTCGGTTACTTGCACAGTTAGATTCAAGATTCTAGTGGTATGCATTTCATGGGGTTAGAGGTGAGCACATAAATTGGTATAGAGCATTTAATCCTGTGGCTGGTACATGGAAAACACTGGATTTCATCATTACCATAGTCTGTCACCGTCTAGAGGCCATACAGAGACCAGGAGAGTTTTTACTTATCATAAAAAATATGTCAACATCTGTTGGGAACCCTGTCAGAGGAAATTGCCTCAGTTTACACTGAATGAGAGTGTAGGCCTAGGGGCATTAGAATTCTGAAGAAGAGTCCAATAAAAGCTATATTCATCCATCGTGTGGCTTACAAGTCAGATGCTAATAGATCTGCTACTTGAGTTAAGTTTAATTAACATTTAAAGTTTTTAAATTTAAATGCACTTGAGCCACAGCCTCTTAGGTAACCACAGCTCACTTCTGCCTTAATAGAAAGAAGCTACTCAGTCTCCTTATCATTACGGCCCTGAAGGCATCTGAGTGTCCAACCAGCGACCTAAACTATGGCTGCTGGGTTTAGTACTAAAACCCCAGCTTCTCGTGTCATGATCTCATTGCCACCAATATATCTGGAGGAAGAGTCCTTATCTTCTCAAAAACATATGGCCGGTTCCCAGAATAAATGTCACCCACGACTGCCAACAAATGATGTAATGAGACAGGTTAACTGCACAATGAGATGTTTGCTTCCCAACTTGCTGTTAGCTGCCAAATTTCACATACAAAAACTAAGATTCTATTTACACACATACTAAATGTTTCCTTAGAAGCACTTGTTCATTCTGAGAATGACTACTAATATTCATTATTGTGGACCCAGGGGTGTCTGAGACCCACAAGGAGTAAGAGAAATGTAGTGCTAAAGGGTGGGGCCACTCTTCACTAGGCAGTATCCTGACTCCAGGAATTGCTCCCATGGGAACAGAAGATTTCCTCTTCCTCCTCAGGGCCCCACAAAGAGACAAATGGCAGAGGTCACACTGGCTGGAGTCCTGGATGGATTCTGTGCCATGTAATCTTCAGTACATTGCTCATGAAATGACATTAAGCATCTGCAAATGGCACGATCATCTTCGACCACCATCACAGCAAACAGGAGGTGGCCCTGGCCGATCTCCTGGAACCTGATGCTGTCCGGAGCTGAACTTTGATGTGTGGGTGTTGAATAAGCATCAGTGTTCCGGAAGGTACCAAAGGCAACATTCACTGGATTCACTCTATCACAAGCCACAATCATCATTTCAAATACATTCCTATCACCCTAACAAGAAACTCTGTACATATCAGCAGTCAGTATTCATTTCTCCCAAGCTCATAACTGATTCACTTTCTGTTTTCACAGATTTTCCTATTTTCACAATTCGGGTAAATGGACTCACATAATATATAGTCTTTTGAGTCTATTTCTTTTTTAGTTAGCATCAGATTTTCAAGGTTCCACCACGCGGTAGTCTGTATCAGTCCTTCATTTTTTGGCTAAATAACATTCCATCCTGTGGACATTTTGTTTATCTCTTTATCAGTCAATGGACATTTGCATTGTCTTAACTTTAGGGCAATTATTAATAGTGCTGCTCTGAATATTTGTGAGTAAGGGTGTGTATGGGTTTTAATTTCTCTTGAACGTAAATCTAAGAATGGAATTGCTGGTTCATACGATAACTTTATATTTCACCTTTTGAGAAACCACTAAACTGTGTATTCTCAGCAGTGTATAAAGGTTCCAGTCCTCCACCTGCTCATGTCATGTGTCTTTTCAGCTGTGGCATCCTGACGGTTGTGAAATTATGCCACAGTTTTGACTTGTATTTCCTATTGCTAGTGATATTGAGCATCTTCTTACGTGCTTGTTAGACATTCGTATATCATCTTTTGTGAAGAAGTATCTAGTCAGAACTTTTGCTCATAATTTTAATTCTTTATCTTTTTAATAAGTTGCAAAAGTTCCATATATGTCCTATGTGCAAATCCCTTATCCAATAAGTGATCTGGCAATTTTTCCTCCCATTCTGTGGATTGATTTTTCACTTTGGTGGATGGTATCCTTGGAGCACATAAGTTTCTAGTTTTGCCGAAGTCCCATTTATCTGTATATGGCCCTACTGAAAGTCTCAGAGGGAAAGAGAAAGAGAAAGGGACAGAAAGAGTATTTGAAGAAATGATGGCTACAAATTTCATAAAACTGATTTTTAAAACACTGTAAATCTATTTCTCCAAGACGATCAGGGAACTGTAAGTGAGATAAAGTAGAAGAGACCCATGTCACAAAGAAAGGCAGTTATTCATCACAAGGGGACACAGAGGTGATGGGAAATGGGGCAGAGATTCCAGTTCTGTGGCCACAACCAAGCAACACAGGGAATTCTGGGTAGCCCCAGAAGCTAGAAGAGGCAGGAGCTGATTCTCACACAGAGCCTTCAAGAAGCACACCCTACTAACGCTTTCATTTGAGATCACTTGGGCTCCAAAAGTTGAGAGAATAAATTTATGTTGTTTTAAGCCAATGTTGTAGGAATTTGCTATGGTACCCTGGGAAACACAGCACTCTAGAACTTTGATTTTCTTGGTATTCCTTTCCAAATAAAGCTAGTTCCTTTGAAGAGAAATCGGGAGCTCCCTTCTTACGCTCTCATTTTGAGCAAAATCTCTGAGTTTTTTCCCCAGAGCAGGGGTAGGAGCAATGGTCAGTTTCCCTGAGTGACAACCCTGCATTAGGAGGGGGCCTGGGTCTGGGGTGGTGGCTCTGGTCTTGGCTTCCCCCCCAGCATGGAACTTCCCCTGATAAGCGAGCTGGGCAGAGGTGATCAGGACCCAGCACGCGCAGCCTGCAGTGCCTAGGACGTGCTCTCCCCGCTCGTGGGCTGGGGTGCTGGCCGGTTAGCAATGTTCTTCTTGATTCCATCCCCACAACATGGAGCTGGAGTGATGGGAAAGGAAGGAGATTGTGGATGCTGATTCATGTGTCATAGATGATCAGTGTTCTCCCCAAGAGTTAATAGATTTTCTGGCATAAATATTTCTTCATTTGCATTGTATCCTTTGGACAATAATCAATGAATTTATAAGATTGGTTTATACTTTTTACAAATAACTTTTACCAATTACCGTATTTTGCTGGAAGAGGTCTGCGGAGCTCCTCACACCACAATCAAAAAGTCAGTCAAACTTCCCACTCTTGTTTTGGGCCTGTGTTCCCCTTGTCTTCTCTGCTCCAGGGTAGGAAGGATACATGCCATTTTTTTTTTCTACCTCAAGACTTTCACTTGCTAGTCCTTCATCCCAGAAAGTTCTTCTCCCTTAAAAAGGGAGACACTTTTTTGCCTACCAATTTGGCACATTTTTAAATAATTGGAAAAAAAAAACCCTAAGAGAATATTTTGTGCATAAAAATTCCATAAAACACAAGTTTTACTGTTCATAAATAAAATTTTATTGGAGCACAGTGATGTTCATTCATTTCCATTTTGTTTCTGTCTGGTATTGCACTACAAAAGCAGAATTGAATGGCGCCGTACTACAAATCACAGAGGCTGTGCTCTAATGGAAAACTTTTCCTGGGCGCACGCATCACCTCTGTGTGAAGACAATTTCAATAATAAAATATATAAAACCTATTACAGACAAGCACTTGCAAAGGAACCTCTGAGATCCATTTTGACGACAGGGAAATAATTGTGGCTTCCGATTAAACAGAATGTTAGCCCTCTGAAAGAATGCCAGATATGACCCCTAATTAAGCAAATTGAGCATATTCCCTGAATTAAGGAAAATTTGATCCTCTGAAAAAGAAATCCACCCTTCTCACTAATAGATCTTAATTTTCAGAAATTCTATTCAATTGTTATTGTTATTTTACTTTGAATTTTGTCAGTGAAATTTTTCTGGAAATTTGTTTTCACTCTTGTTATCTAAGAACCTACATAAAACCTCATATTTTCCTTGTGACCTGCAGCCCCTCATGTTTCCTGTATAACCATTTACAGAAAAGGTATGGTAACCATGGTGAGCCTGTTGCCTCAGAGCATCTCACGGCTCCTTTTCACCACACAGGGGGCAAAGCAAATGTGTCCTCCTAGAGAGGCTTCTCTTGGCCATGAGCCTTAGTGACTTTCTTGTTGCTGGAACAAAATACCAAACACTCACAAGTTAAAGAAGGAAGAGTTTATTTTGACTCACAGTTTATAGAGGTTTCACTCAATAGTCAGCTGGTCTGAGGCAGGGCAGAATGGCAGAGGGGCCTGGCAGAGGAGAAACAGTCCATGGCAGGGCAGGAAGGAAGAAGCAGTAGCAGCAGCAAGCGTTTCTTTCCCTTTTTTGCCATTCAGGCTACAAGTCTACTGGTTGGTGACACCCACATTCAGGGTGGGGTTTTACATTATCAACACCCAGAATGATGCTAAACCAATCAGTGAACTAATTCAGTTATCACACACCCTGAATCTATTTTCACACACCCTAGATCCAGTCACCTCTGAAAAGCCCCACCTATGAGCATATGAGGCTTTGCAGGGGACATTTAGATGCAAGCTATAACACCATGCTAAGGAAACAGCCTATAACACACCTCTCCCTTTAATCACTCTTATCAGCATGCATCTATAGTTACCCTACTAGGCCATCTCCTCTTGCTCAGGTATAAGCTTCCTGAGATCAAAATCATTCACTCATTCACTTGTTACCTAGTCTGAGAAGATAGTCAGACCCCAAGTGAGGGCTCGGTGGAGATTTGTAGACTAAATAAAACATTAATAATATTTTAATTGATATTTAATTGCATTATTAAACTATTCTAGTATTAATACAATTTAAATTGTTTACTGTTAAATTTTTAATTTATTATTAATAAAATATTTAAATTTTTAACATGTGTGAAGAATACTAAGAAATACTAATATGTATTACTAATAAGCAGTGTGATGTTTATTATCCAAGCTGACATTTTTCTAAGTGTTTACTGCATATCATACTCAATGCCAGAGCTTATATATACATCTCTCAGTTAACCCTTTTAATTGTAATTATTATTATTAGGTGGGTAGTATTATCTCCATATTACAGAACTGCCAAGTCCACTTCCTTCATCACAATCTATACTATTAATTAGTCTATGGCAATAAAATATATTTTTTAAGAAATACAGAAATGCCTCAATTCACAATTGGGTTCGCAAACAAAAGCATTCAGCAAAATTGTGCTTCTGTTTGCAAACTCTTCATTAAGTAGCAAACACTACCATGGCCATCTCCCCCACAGGAATACAAATGCAATCATCTTTCCCAAAATCTTCAAGCAAATTAAGTTTAAAAAACCAAGGTACTGCTTGCTGTACTGCATATTTTAAAACACAAGAATATATTTTAACATATAAAATGTATTTTTTAAGAAACCAACAAACATAAATTGGACTCATCCTTTCTCACTGAGCATCATCCCAGTATGAAGCGTTTCAGTGGATTTGTAGTAGTTCCCTTCCACATGTCCCTGAGGGGCACAGTCCAGCCAGAGCAGGAGGAGGGATGGAGCTCCTGTGGTGACACACTGTAGTGACCCAGCTCCTCTGGGCTTGCTTGGGGATGCTCAGAGCAGGATGCTGAGGATGCTTTAGTTCTGGAGCGGCTGAAGCAAATCTCTAGTTGTCATTTGATGACATCTCTAAGAGCCGGCCAGTTACCAACCCCAAGGCCTGCTTCAGGGATGGCTAACTTGATCCTCCCCACCCTGCCAAAGTCAACAGCATGTTTTCTGGATGGTCTCTGCTTTTCTGAATGGTCTCTGGAGTCATTTTCCATGACATAATCTCCCCCTGCCAAACCCATGCTGGTATCCCTGAAAAGCCAGGTATGTAAGGAATAATGCACATCCTTTGGGTGAATAGTCTCTGTGATTCTAATATCTATGTGATAGCAACAGTGGTCTTCTATAGTAAATTTGGAGAACTTGAGAAGATCTAACCTAAAATATATACTTTTGGGGATCTGTGATATCCCCAAAGTTCCCTGCAGGGGTTCATGAAACTCTGCAGAGGTTGGGGGTGGACTTACACTTTGGTCCCCAGGCTGTCCCATGTAACTTTCCATAAAGATGGAAATGCTCTATATTGTAGCACTGGCCGTAACTACCGACCAGCCATTGCAAAGAGGACGGACGGCTGAGAGAGTAACATTCTGACTTCATTGAATTTTATAGAGCCTCGTGTGGCTGATAGCGCCTGTAGTGGGCAGTGGGGATACAAGGCTGGCAATTTACCATGGGATTGCCTCACATTTGCACTTCAGACCTGCCTCTCCGAGTGGGAAGCAGCAGCAACAACACTTAATAATTTTCCTCTGCAATGTCTGGAAATCAGGCAGTAGTTACCAGTGACGATAAAAATATCAAGGCAATTTATATGAAGCTTACATGAACTTCACTTTGATTTTCACAAAAATCCTATAAGTGAGGTCCTGTTCAAAATTTACAGATTGAACATTTAAATTGTTAAACCAAAGACTCTGAAATTGTTGGCTCAAAGTTCTGTGTGCCTTTAGCTATGCCTACTGCTTGGGGATTTTCCAGTTTTACAAATATTGTGCTTTATGAGCATGATGGTCCTGGTTTAAAGATCAGATAGCTGCAGCCCCATCTGAAAGCAAGAAAAATCCAAGCCAGCTTAGGTGTAAGGGCTGTGTGAGCAGGGAAGACAGCAGGGAAAAAGGAAGGACTGGTGAGACCTACAGGCCTTGAAGGTCATGACTAGATTCCACCAAAATGACTAGGTGCTGCGTGCTGGCCTCAGGACACTAAATCCATCCCACTTGATCCTCACAACCACCCAGTAGAGACAGAAATATCACTCAATCTTCCCAATAATGAAAGGGAACTCTGAGAGTTTATATAACTTGCTAAGAGTTTTTCAACCCAAGAAGCAACAGGAAGAGACTCCAACGCATGTACTTCCTGCATTCTGAACAGGCCCCACCCCAAAGAAAGGAGCACAGCAGATCAACGTGGAGCAGAAGCAGGAACACACTGTGCTGTGGTTTCTATCAAATGACTGAAAAGGTGAGCGGTGTCTAACTGTCCTGGAATTTTCTCACTTGCTTTCCACCAGCAAGCCAGAATCTTCAGGATACTTACAACTAATTCTTATTAAGTTAAGATAATAAGTTAATTCTGGGACAAGTAGACACAGGACAGTGTCAGGCACAAGGAAGAGACCAACGCAGCCTCTGGAAGACCAACACTCTAGGGAAAGGACACAGCAGAGAGGTGAGTCTGGTGCTGTGTTCATTAAGATCAAGGATCACAGAGTGCCTGGACAGGAAGACAGCGCATCTGGCTTATGTGAACCTCTCACAGTACTAATGGGTTTGTGTCTAAGCTGGAGACAAAACTTGTGCTCCCAGGGGTTGCTAGTGGGGCCAACACACTAGGAAGATAGAGGGAAAGAAAAAAATAGACAAAGAAGGTAAAGAGCCAGTTGAGGAACAGAGAAAAAAACCACAGCTGGGATCCAACTGGCACAGGAGGTGCTAACAACACACAGCACCAGGACTCACAACTGAAACTCCTGCAGCATTCCGCTGAGGCCCCCAGCCTTGTGCCTAATTCCTGAAATACTCTCCACACTCCCCCCACCATCCTCTGGCTCCAGTGTTGCTGATTAATTTCTTTCTGTCCTTCTAGGTTCAGTTTAAATGCTGCCTCTTCTGAGAAACGTCGCCCCTGCTCCTCATGCTCCTCATGCCAGTTCCTACGCTTCTGCTCTGAACTCCCTGAGCCATCGCCTCCCGACCTGTGTGCCTGCCTGCTCCCACCCATGGGCAGTAAGCTCTTGGAGGAAAGGAAACTCGAACCAATGAAGCTCCTCACGTCTGTCACCCAGTACTGATACTGTCTGGTAACACTTCTGACAACTAACATCAATGGAATAATTGCTATCGCTTTTTGCAAGTGTGAGATGGATTCTATTATACTCTTCCTTTTCATACAAGAGTGAAACCAAGCCCCCAGAAGGAAGCAGACTCCCCAAAGGTACACCGCAGAAAGAACAGCTAGAACTTAAACCCAGGAAGTTCGACTCCAAACTCTTACCATGAATCACTTTGCTAAACTTCTCAGCATGCTATAAGTAACCACGCATGTTGAGCTATTCATTTCCCCACTGGTTTTATTTATAAATCATCTATCTTAAGTCTAAACTATGACAGAGTGTCTCCTAGACTAGACAGAGAAATGTTTGTGCCTCTGTACACCTGTAGGTAATTAGTGAGCCTTCCCTCAGTCATTGAAGATAGCAAGTCATCTAATCTGTCCTCTGCACAAGGTGTGCTGTGTGAATTGCTCTCAGTATGCACTTTTAACCTTTCTATGTGCTTTGCACATTCTACCTTAAATTTGGGTATAGGATTTGAATGACTTTTTGAATGTGTGTTTTAATACTTTGTCACTGGCGAAAGCAGGGTTTGGAGTGAGCCTTCAGCAGAATTGGGAGAGGGACCACAGGAAAGGAAGCAGGCTTGCTCTAACAAAGGCAAGAGGGTGAAGCCACATCCATTAAACAACGGCACTTTCTGTGAGTGGTAGTCAGTGAATATTGTGGTCAGTCCTGGTTCTGAAAAAAAGGAAAACTCATGTCCATGTTCCATCTACACGGGTTCGGGGTGATGAGTGGGTCTTGTGCAGACTCAGCATCCAACCATGGGGCCTGGGGACGTGAGGCATAGCAGGCAGAGTGACATCTCTGAGACAGCCACAACCCAACCCCTGGGATCTGTGAGGACATTAGCTACATGGCACAGGGACCTTGTCACAGGTGGCAGTAAAGTTGTCCGTTGGCTCACCTTATTATTCTGGTTATCCAGATGGGCTTAGCACAATTACAAGTCCTTAACGTGGAAGAAGGAAGCAGAAACAGAGCCAGTCAGAGGGAGCTGTGAGCAAAGAAGGAAGGCACAGAGAAATGTGACATTCCTGCCCTCAAGACTGAAAAGGGGGCTGCAAGCCAAGGGATGCAGGAGCCTGCAGCAGCTGGGAAGGGTAAGGACACCAACTCCCAGCTAGAGCCGTTAGCAAGAACTGTTGTCCTGCCAGCACTTGCATCCTAGCCCAGCAGGCCAGACTCCAAGGCTGTGTGGTACTGCATTTGTGTGGCTTTAAACAGCTAAGTGGCTGGCAACTTGTTAGAGCAGCGATAGGAAACTGAAATGGATGTCAGTAAAGCAAGGAGCTACGTGGCCCTGCCTGCGGACAGTAACAGAATGCCGAGTTTAGTCATTGCATGGGTGTTGACAGGCCCAGTATATGCTATTCTCAAGCCCCCTTCTTGGCCACTTGAGAGCCTTTCCACCCCTTAGCTGCAAAACAACAAAGTAATAGTAAGCACTTCCAGCACCAATAGAACCCGCTACATGGGAGAGACAATTTCCAACAAAAATAGAACAAGGAATCCCCTGCTTCTGATGCAGGCAGCTGGGGTCCTCAGGCTAATGTGCCCAGGAAAAGTCTCCCCTCCTCTTTGCCTAATAACCAGACTTTATAAGACTCAGGGGGTGGTGAGTAATAGTAGGATCCCCACTTTTCCTCACCCCCACCCTGAGGGCAGTGAGAAAGGCTGCGAGGAAGCCACAGCTTACAGACCCAGGACGATGGAGCTCTGGGCTGACCCTCGCCAGCTGGGCCAAAAGCACAGGGAAATATTCAGGGGATTTTTTGATCTGTGTTGTTTAAAGACAAAGGCAGGCTTAATGGAGGAGAGAGCTTGCTGCTCTTTGACTTTGGTTGTGTGTTTTTCTTCATCTCCTGTCAAGTTTAGCACTAAGAACAAACAATCGCTGAGGAACTGGAACAGGAGAAGGCGAAGGGCAGATGGCAATGAGATCACTCCGAGCAGAGGCTGAATGGAATCCTGGAAGGCGGCTTCTTCAGGCCTGCCCAGGGAGCTGTAAAGGCGCCTACAAAGACTGAAGCCTGGGGCCAGCCACAGTTGTGTGCGGCTGTAACCCGCCCGGGCAGGTTACTCAGCCCCAGAGCCTGGGCCACTTTCACAGTGCAGCTCCAGCTGCCCCTTCAGGGAGCTGGGAGGGTGCTGGAAGGCGCGCTTGTAGCAGAGAACAGAGGGCCCTAAGCTGGGACAAGGCGCCGGCAAAGCAGTGCCGTGAAAGCGCACTCAGAACCTCACAGAACCAAGAGCATGGACTCTGGAGGCTTCTAGATTCCAGAGTCCAGCTCATGCCAGAAATCAGCTACTATCTAGTCTTCACAACCTTTTAAAAAGTACTTAATCCATTAATTTTTTTAAAAAGAGTTTTTGAGCCAATCGTATTTTTTTCTTTAAAAAGAAATGAAGGTAGTATTTATGTACGATGAAATACCTAAATCGTATAATTGCAGCTCAATGAGTTTTAAAATTGTATCCATGCAAGTAACCACCCCCAGATCAAGAAATATCGGGGGTCAGCGAACGAAGGTCTGCAGTCTAAATCCAGTCGGTCCGTGTTTTAGGAAATGGCTTGACCGGAACACAGCCACGCCCACCATCTATCTTGTCTGTGGCTCCCAAGCGAAACACCTAACAAGCTGGTCCTCTTTAAGAAAAAGTCAGCGGGCCCCTGAGACAGAGCCTCCCAGCACCTCTTTCCCTACCCAGCTGGTACCCCTGTGAAACCCTCTTTTGGCCTACATCACCATAGCTTAATTTTGCCCACTTTGAGCTGCATATAGATGAAGTATTATAGCTTTTGTTCTCTAGTCACTCAACTATGTCTGCGAGACTAAGCCATGTGCTGCAGCATTTTCCCTCTTTGAAATGATGCCATTCATGGGGCTCAGTCATGCTCCAAGCCTCCTCTCTGCCTCCCACACCGGCTTCTCTCCAGTCACTCTCAGGTGTCCCACTAGGCAGGCTCCATCCTGGCCCTGGAGCTCGGGCTGTCTCCCTATAGTATCTGTCTTTGTCTCCGTCTCCGTCTCTGTATCTCTCTCCTCCTATCTGAGATCTAGTTTTGAGGATGGAACAGAAATCTGTGAAGGCCTCCTCTTGGGGTATGCATTCTCTGGACTATAAGAAGACAGGGTTCTGGGTCTACATGACCCAGGATCCCGGAGTGGGCACTGCCCTGGGTCTTCGGTGGCCATGGAGCGCCGAGACCCTGAGCCTGCCTCTCAGAGGCTGCTGCAGTTCTTCCTTTCAGGAACAGGCTGTATCACAGCAACACAACCAAGGCATCTGCTGCAGACTATGGGGAGCAGGCGTAGGCCAGGCAAGACTGTGTGGGACCAGAGAGCTCAGCAGCTTCCCGAGTTTTCCCAGCTTGGGCGTGGGAACTGGACAGAGCCTCTCAGGACTGCAAGCCTCAGGTTCTGGTGTCTCCCAGAGGGCAAGGGAAGCTTGAGCATGGGGCAGTGGAACTCTGGCTAAGCAGTGGAGTTGGCACCGGGTAAGTAAAGGACAGGATCTCAACTTGCACTTCAAATTTATGGAGCATTGAATACCATTTATATGTATAAACCCAAAATTTCACACGTCGTTTAAATGGGATCACGGACCCCAGGCTAAGAATGTCAGCTCAATATTCTTTTCTTTCTGCTTCAGTGGCCAGGGAAAATTAGCAGAGCCTTTTGGTGCAGAGATAAAATTCCCAAGAGAATGTTCTTGGCCAATCTAATATTTTTAATTAGGCTGCACAAACACTAGTCTCTGGCCACCCCATGGATTAGCTGTCCTTAGGTCAGACTTCATCCCTGGTTTGATCAGCCGTGGAGCTTGGGGAAAGGATAAAGCAGGGTCCTGTGACCTCAAACACAGCTCCCTGCCTGGCGGGGTTGGGGGAGGGGCAATGTCCTTTAGGAGGAGGTATGACCAGGGCAGGCACTACCACTCTCAAAGAGGCTCGGAGATGACTGCTGGAAACTGCATGGTAATTGTGGTCCAGGAACCAGGTAGCTAGCCAACAAAGGGTAGCAAAGACGATGATGAGGAACAAGAGCAATTACTGCAGTGATGCAAGTCAACCCCCAGAGCCACTTCTTCCTCTGCCCTTTCTCTCAGGGATGCTGAGTGCGCAGGGCGGTGGGCAGAGCGGGAATTTCACCGTGCACACATTGATGGGCTTAAGGAGCGAGGGCTCTGTTAAAGATGCCCACTTAAGGAAATCAGAGGAGGGAAATTAAAAGTGCTCCTCAAGTCATTAAAGTATAGGTAGGCTTGAGACTTTTAGACAAACATGAATTTCTCTAATAAATACTTTAATAAGGACTAAATAAAGATCCTGCACAGCAATCTTAATAGGAATATTGTCTGGATGATTATAAAAGTTGTTCCTTTCATCTCATAAATTTATGTAATTAAACTAATGTCACAGTTTGCTATTGCATGGTAGCAATATGACAGAAGTGTAGACTTTTTACTCCACGGCTGGTTAATTAGGATGATGTGCGATTCTATTTCTTGTTTTCAAATGTTCTTTTCAGTTCTCTGCTCAATAGCCCCCCTGCCTCTTTCAAACCCTGATTTCTAAGTAGTTATAAATAAGCCTCCCAAGCCGAACATTTTGAACATGATTTGGCTTTATTCCCTTTTAATCCCAAATTAGTTTAGGTGTCAATAACAATTTAAAGAGACTTAACAGAAGAAGATGTGACCTGAATTGTGGAGAAGAGGAAGAGAAGGTTCTGAGTCCTTTTGGGACTCAGCTAAGAGAAACATATTCTGGTTCCAGGGTTACAGGAAAAAAAGAAAACAGAAATCTCTGGGGTTCATTTTTCTCCTCTTGCTTTGGGAAGTTTCTTTTACAGGAAATATAACTTTTCTCCAAAGGTGGGAAGAGGTTGCACCAATCGTCATGGCCCTCTTGGCTTCAGCAAACCCCGTTTGTCACTTTAGCCATGCGGGTCCTGGTGTGCTCATGTGGAATGTAAAGGACTGACACACATCCTTTCATTCATCTTTCCTCCATCCACCCATCATTCACCTGTCCGTCATTTTCTCATCCATCCACCTGTCCATCCATCTATCCATCCATCCATCTATCCATCCACCCATCAGTCCTTGCTGCTAGCATTTCCATAATACCTAGGACGTTTGTTTACCCATTCAGCTACCCATGAATGAAAATGGCACTTGGTTTCAGAGTACTCACAAGCAAGGTAAAGAACACTTCACAGAGGTTTAGGGCACAGAAGGTGGGAGAAGTCCCATTTTGTTCCTCCTGTGAGCTATGGACATTTACGTAAGCTATTTCCCTCTCTAATACCCTTTCCATGTATTTAAAATGTTGTTACAGTTAACATCATAGAAGAGCTATAAGGGTCAAGCAAGATAATATCTACCAAGCATGTTGCATGGAAGAACAGTCTACATTAAAGTCACTCCCAGGAATGGTAGTGCAGCCCTATAATCTCAGCACTCTGGGAGTCTGAGACTGGAAGATCCAAGTTCAAGCCCACCATGAGCAACTTGATGACTTATCAAGACCTTGCCTTAAAATAAAAAACAGCTACTAAACTGTTAAATGGATTTAAGCTGCCCTACTATAAATCTGTAAATAATGCTTGAGCAACACTAATAAGGACACTGTGAATTCTTCTTGGAATGGACTGATGCAGGGCAGACAGAGTTTAAGAGATTATACTGGGTTGGGTTTGGTAGGATGAGCAGGAGTTTACAACTCAGAGGAGGGAAAGAGGGAGGGAGATAGGTTGGTTAGAGTAGAAGACACCATATATGAAAATATACAGAGATGTGGAAGTTTATTTCTAAAAATAGACAATAATATTTTAAGGCTAAACTTATACAGGAAACCACAGAGATATGTCTAAAAAGGCATCCTTCATAAGTAGCATGTTGGTCAAAAGATTTTCTATTGCAGTTAATCAAAATCCAAGCTTGAACTGGCTCCAAAATAAAAATACTTTTGTCACAAGTTTCTGACTTTAAAATAAATGAATACATGGATATTCAGGTTTAATATTGGTTTGATCTCAGGACTCAGTTCTATCACCAAGGAGCTGGCTTCTTTGTATTTCTACCCTTTCATCTCATTTGTGACATCTTTTCATATTAATACTAGCTGGCCCTTGTAATTACAGAGGTAGGGGCTGCCAGCAACCAAGGCTACGTGCTTCCCAACAGCATCCAGGAAAGGAAAAAATCTGCTCCTGAAACCACACAGTGAGAATCCTGGGCTTTTTGATGACTGGCTCATGTTGAAGCAATCTCCGTGGCTAGAGAAGGGCGTGGGCCAGCGGAGACAGCGACAGCGGTGAAGTGTATCAGTGCATTACCGAGACTACGGGAATGGTTTAACCCAATAAGAACCACCTTTCACACCAGAGAACCAGGCTGTGTATTCCATACAGCTGCTGCACAAAGGGAGGAGAATATGGTAACAGGAAGGCCACACTGAAGGCTTTGGAGTTTACCTTTTGGACAACAGGTTGGTCCTTAGAGAAAGAGGCATACATCAGAAATAACCCTGGAGGTGGTTTTGGAAGACACTGGAGCAAGGAAGCCAGCTCACATCGAGGCTGTCATCTCTTAGTCTTCCTACAGAGGAAGTATTCTAACTTCAACGGGCAAGCAGGTATTCCGGTCCTACCGCATTGTCTCAGAAACCTCACTGTTCAGGATGAATTTCAATTCATTGTTGAACTTCTCAGCTCCCAAGCTGGCAACAGTAATTCATCCTGAAAACCACTTCTGGGACCAAGGAGAGCCAAAAAGAGGATCTGTTAGAGGTGGCATGGGTGAGGGTATAGGGGACTGAGCCCAAGAGCAAGTAGACTCCCTGGCAATGACACGATCTTATAGACTGTCTGCCTGCTCTTCTGTAAAATAAACAGTGTGATCCTGCTAGGGTTGCTGATCTCCCAGGAAGCAGATTGTTATCGAGCACCAACTGTGCATCAGACCTGGTGCTTGAGCCTGGCAGGAAGATAATGGAGCAAACCTAACATGTGTAGCTGAGTTTCTCTCAAAACTGAGAAGAGAAAGAGGACACACTCTCAAGACACAGGGTGGATGGGAACTTCTCGTGATAAGGAAGACATCTGAACACCGGTAATGCCAGTGCAGATTCAAGGATTGTCTGAATCCTCGAGGTCAGGGCCAAAAGACAGTGAAGGAGGGACAGAGTCACAGGCATTTATACCACTCCCTGGTTAAAAAAAGAAACTCAGGCCAGGCATAGTGGTGCATGCCTATAATCCCAGCACTTGGGAGGCTGAGGCAGGAGGATCATTGCAAGTTCAAGACCAGCTTGGGCTACAAAGTGAGCCTGAACTGTATAACTAGACCCTGTCTCAAAAAGACAGGAAAAAAAAAAAAAAAAGACAGAAACTCAGAACTCCTCACTGCCCTGCCTAATCCTGTAGCGATTCAGGGAGTCTCTTACTTGAACCCCACTATCATGTCCCTCAAATACTATTTCAACAACACCCAAAGCAAAAGCTTTCTCATTACAAAAAATATACATAGCTTTGATAACTTGCCTTTTCCTGTTCCTTCAGCTCAAGGCTGAAGAGTTACGTTTGGGGTAACATGTTTTGAGAGACTTGAGCAAACTCAAATGTAAAAGCAGACTAACTTCTCAGTGCACTATGAGCACAACAGTGCTTGCTGGGTGTGTTTCAAATGACGGCCTCGCTGCCATCCCCAGACCCTGATGAGAAGGCCCTGGAAATGGATGAGTCCCGGGCAGCAAGCCCCAGAGCTGCTTCCTGCTGGGGAAGACGATGGAAATGAGCCACCCCTGTGAAAGGGGGGGGCGCCCACACTACTACAGTACCGCAACTGGGGAGAAGATGGCTTAAATTGCTATGATTTGTGATCTGGAAATGAATATGTATTTTCATTGCAGTATTTATTATACAGAGAACAAGTTTTGCTTAAAGCAATCCCTGTACCACTTGATATAAATGCTACATGGTATTTTGTGATGCACAACTTCTTAAGGAAATATTCTATAGAGTAACAATGAGACGTTTGAATGTGTGCTGGAGAGCTCAAGGAGGGAACTGCTCCATTTCCATCTTTCTCCCTGGAGCTGGTTTGACACCAGGCTGTCACACAGGTGACAATGCTTCCTGAAAGGCTTTTGTGCCCTTTGTCAGGGACATCTCTGGTGTTTCCTGAATATCATCCTTCTCCTTTGTTAAAGTCACAAATTCATGCCATGGTGTGAGGCTCCTTTCCCTTAACATTTTATATTCTACATTATTTCAAGCTTAAAATTTCATCTGGGCATGCTAGCACACACCTGCAGTCCCAGCACTGTGGGAGGCTGTGTCCAAAGGGTCAAAAGTTCGAGCCCCAGCTGGGCAGTTTAAGACTTAAGCAGATCCAGTCTCAAAATTAAAAATTAAGAAACAGGTTGAGGATGTAGCTCAGTACACAAAGGCGCTGGGTTCAATCACCAGCCCTGCAAATAATAAAATTGAATTAAATTACATTAAAACTTCTCACTGATGGTGTTAGTGGGAATTTCTCCCCTGCCCTTCCTGACCCTCACTCATTGAGTTAGGGTGACGCCTCCTGTACTTTAGCTCCAGAGATAGGCACGTGACCCAGAGCTGGCCAATCAGTCTCACACCCCGCTGGCCACACCGACTGGTTTTAGGGTGGGCATGCACTCTGATTCTGAGTCTTTTATTAAAGCTACTAGGAGTTAACTTCTCCTGCACTCAGATAAAATCAGTCTGGGATCTATGGTTCCAACAAGAGAGGGGAGCCAGCCTACCTGAAAGCTAGACTAACACAACTAGAATACAGAGCGAGATTCTAGCTAACATTATTTGTGATCTTGATCTAGCTTTATCAGAAGCTACGTAAGCTATAGCCTTTTAAAACATGAATAAACTTTTTCTGTTAGAGAATTTTAGACGTACAGATAAGTTGTGAGTTCCCGAATACCCCATAGCCAGTGTCTTTCTACTGGAAGCCTCTCAAAGCAGTACCGTGTGTTACAATGAATAAGCCAACATGGAGACATTATCATCAACCTAAGTCGGACTGCATGCAGACTGTCTTAGTTTTTACCTAGTATTCTTCTTCTACTCTACAATCTCTTGCACAATACCACATCATATTTGGCCATCACGTCTCCTCAGGCTTTTCCAGACTGCGGCAGTTTCTCAGTTTGCCTTGTTTTTAGTGACCTTGACAGTTCTAAAGGACACTGCTCTGACATTCTCCAGCGGACTTCTTAATTGGTACTTCTGACATTTTCCTCAGGATTATACAGGAATATGGATTTGGGGAAAGAAACCACATGAGAGGACATTATTTTTATCAATGTAGAAGTGTTTTCATCACATCATATCAAGAGTATGCACTCAGCACTGTGGATGCTGATCTGACCTCCCATGTAAGAGTTTAGAGTTTCCTCCACCGTTTGTCCCCTTTCACAGTGCACATTTTGGAAAGAAGTCCTTTTGCAAAGCCCACATTTAAGGCATGGGGAATCATGCTCCACATCCTCGGTGACAGAGTATCTACAAAAATTGTTTGGAATTCTTCTACCCAGGGAGGCTTGTTTATTCTCATTTATTTATTTATTTATTTATTTAATCAGAGCCTCATGTCAGGATTGACTTCTACTTTGGTTTATAGATAAATACTTCATTTATGATTCATGTTGTTCCAGCTTTGGCTATTGAGAGCTCTTCTCATTTCTTCCCGTGTCCTTTCCACACAGCCCAGCCCTACCTCTGTGTGTATGTGTGTGTGTGCATGTCTGTGTGTCTGTGTGTGCACGTGCGCACACATGTGCACGGGCGTGCTGTGCTCTGAACACTTCTGACTTTCCAGTATTCCCAGATGCTCCAGGCTCATTACTGTACATTCTCTGTGCCGATTCTAGAATCCGCGGTTTCTCGAAGGAGCCCTGCTTCCTTTTATTGCAGAATGGCATTAGAGACCAGGACCTGGGCTCTGAGTGTAGCTGTGGATTTTCTAATTATGTGAGCCAATTCATCTACCCTCTCCCCCACCAACCAGTCTATTTTATTTGAATTTGCTGTCACTTGAGGCCAAAAGTTTTAATTAATAGAGATACAGGGATATAAAACAGAATTCAGCTATCTCCCTGCATCTTATCAATTTCAAGAAGTAACAGCCCCATCCACCTCCTTCCCTATACCCCAGGCAGTCATCTCCCAATTCTCTTGGTGCAGAAAGAACAAAGCCAGAATACCACGTAAGCAATAAGCTTGTTGTCTGACTCGTCTAGCTCTCTGGCTCATTTCTCTCTGCTTTCTCAAACAACCCTTTCTCTCATAAGCCTGTGATCTGTATGCTTATTTTCCCTCTTGCAGCTATAACATTCCAAGCCCTACATCAGCGATGGCTTGGAAATCCAGTCCAGCGTAACATAAATACAAACACTGCACGATTCTGCTCTCATTTTTAAGAGAACCTTCCAAGCAGAGTTCCTGCCACATGAAACAGTTCGTGCCATGGTGCTCAATGCCCTGAGTGAGCCATGTCTCACGTAAGGCGACATTCTGAGCTCCTCAAAACTTAAAAACCTTTCCCTGGTGAAAATTTCTCTTTGCTATCCTGGTTTTTTTTTTCCTTCCTAGAACGTATTTGCAATTGTGTTTTGGTTGTAGTCTATCTGTTCAGTGTCTGCATGCCTCAATACACTGTGAGCTCCTTTGGAGAAGGAGAAGGTCTCACTTTCTGCTCTACCCCCAGGCATTCCCAGGATAATACTTGGCACATAACAGACATGCCATAAATATTTATTGAACATATATGAATGGATGGATGAATAATTGTACACTCTTGCTTCCATAGCCCCCTCACTATCTTAGGTTCTGGATATACAGGAAAAAAAAAACAATCTTGTCTTACCACAGAATATCAGAGCAAGGTATCTGAGATCTCAGATAAGGTAGTAAAACATGCCTCCTAGAGTATGGCACGGAGTCAGTAACCTCTTTGAGACAGCGAATTTCAACTAGGGCTTGGAGATGGGTAAGAGTTCACCAGGCAGACAAAGGAGCAGGTGTGGCTATCCTGGGAAGAAAATTACCTCCAGGCGTTAGGTCAGATGTGGGCAAACACATGGGGAGGGGACAGGGCTTGCATCAGGCTGAGAGGCCGGGAGTAGCTCCTGGGAAGGTGAAGGAAGTGGCAGTAGGCCTGGGATGACAGTAGTGAGTGGCTGCAGAATAGACAGCTGGGAAGTAATGGGCTCTGGTCTAGTGTCAGCAGATTATTTTGGCAAATGGAGGGAAGGAGGGGGAGAAAAGAAGAGAAAGGAAGAACAAAGGAGGAAGGAAGGGAGGAAGGAAGGAAGGAAGGAAGGAAGGAAGGAAGGAAGGAAGGAAGGAAGGAAGGAAGGATAGGGGACTTATAAGGAAAGAGGTTTGCAATTCTGGTGACTAGTGAGTTCAGACAGCACAATGCCAGGGCTCTGGTGAGGGCCCCTGGCCGCATCACTGCATGGCAGAGAAGCTGAAAGAGAACGGGTCGTGCAAGGAAGGAGCCAAAGCAAGGGGCTGTGCTTTGCAGCAGCCCACTCTCATAAAACAGCATTAATCCAGTCTTGCGAGTGGAGCCTTCAATCACCCAAGTGTCTTCTGCTAGGCTCCATCTCTAAGATTCCACCACCTTGACGCGACTGCCCTGGGGACATAGCTCCCTCAGTGTGAAGCTTTGGGGACAAACTGAAAACAGTTATGCTCCTCATGAGTCACTAAATCAAGTCTAAAAGGGTAATTTGAGTATACCATGCATAACCCAGTAGTCTGCTCTCTTAGCGCTATATGAAAGTCCTCCCCTCTAAACAAAGCAGAAACCCCAACAGATACATTTGGACACCCATTCTTGGCATATAGGTGTCAAGGAGTGTAGGGAGAGCCTTTATCCTCAGTGATTGACCCTGAGACAGGTGAATGACAAGGTAGGAGCTTGGAGACAATGCACCGGGCCCTGCTGATGAGAGTTCCTCGAGACTTGGGAGTCTTTCCAGAGTCTGTGCATTGCAGCATCTAACACAGACACGGCTCCACACACATTTACTTGGTGGACAGCCTCAGCTTATTCTTAGAGGCCGGGTAGTTTCTTACAGAAAGCCCTTGCAAGGGAGGGGACAGCTGCACTATGGTGTTCTGTGTGCGAGTGGAGAAGCAACAGATGGGTCCATCTGGAATAGACTGTCAGTTGCTGCTAGGTGTGAGAACCCTGGCTGGGCAGTTTGTCATCCTTTCCTTCAGCTCTGAAGTCCAGATTCCAGGAGTGACTCCATCACCAGTAATCTGTCAATCTGGGAGCTAATGAGCCACAGATGGATCTGGATGATTATGATCCAAGCTTGCTCATAGAAGAATGAGAAAGAAGGAAGAGCAAGTGGGTATTTGAAAATCTTGAGTCTCTGGTCCAGTGGAAATAAACAAACACACAAACTAGAATGGCAGAAGTGGCTTTGAGATGGTTTTAGATAAATATTCTTTCTCTTTAGCTTCTAAAACTCAGAGGCAGCTCTTACTCATCTTGTCTGCCCTTTCCATGTGTCCTCCACTGGCTTATGTGTATAAAATAGAACTTGCAGTCACCCTTTCCTTCCATTCTCACTGCCTTGCTCTGAGATAAAACCATGGCCCTACGCCCAGAATGTGACTGGATGTTTGCATGAAAGCTCCCTTAGAAGAAACTAGTGTGATCCCCTCACTGTAAAGATGTGAGAGTGAGGCCCAGAAAGTAAGGGTCATCACTAAAATGATGAGTTAGGGCAGAATTAAGGCCACTACCAAGCACTTCCACACCCAAGCTTATTATTTTCAAATTCCAGGGTTCTTGGATGTAGGCACCAGAAACAGATTCTGATAACAGATTCTATGAAAGATGTAGTGGGAGTTCACCAGAATTTCCACGAGGCTGGAGGATCAGACTCAGAGCACGCAGAAGCCATAGTCAAGCACCTTGCTCTACCCATGCTCCACTGACCCTTCCTGACACTTGATGCTTGAGTCCAGGGATGGTGTCAATTCTCCCTGAACCAGATGCTGGAGAGACACTGGGATCGTATTTGCCCCACGAGAGGGCATCTTTTCCACCAATAAAGGAAAGTGAGAGAGTAGAGGTAGACTGTAGGAAGGAAATAGACGCTGGCAGGCTGAATCCCAGGACACACTTTACACGTTTAATGCTACCCACCTCTTCCCAGAAGATCATTCCTCCTCTGTGGGTCACATGCACTCTGAGCGCCTTTATCAGACTACCTTCTTCAACTTACAACAGGGGGCTCCCAAGTCTCCATTGGTATAAAGTAAACTCCTCCAATCGCATTCGCCCTCGTCACCACGCCCTTGCCCCCCAGGTGCTTGCTACAGCTCGTCGGCAGTCCACTGTCTCTTCTTCGCTGAGTCTTGTCCTCAAACCAGTACCATTAAGACTCCTGCCACTCACCCTACCTGGACTGGCCTCCCTCAGCTCCCAGCATCATCGAGGTCCTGTCTGAGACTCAAGGGACAGTTCAAGTTCTGCCTCTCTCAAGAGGATTTTTCTAAACAGTCTATCCAACATAGGTGTGTCTGCTGAACTTTTCTCTTCTCCCTCATTTGGTAGTTAATCATATACTCTCTTAAGCTTTGCTCCTGGAGAAGAGAAAGCACCCAGCATGTCTAAATAATGAACAAGTTTAATCTCTATTCATCGTTCAAGGCTGTCTTGATCTCCAAGAAGCTTCCCTGATCCCCAGGCAGAATTATTTTCTTGTTCTTAAAGTTCCCACAATACCATATCTATGGTACACTATCGTAATCGCTTCCCTGCTTACTAATAGGCTGCTCATTGACCTGTTCCTCCACTGAAATCAACCTTCCCATGAGTGGGAATCACACCTGATTCAGTTTGATACTTATTCTATCTGGTACATACTAGACTTTCTCCATCCAAGGGGGAAGACCCCAGGCACAGGTGGCTGTCTAAATTTAAACTGCAATTAATTAAAATTAAATTAAATAAAAACTGATTTCTTAGTTGTACTAGTCACATTTTAGGTGATCAATAGCCATGTGGCAGGGGAGGGGCTAGAAGCTATGTCATCGGACAAGGCCAACATGGAATGCTTTCCTCAGCACAGAACATGCTATTGGATGACACTATGCCAGATATTCATTATATAGTAAAAATAATAATAGTCACCATTTGGGAGTTTACCATGCATCACACATTGTGCTGGGTGTATTATGTATATTATCTCATTTAATTGTAAAAACTACCCTATGAGATGCATAAGATTATTCCCATTTATGATAAGGAAACTGAGGCATGGAAAAATTAAACAATCTGGCCAAAGTCACAAAATAGTAGATGGTAGGGCCACTGTTCACTTACTTACTGTGAGTCTGCATTTCTAACAACTGTGCTGTGTCTGTGCTGTTTGAGGGTGTGTAGTGTTGCATAAACCCTACAACCACCGCATACTGTAGTAACTGAGACCTTGGAAAAGCGCAATTTTCTCCCCAAAATGACCCCAGGGTTATTGAAAAGAATTAATGAGTAATGTACCTGGTGGGCCCCACACAGGGCTCAGCCCGAAGCAGATATCCAATGAACATAAACCGCATGCTTCCTCCATTTTTTAACCTGTAAGGCGTCAAAAACTTCTTAGTTGCATCACAAATACTAAGTCAGCTTTTGTAAGGGCAGTACTATTTTAAATGATTGATTCTTATTCTGAGGTACATCCTTTACTCTTTTCCAGTATTCTTTAATGTGACTTTACAAATTCTTTAACTCACTGCCCGTGCCATCGGTGCTGCGTCAGTGAGTGCAAGATAGAGGTAACGCTGCCAGCCAAGGGAACAGGTGCCCTGCAGAAAGGAGGGAACCACCCCAATCAGTGTGAGCAGAGGAAGGTGGCAGGGTTTCAGTAAGAGGATTTTCAAGCACAAATTCCAGGGCAGGGGGTATAGGCTGCCCTCCTCCTTCGTGCCCAGACCCTGAACTGCTGATTCTTACCTAGTTGGGGAAAGCTTGTGGTGAATAATACATCCACAGTTCAGTCAGGCTGTTGCCATACCAACTGGCAGGTCAGATCTGAGAATGATTCAAGTCACACAGAATCAAGAAGGAATAGGTCTGCCGCCCAGTGAGTGGGTGATACAGTGAATTCTTCTTGGGTTTTCAAGGACAAAAACACCTGGAAATAAAATGATCTCCCACAGTCTTTACACTTTCCCCCAGGTTTCTATGTTAATTCCTCCTGCTGGGCCTTTGTTCCTAAATGTCCCCAGGAATGTTCTCTGAATCAAGAAAATAACGGCAGCAAGTAATGTCAAATCAGGCCAATGCTACTGCGGGCCCAGGGGTCAGGGAAATCTTGGTCCAGTGGCTCCAGCTCTCTTTTCCTGGGGTTTCCTCCACTGCCTCTCTCTTTCTCTGGGTTAGCTTTATCTTTAGGTTGAAAAGGACAGGGCTATTATGGTCTGGACTCACACCTGGGCATGGCCCTGTGGTGTATTAGATGATTGCTCAGAATATCCACCTCCCTCTTCACTGCTTCCAGGGCCATACTTTCCCACCCTAGTGATGTTGAGCCTGCCCGTGTGCTCTCTACACAGGAGGTGGGCTTGAACCTAAGCTTAGTCATGTGACTTTCTTTGGCCAGTGGGATGCCAGCAGAAGACAAGGTTTGCTGTGTAATTCCACAGGTACACTTGTACCTCAGCCATCACCTTGAGAGAACATGCAAAGGCGTCTTCTGTCCTGAAAAGGGAAAGACAGAAGACTTAGTATAGTACCCAAGATAGATCAGCTGACTTGTCAGACTCACTTTTTAGCCCAACAAGGTTAAATTGTCCCAACTTGCAGAGCCTATATTAGTTAACCTAATGATTCTTGCTGTATGCTGCTAAGATTTGGTGGGGTTCTGCTCTACAGCACTTATTGGCAGTAGCTAATATCTGCTAGTATCCAGTAACAGCAGCATCTAGATTGGAAGAGAGAGTCTCTTCTGAAAGTTCTCCCAGCAGACCAAGACCAAGCTGTCTCATAAGCTCCTAGAAAGCATCTCCTTACATCTCACCATCCCAAACTGGATCAAAAACCCGACCACTGGTGAGGAAGCTGGGGAAACCCTTAGAAAGACTGGACAAAGGAAGGAAAACGTCAGTCCCAAGCCCACCTGCTTTGTCATCGTGGAACATGCCCTCTACCTTTCAACACAAAGCTGAAGAGAACACAGAGAAAGAAAGAGGTATAGAGAGAATCATGTTCCTAAAGCTAGGGAGGGTGAAATCAGCCTTGTATAGCAGATGGGCTACTTAGAGAGGGGATGGATGTCTGAATAATTCAGAAATCTCTTTAAGAGAGAAATGGATATAGAGACGGCAATATCTTCTGCCTCTACCACTCTCTAGGCTCAATTAAAGTCCTAACTCATCTACAAACTCTGCTAGAGCCCTGGAGTCTACCTTGTTTATTCTTTCCTCTGCAGTCTTAACCAGACTACTCGCTTGTTACAAAAATGGATGTTTCCAGGTTACTTCTCAGCATCCAGACAGCTTGGCCTTTAACCACAGAGTTTTCATTTCAACTCAAGTATAGCACTGTGGTTGAAATTTTGGGCTTCATTTCCTACCTGGGCTTATGTCATGATTCCACCGTTTATTAGCTCTGTAATTTATGAAAAGTTACCTACCTTCTCCATGAATTCATTTCCTCACAGGTAAAATGAGTCAGTGATAATAAGGACTTCATAGGTTATTGGGTGAATGCACTGGTTAATAAACGTTAGTTTTGTCATTGTTGCTTCCTATTAGAAGAATTGAGCAAGGAGGACTTTTCCAAGGCAGGTCATTAGGTATGCACTCGGACTCTTGTTTTCTTTTTCTTTTTAATTTAAAGAGTATTAAAGGTGTTATAAGAGGTTGTCAATAAAATAATTTCTGGCAGTCGAAAAGACACATGTCATTTTAGAAAAGTGAAATGGCGTGCCAGGGGAATCCACAGAGACAGAAGGCCTTGGCTGTGGTCCTATCACCTCCCCTGGAAGAGCTGTTAGTTCTGTATTTGCATTGGCCACTTTGGTGGCTAGCCATGCAAATCAGCTGTAGCTAGGTATATTAGTCTGCTTAGGGTTCCATAACAAAATCCCAGACTGGATGACTTGAACAACAGAATTTTATTTTTCCAATATTCTAGATGGTGGCATTCTGAGATCTAAGCACTTTCAGGCTAGACTCCTGGTGAGGACTTTATTCCTGGATTGTAGATAATCATTGTCCCAGTGTCCTCTTAGAGGGGACAAAGAACTTAGGGGTCTCTCATAAGAACACCAGCTCCATCATATTGTGGTGTCACTCTTGTGGACTTGTTCAGCCTGTATGTCCTCTGTAAAGGTCCTATCTCAGATGTGGATCCACATCGAGGGCTAGGGTTTTAACATGAGTTGTGAGGAGACACAGCTCATTCCATAGCATGAGGTTAGGCAAACATGGCACAGACCAGAACTCTAGCACAGGAACCCAGGGCTTAGAAAGCCCCCAGAACGCTTTGCTATTTTCTTCTTAAATGACTAGAGTTGAACATATCAGCTGCCTCTCTGCAGACCATTTTTCTCTGTGCCTCTGTATCTTCACATCACAACCTGGTGTCCATCTTTTCATGTCATGCTTCTAGCCACTCACAGAGATTGACTTCCTTATCAACCAGTTTCACGTCTAAATTCTGGGGCGAAAAATCTTGTTGGACCTTATTTAGACCAAGTGTCCCTCTGTCCATGAAGCTCCTGACTACCTAGACGCCATGGACCACTTTGAAAGATGGGTGCCACTTCCCACGAAGGAAACTTTATGGTGGGCTTCGAAAAGATCTCAGTAATTTATTTGTCCTATTTAAGAGTGAGTTCAAGGCCAGCTTGAGCTATGCAGCGAGACCTTGTCTAAAAAAACAACAAAACAAAACAAAATGAATAGTAGTTCCTGCCCAGTCTCTAACCTACCCCTGCCTTGTAGTTCTTATGCAGGAAATCTGAAGTCTGGACGGTAATGTGCAAGTTGGTGTGTTCAGGAAGGCCTCCAGAGAATTTCAGTGATTAACAAGTTTAAGGTAACTATGTTGGGACACACCCAAATAGGGTGAAAAGGAAGAAAAAGAAGACTTGCCAAAAGAGGTTAAAAAGACTGGATTTTTTTTAGCCTAGAGAAAGGCAGACCAAGAACCATTACGCATGCAGAAAACTGTCGGACAGACAATATCCAGCTGTTTCTTGTCTCCACAACGAGCAGGGCAGGAGCATGAGATTGGATACAAGGAAACATCTCTTAATAGGAAAAGGAGTTTTGAAAGAAAGCAGAGCTCAGTGGCTCTGAGGCCGGGCCAGTGTGCCGGGGGTGGGTAAGTAGGCCCATGACCTTTTAGAATGCTACCCTACTGTGCCGTCTGTGATCCTAGCATCTGAGTCAAAATCAAACCTCTCAGAAGCAGAAATCAGATGAGGCTTGAGCTACCTGGAGAAAAAAAAAAGTGAGGAAAGTGGCTCATCCTAATGATTCTGACCCATTTGCTGGTCAAATTGCACACTCAGCTCCTGGAAAAGAGGTATTTTTAGGTGGGCTTAATAAGCAAATGAGAAGGCAGTGGTCTCCATCCCTTCTCTCTGTATTACCCAGTCTTGGTCCCAAGGCAGAATGCTTTAATGATCCTGCAGCCTTCCCTCCAGATGGATAAGTCCAGGCAGTCCGTGTGATGGCGGCAGTAACTGTCATCTGGTCCTTCCTAGAGCATCAGATATCGATGTGAAAAGGGGAAGCTGGGATGGAGCCAGCACAGCCTCCAGCCAAGCAGGCTAGTATATCAGAGGTCTCATGGCACTTTCCAACCAAGCAGGCTGAGGCCAAGCCTTATCCTCATTACTACCTTGCTCCATCACTAGTGGCCCACATCTTCTTAGCTGCTTTATCAGATGGGCTGCAGCTTATTGTCAGGGCCTATTTCTTACATAGGGGATGCTTACCTCCCAACCCTCCCCCCCCCGACCTTGAGGACACTGAACCTTGAGGACACTGAACCCGGTCTCTCTCTCTCTCCCTCTCTGTGCATATCTCTCTCTCTCTCTCTGTGCATATCTCTCTCTCTCTCTCTCTCTCTCTCTCTCTCTCTCTGTCTCTCTCTCTCTCTGCCATTCATTCTTTGCCTTTCTTCTACAGTGTGGCTGGATAGTAAGAGATGCTGGGACGTAGGTCTGTGAAAGAAAAGAGAAGCAGAAGGCTTCACTGAGATCTTGGGTTTTTATCAGGCTCACCATTCTAGTAGCTTCACGGACTTTATTCCTTAGGCAGTGAATGCTGTCATGAATATCATGAACCTCACGAAGGAAGACAGCAGGAGAACAACTGGTGAGGCAGGACTCAGGCATTACTGGGCTCCAGGAGGCTTATCACCTGAGATAGATCCCAGCAGAGTTGCAGCCTGTTGACACAGTGCTCCAACACAGCGGTTCCTCATTGTCCTTTGTCTCCAAGGTATATAAAAATTCTTGGCATTGGTGCTTGGATTCTTTCCTGTCAAGATAAATGGAACTTGAATGATCTACTACCCACAACCTGCTATTTTCAATCTCTGAGCTATGTTTCTCACTCTGTAGCCTCTGTGGTGTGTTCTCTACACTTCATAAAAAGCCCCCTAAGAAAAGAAGAAAATAATTGGGGTTCCCCCAAATGCCAACCCTCATAGTCACAGGTCCCTAGACTGCTGAATGCTTCAACAAGAATGCAGCACAATGGGTCCCACCTGGTCCCTCTCATCATACCTTTCCCTCTAAAAATATACCCCCAGCCTTAAAATGTTCCCCATGAACATTTCCCAAGTTTCTGTAAGTTTGGGAAGTGTCCTATACTATATTCTCTCTCCTCCCTGGGGTACTTCCAGATTAGCAAATTAAATGCACTGAGGATTCCTACCATATGAGAACCATTTTGAACTTTTCCTACCCCAAATGATTTCAAGGGTATCTTACTGCAGAGTTCTTATTTATTTTTAACACAGTGTTATGGCTTGTATCTAGATGTCCCCTCAAAGCCTCATGAGGTCATAGGTGGAAAGTTTCAAAGGTGGCTAGATTGGGGTGTGTGAATGTGGATTCAGGGTGTGATGTTGGGATTAAGGATGCATCACTCTGGGTGTGGCTGGCACCAATCAATAAGTTTATAACATGGATGGAATATAAAGAGAGGGAGAGAAAGGCTGCGGCTGCTTCTACTTCTGCTTCTGCAGTGGCTTGCTGCTTGATGCCTGCCACACCATGAACTGTTTCTCCTCTGTGAGGCCCCCCTACCATGACACCCTACCTTGGAGCAGCCAACTATGGACTGAAACCTCTATAAACTGTGAGTTGAAATTAACCTTTTCTCCTTTAACTTGTGGGTATTGAGTATTTTGTCCCAGCAACAAAAAAGTAACCAAGACCCATAATATCTGGTAAAATCTTGTGGAGTGAGAATTCTCCTGAACCCAAAGATAATACCTCACATCAATGTCAATTTAGTGTATGCTTTCCCTGGATTCTTTATGCCACACTCGGTTTAATTTGACATCTGTCAGTCTCACCATAGTACTTGAAGTATGCTTTATAAAGTGCTATTTACTCCTAGTTCTACAAATTGCCAACCTGACCTCATTATGAGGGCTATGATGACATCTCAGGCCAAATGCTGACTTGACTCTATAAAGTTGGGGTATTTCATAAGTCACTGAGAAACTTTTCACAAAGACATACAGATTTAGAAAGTTAAGGCAACCTACTCTTTGAAATGCATTTAGAACTTCTTGCTGCCTTATTTCACTACTTAGTTAAAATACTATGTCTGAAGAAAATACATGTAATTTGCATTGTCAGTATCAAAAAATGACAGTAATTGTAATTTCCCTGAGTGGAACAATCTGTTATAAAAGAAATGTTAATACTCTTAAAAGTCTAAATGCTTGAGAGGGTGTGGCGTATCCTACAATGTGTCTCTTGGCTTTGAATGCTTTCCCTCAGAGATGGTACTGAATTTATAATTCTATTCACAGCCCTGGACACCCTGGTTTTGAATGTGTCTGCTAGGATGGATATTTGGTGCCACTTACTGACGCTGCAGAAGGAAGGAGCGGGGTAAACATTTCTGACTCGTGATTGATTGGGTAATCCTCTGTCCTATCAGACCCCTAAAACCAGAGGGTGGAAAGGATGATTTTTCTTAGCTTGAATTCGATACGGCTATTACAGATATGTGGGCTCTAAATTAGAGACGAATGCGTGCTCCGAGGTGTACATCATGCCTGCTCCCGGCGGTGGAACACTGTAGAGCAGAGAGGAGCAGCTGCAAATCACTGCGTGGCACCGGGCTGGCAGAGCAGCCGCCGGCCACGTGATGGTCAGAGACGGGTCAATCATAGCTGAGAACAGAGGACTGGTAAGTGGTGAAAAGGACTAGAAATCGGTATTTATGGCCCATTTTGCCCCCGAAGTATAACTCTGACAAAGAGGTTCAAAAATGTCCATTTATTGTTTCTGTCAGCCTTTTTAGGGTCACTGAAAGGAAGCCTGCTGTTGCTGACAAGATCAAAAGGACCCTAGACAAGGGGCCAAACACACAGCACTGTGGCTAGCCCTGTGTGATATCAGGAATGGGGGAAGAAGGGAGGGAAGGAAAGAAGGGAGGGAGGGAGGGAAAGGGAAAGAAAAGGGAAGGAAGGGAAGGGAAGGAGGAAGGGGAAGGAAGAAGGAAGAAGGAGAGGAAAGGAAGGAGCTTCGCACAAACACCACCCCCACCCCTGGAATCAAAGTGTGCCTCTGCACTAGCTTAAGCTTCAGGGCAAGAGTCCCCACCAAGTTCCCCACGGCATCTGGTGGGAGGACAAGGTTTGCCCTGAACTGTTGCCAGACCAAGGGACCAAGACAGAGTGTTGTCCAGGCTTCCCTAGGCTGGGGCAGGGCCCAGATTGGAGTCTGCCTCCCGCACGTATCCCACGGGTGTCGCAGTCTCCCTGTCCCTGAATGCGATGCAATTGTCACGGACTCCTTTAGCCAGAAAAGCATAAAGCGCTGCTGTCCCCCAGCAGCTGGCAGAGCTGAGGAACTCTGCAGCTGAGCTCAGTCTGCAGTTTAAGCAAACCGGCCAGAGCTGTTGATATCGCGGGAAGACTCTCCAAAGGCATCACACTCACTTCACACGGGAAACTTGACCAAATCATTGCCCAAAGAGGACCAGCGGAACCGTTCGTGCAGCGCAGTGTTAAAATGTGGGGCTCCTGGTTTTAAAAGTACTACAGTGAGTTCCAGAGCAGAGAACACTGAACATGGGCTGGTGGGTGGGGCGACCCTGGGGCGTGTGAGACTTTTCAGTTGGGAGGCTGTGTGTCCCCAACTTTCTCCTTCATTCTCCTCTCCCCTCCTCTCTCCTCTCCTCTCTTCCCCTCTTTTCCCTTCTTCTGTTCTCTCTTCTCTTCCTCCTCTCCCCTCTCCTCTCACTCCAGTGTGGCTACCCCTACACCTCTGTTTTCCCTCTTCGCAGGGCATCCTCCACATTCTCTCCCAAACCTGCTCTGCAGACGCCTACGGTCCTGTCCACACTGCTCCACATCACCTCACCTCACTGTCAGGGACCCATGCGGCCTCCCGCTCCTCAGCTGCCCTTTGGACCCGACCCAGATTCAGGGCTTCATGACCCTGATGCTACCAGGACCCAGGCTGCCTTGCACACAGAGGCTCAGGAAAGCGCCTAAAACACCAAAGTGCTTGTGTTAGTCTTTTATGTATTAATATTTGGTCATTGCTGATGTGTACCACTGTTACCAGAAGCTGTTATACAGGATGTGTATCATCCATAAAATGCAGCGGTCTCTGACCTCTAGGAATTTCTATTCTAAAGCAGACAATAAGGATGCTGACAGAAAAAAAGTAGCTATTGTGCACCTACTGTGTGCCAGGAAGCATGCTGACCCTGTCCTACACACAAGCTCCTTTAGTCCGACAGTCACCTGAGGTACATTCATTGCCATTTCCCTGTGCCTCTGAGCAGCTGGAGGCGGAGGTGGATGACTTGTCCTTGTTCATGCCCCACCAGCTGCTCTCTCACCCAGGTTCCCGGTGCTCTGGAGCTAATGCTGCCCAATACTGCCCAAAACTGTCTCTCTGCCAGGCATACATAGCCCTCAATTACCACCTAATGTAGGGCCGGGGATATAGCTCAGTGACACAGTGCCTGCCTGGCAAGTGAAAGGTCTTAAGTTCGATTCCCGGTACTACTACTGCTGCTGCTGCTCCTAGTATCTACTGAGAAATGAATGTTCTAGTTATTATTAGGTAAAAGAAAGAGATGAAGACAGGAGATGAAGATATATGGAAAAGAACTGGCCAACTTTAGTGAGAGACAGAGTGAGTGGAAAGAGAGCTGTGTACAATTTCCAATGCTGTTTCAATGCTCCAGTTTGTAGAGTTTTAGCAATTGCTGAGCACCCACTTAATTTTAGGGGCCAGAGTCCTGTCCCATTTATTGTTGTGTTCTTGCAAGCCCAACATGGCACCAACTATTATTCAACAAAATATTTCTTTAATTCAACCCCTTGACTTGGATGACATTGAACTAAGTGAGAACCTTTAAGAACCTAGCTCTACATTGAGAAGGCTTTAAAAGCAGAGTAAATAGACTCACTCATTCTCCAGAAGTATACAAAATAACTGTGGATGTAGCCCAAACAGCCTCAGTCCAAAAGACCCAGAGGAGTGTCTGAGCCTCTGTACACCCGGCTTGAGCTGCCCTGTCCTCCAGTGGTAATGAAGAAATGAAGTGAAATCCAAGCGCTGCCATTCCTCCTTCATCAGGTGCACACTCCCACACATCCCGTCACACATAAATGCACACAAACCTGTGTACATAGGCATCCACCGATAATACACACACATGCATGCACTCAACCCTGAAGAGGACTTCATAAACTCATCAACTCTTTACTTGAACCATTACTGTGTCCAAAGAATGCTAAGGCACTAGGAGTTGTGCCTGGGTCTATAACCTGTGCCCACACATTTTGTGGGTAGTTCTTGCCTCATCAGATATCCTCAGAGCATTCTCCCCACGGCCAAGGCTTTAGCTACAGCCTCTGTCTCTCACGTCCCCTTCTCATCTCCAAATATCCCACTTGCTTTTCAACTCCTTCTTTCCTCCACTCTGCAGTTTGGCCATCGCTGTGTCTTTTATACAGCTGTGCTCCTAAAATGGAACTGCCAGTTCAGGAGAGTGGAAGGAGGGACAGTGGGTGGAGAAGCAGCCGTCAGAGTGGCTGGCTCTTTATGTTAAAGAAACAGTTGACATATTGCCCTGTAAAGGTTAACCTCCTGTTACACTACCACATGTGCCACACAGTCTTCAAATTTTCTTGAAGGTGATTTACAAATATTCTCTTCCATTGCTTTATCCATGAGAAAGGTCATCCTCCAGAAAGGAAAGAACAGGAAACGCTCTGTGCGTTAAACTCACTGAAGTGGATATTTGTTAGTTTGAGGCAACCTAACACCACCCTTGCTCCTTTTAGTAATAGCATCCCAGTCTCCCTTTAGAGGTTTTGGAAGGACATCAAGTGTTCTTGACATCTCTTGAACCACATTGTGACCAAAGTCATATCCACTCAGAGATCATTCACTTCAGCTTGAACCCTAAAATCCTCTTTGGCTTTGGCTGTTTGAGTTTGGAAAGTCACCAGTGAAATTTTTTGTCCTAGTCTAACATTTCTGCCCATGTTTTGGGGTTTTTAACTGTTGATACAGTCTTGGATGGCAAGCCAGTGCTCACTTTTCTCATGTGTACTGACATGTGACCAACGGTGCCTGATCAGGACAGGAAGGTCCTTGACACAGAGGGAGGGCCCAGCAGCAGGATGAGCCCCCACAGAATGGTTCCCAGCACTGTTGGCTAAGAGCGCGTGCTCATGGGCCCTGCGAGGGAATCCTGCCCTGCACACCGCTGCAGGTGAGCTGGAGAGAGAAGGAACAAAATGAAAGATGCAGCTAGCTTCCCACCATCCCCAGGATACTCCTCCACATTGCAGATGGTACCTGGGATCCCTCTTCTAGGATGTCTTCAGGGCCTTAAAAACTTCTTCATTTAAGGTAGAAGACACTGTGCTCATTGCTTACTTATATTTTCTCTTCCCTTTATCCTCTGTTCTTCTCCCCTCCCTGCCTCCTCCATGTCATCCCTCCTTCTCTCTAGGGCCAGTTCTACCTTTAGTGAATAGGTCCCAGGGTAAACAGCAAGTGAGTTTCTTTATTCAACTAACTTCCATGGAAGCTTTCCCTTTCTTTACCTCAAGGGCTTGTCATCCAGAGTAACCAATGCAAATGTAAACTCATAAAGGGGGCCCCAAGGGGTTTAGGGCACAGAGGGCTCAGCTAGCAGCAAAACTGAGTTTGGAGATGTGTTACAGCTGCTCTACAGATAATTAAGTGTCTGGACCCTTTCTGAAGGAAATCTGAGTGTCCCAGAGAAAAATCAAGAGAAGGCATAAAGAATCTTTTTAAGAACTTCTTGCTGAGGGGCTGGGGATTTAGCTCAGCAACACAGCGCCTTCCTGGCAAACACAAGGTCGTGAGTTCAATTCCTGGTACCAGAAAAAAAAAGAGAAAACTTCTTGCTGGTTTTCTCTTTTCTTATGGTGAATGGAGAATCTGTGTATATTTGTACAAACAGCCTGTCTTTTGTGCTCCACCTGGTGACCCAAAGAGGTTAGTGTTATTTGTTAAGAAAATGAGGAGGGCAGGGAGGCGAGAGAGAGAGAGAGAGAGAGAGACAGAGACAGAGACAGAGACAGAGATGAAGACAGAGACACACAGAGAGACAGAGAGAGAGGGACAGAGGGAGAATGAACAGTAATGTAAGGTTTCAAAATTATTGTTTTTCAATCTAGACATAGGAAGATTGTGTCTGCTGATGATAATATATACATATTCAAGATTCTGTCTACTACTGTGGTGTCCCTCCCCTATCTTGGCTTGATCAGCTTCATCTCCTTTAGAATCTAATAAATTACTTTCTCCCTCCTTGGTCCTCCAAAAGGGATCGACTCCCTTGATATTTCACATATGAGTACTCATATGTGAAAGGTATCCTTTAAGCTCCTGTCACATTACAATTTTGCATGTATTTGTATGATTACTTGACTACTGTCAAGTAGAGTGACTAGAAAATAATTTCCAGAAGGATAGGGAATATGTCCTTTCTTTGTATTTGCTTTTGGGAATCCTTATGTCTAGTACAGTAGCTGATATATAGTAGATGTTTAATAAATGTGGTTGACTCAGTGAGTGAAAGAATAATTAGAAAATAAATGGATGGATGACATATTTACTTCCCGAACATCTGTGGGTCAAAGCCATCTGTAAGACAAAGGTGACTCTGCTGGGAATCTTACTCAGATATTGTCACCTTTCCTCTCTGTTGATCTGGCTAAGTGACTTGGTCAGTGCCATGGTTGTTCTAGGTGATAATAACAAGTTCTTGAACCAATTTAATTATTCAAATTGACCATCAATAAATATTAATAATTAATATTAATTATGACAACTGAAATGGTCTAAACAGATCACATATATTTGAATTGAGTTAGTAATGATTCCTTAAAAGTAAGACTAATAAGTCATTTTGGAGGAGATTGATAAGACAATTTATTACTTTTAAATGTAGCCAATAAAGGCAAAGACACTAATGTTTATCTTGCTGTTCCTATATGATCTGTAGTAGTGGCTCTGCGCCCTTTAGAGATTGAGTGCCAAACTTCAACCCAAAACCCATTTATTTACCACCAAGTGCCAACACTGCGATTAAACCTGAACACCAAGGTTTCAATTTAGGAAAAACAACTCTGCATTAACATCTTTTGTCTTAAAAGAAGAACACATGTGCCCTGGGTTCTCTCCCACTGATACCATTGTTAAACCACAGATTAGAGATTTGGCTTCATAGAAATATTCCAGCAAATATAACATAATTTCCAAATATTACTGTTTTGAAATCTTTGATCGATTGGCAACGGCAAGTAGAAATACCGAAGAGACACCCAGGATTTGGAGGTGGATTTATTTACATAGAAGGGGAAGATCGGGATCATACCCAGAATATCAGGCCCTGATCGCTGGTGATCTAGGGTTGATATGAGATAAGCCAGCAGGAAGTACAGAGGCAGAATGGCTTGTCAACTGGGGGTTGGTTTATACAATGTGCATCACAGCGACCAGCTGTTTCTAAGAGACAGGAGCAACCAGAACTGGAACAGGAACTAGTACCTGAGCAACTAACAAACGGAGGTATACTGGTGCCGGGGGCGTGGGGAAGGGGTGGAATTTTCTGCTACAAATTAATTGGTCATGGTGGTTTTTATTTTCCAAAATGGACATAATAATACTTAGGTCCCAGATCAATTACATCAGATGAGTCTATTTCTTTAACATCTTCTTAAAATTCAAGGACCTTTTTCACTGCCTGAGTGAATGGAAAGTGTTTACCATTTTTTTCCACAAACTACCACCTAGCTCTGTGAAGCCCAAACTTCAGATATGGCTTCAGAAGTTCAGGAAGTGTCCCCTCTGGAGCTTTCTTGTTCTATCTAGAGGTACAGAAAGGAGGATGCCCACGGGCTAGAAAGAGTGAGAGAAATCCCCCACTTTCTTTCTTCTGTCTTTGCTCATTCACCTGTTCTGCTGTACACTGCATGTGGTGATCCATCTAAAACTCTGAGCAAGGGAGAAATTATTCTCTGATTGAAGAAGTGTCTGGCCGTGGGCATGGGAGTGCCATAGGTGTTTGTTTGATTGCTGTTATTGCTGTGACTGTTGTTTTCTCTGTCCTTCTGCCGCATGACCTGGACAAGCTGCAGCCCCAAGAATTGTGTGCCAGAGTGGGAGAAGTAAATATCCAACTCTCTGAATGGAAGATGGAAAAGGGGAGCCATAGGGAGCCACAGAGTAGCAAGGTGCTCACGAAGAAGAAGGATCTTGAGAAGATGAACCAAGACATTGTTTATGAATTCCTAGATGTCCCACCAAGTGGCTCATGCATAGATCCTGACCCTAAACAATGCACACTAGTCCACCCCCCAGGTCCCAGACTGGTGGCCAGTTAGTACATACTGGTCTAAATAGCACTATTAAGTCCTTGAGAAGGATCTTGACATTTGAACCACAATCTTCAAATGACTTGTTGGACTTTTGACACGAACCTAACCAATTTTAAATATCTGCTGAAACAAAACTATCAACAGATTTATAGGATTTCAATAAGACCTCAAATCTCATAGCAAAATACTCAGAATGCCCACCATCTAATGATATTACTCACTTCATGAGCAACCAGAAAGATTTCAACTCAGCAAAATAGATAGTCCAAAAAATAGACAAATACAAAATGGGCAACTGATGGTTTACACAGGCAATTCAGTGGGGAATAGTAGTCTTTTCAGCATAGGATATTAGAATAACTGGATAACCATATGCAAAATAAGTAATCTGCAGTCTAAAACTATACTCATTGCATGAAAATTAACTGAAATGGATCATACATTTAATCAAGTACAAAATTTGTAGAAGGCATAAGAAACAGCAACTGTGACCTGAATTCAGGCAAAAAGTGATTAGATATGACAATAAACACATGATTTACAAAGAAATCACAAAAGTCAACAGTAAAAAAAAAAAAACCACTTAAAAATATATAATAGAAATAAAGAGATACTTCACCAAGGAGGATATACAGAAGAGAAATACATGAAAATGTTCAACATAATTGGCCATTAGAGAAACACAAATTAAACCGCAATGAGAGACCACTGCACTTCTGAAAGATTAAAATTAGCATTTTGATAAATCCAAAGTCTGGTAATCACATGTAGCAAGTGGAACACTCATTAGTTGCTGGGTGGAATGAAAGATGTTACAGACACAATAGAAAGCAGTTCGATGATTTCTTCTTACATTATACATTACTTGCTGTATCACCCACAAATCCCACTTCTATGTATTTACTCCAAAGAAATGAAAATTTGTGTTCACTCAAACACTTGTACATGAATGTGTATAGTGGCTCTATTCATAATCGCTGAAAACTGGAAACATCTCAGATGTCCTTAGCAGGTGAATATATAAACAAACTGTGATACATCTCTCTGACAGAAATACTACTTAGCAGTAAAAGAATGTGCTGTTGATATTCACAAAACCATGGATGGGTCTCAAGAGCATTGCAGTGAATGAAAGCTAGTCTCAAAAAATTACCTACTCAATAAACCCATTTATGTAGCACTCAAAAAGACAAAACCACGTTATGGAGGAAGGCTCAGAAATTGAAATACATTAGAGATCAGGAGAAGGTCTGCCTATGAAGGGATAACAAGGGAATTTCTTGAGAAATGGAATTGTTCAGTGTCTTGATTGTGATGCTGGTTGTAAGAGTTTATACATGTGCTATCATTCATAGATCTGTGCACCAGAACCGGTCACTTAATATTTTCAAAAGACTCAAAGTTTATAAATACATAAATACGGACAGTCTTATAATCCTAACTTCTACACCAATATATTCTGATGCATTCTGAGGCTCTTTACTACATTTTATTACTACCTGGATTTGTTAAAATTTATCTTATACAGGAGAATCACAAATTGAAAAAGAAGCACACCTTTCTCCAATGCTCAAAAAATAAATATCAGCCCACCTATACTTGCTCTTCAGTGACACCATCCTTAGGAGAATGAAATAACCGCAGACAAGGTCTCCATTTGAAAGAAGCTAAATGATTACACGCATAATCATTTCTCTACTGTCCGAGACAAAGACTTCCCAGAATGCAACAGCTCCTGGAAAGAGGTGCTGACATAAAAGCATGGCCACGACACAGTGATTTAAACTCTCCTGCAAATGGCATTTGCACCTGAGTGAGAGGATTGAAAGTCACTACTACCCTAAACCTAACTCGAACTCGAACTCTAACCCTAACCCTAATCCTAACCCTAACCCTAACCCTAACCCTAACCCTAACCCTAACCCTAACCCTAACCCTAACCCTAACCCTAACCCTAACCTTAACCCTAACTTTTCTGAAGAAACCATATTTGGAAAATTTTAAATATTGTGTGCAGTGGCAGTGCTTTCAGTGTGTGTTCCTAAATTCTTTGGTACTGCTCCCTTCAAGAGGCGGAGTCTAATGCCTCCTTGAATGTGAGCTGAACTCAGTGACTTACACCTAAGAATAGAATAAAAAAGAGGTAGCAAGTGTGCAGCCTTGGGGACTAATTTATAAAAGCCACTGTGATGTGTCCTCTTCTCCTCTCCTCTTCCCTCCTCTACTCCCCCTTTTTCCCCTGTCCTCCCCACTCTCATTCTCTCTTCTTTCTCCTGCTGTCTCCTCTTCTGTCTTCCCTGCTGTCCTCTCTCTTCCCATCTCCTATTTCTCTACTCCTTCAGGGACACTCTGTTTCACAACCCTTAGAAACGAGAAGATAAAAATTATTTTTTTTAAGCTTCTCTGCTTTGGGATAACCTGTTACACAGCAGTAGATAACTAATGCAACAACCATGCTTATGTTCAATTGTTCTTTGATTTATAAGGAAATGAAAATGAAATAGAAGCACAAGTTTCAGTTAAACATTTTTTATCAAGCCAAGAAATACTCAAGTTACCTGGATTCTTTTCCTGGAAGCTAGGACATTTCCTACAAATGATTTTTGAAATTCATTCTCTTCTTATATAGACATTCTCGGGTTGATGTTCCAGGTGGCCAATTATAAAAACTACCCCGTTATCACCACCTACTTACCACAGAGATTCCCAAACTGCTAACTTTTTAAGCTAACTTTCAAAGAAAGAATTTCATATGATTTGTCCAAGAACAGAGCTGAGCAAAGGACTAGGCACGAGATGGAATTAATAGAGAAACATAACAACAGGTTGTTATATTTTTTCTATTAATCAGCAAACACTGAGCCCATATCCAAGTCAAAAAGACCAAATAAAAGTAAAATCCCAGCACTGAGATCGAAAGCATTCCCCTATTTCTCTGCAGTCATATATAAGGAACTTCGATTTCATTTAGCATGTGCTATAAGACAGTTGCATTGCTCTAAGAGAAGGGTATTTGATGTTCATGTCTTCTAACACTTTAGAGAGAAAATCTGCCCAGAAACTCACAAGTCAGGGAACACTTGAACTTGACAGAAAAATACACTTGGTCAGCATTGGTTGTTGCTTTCTTGAAGGGAAAAAATTGAAAACATAGGCTCAGAAGGGTCAGACAGTCATTATTGGAATCTGGCTCTTATGAAACATAATACATGCTATTTCCTCTGTCTAAATTGCATTACTTTGCCAAGTCACCCGATGGGGCCCAGGCTAGGTGTTTTTCTGATGTAGATAACTACCTGAGTTTCTAAGAGCACATTTATTTAAAAGTAGGGCCCTGGAGAACACCAACAGTGACAGGAAAATGATATTTGCCATAGCCTCAGCATCATAGAGAATAGTTCCACCAGAAATATTGACACAAAAAAGGAAAAACTTTGTTATTAAACACACATACTACTATTCAGCAAAATCTATTGCTGATGGCAACTTCCAAAACTAGGCCTTCTAGGGAGTGTCATTCTGAACTAGGCTTTTAAAAAACTCAAAACATTTTCTATATTGAGCTATCTCTGCTACTTATTTGTATGTCAGTAAGAGGAAAGAAATTTAAGTATCAAATAAATAAGAGCTACCGAGGAAGTAGGTAGATGGTACAACAAAGAATAGTCAACCTGAGCCACAATGCTACGTGAACTTGCAAGATTAACATGCAGTTTAACAAAGGTCCTAAGTTCAGCTAATTACAAAGCTCCAAAGGCATAATAATTAGCCAGCCTAAGTTTTTAACAAAGCATCGCTTGCATGTCCCAACCAAAAGAGTGTCTAATATTGTCTTTGTGTGAATAGCCTGCTGCTTGACACAGAAACAGTATCTAGACTTGAATATTTCAAATATTCTCTGGAAATCTCCAAAGAGGGACATTAGTGTCTCTGCTTGATCCAAAACAACATTCTTCATAAAAGTCTGTAGTGTAACAATTGAAAATCAGAAGGGGACATCATATATAAATTTATGGTGGCCAAAAATTTCAGGGGAAAAGAAAATATGCCTGTTGAGTCAAGAAAAATATGTTTAACTACCCATTTTATCTTGAGGAGACGCACAGATTTTCCACAGCCCAGAAGAGAGAGCAAAACAAATGTCCATTTGAAAGAAGATAAAAATGTTTGCACAGCTAACCTGTTGCAATGTCAGCGTGAATCTTTCTTCTCAAAGCAGAACCAGTTGACTCATTGCCCTCCCCTCTCTGGGGCGATCCCTCCCTCTCTTCTCCTTGCCAATTATACCTATCACCTCTCTCCGTACAATGGTGGAGCTTGGCCCCTCTCTTCCAATGGTAGCACCTGCTGACATCACACCCACTCATGGATTTGCCAGGTGCATTAGTGCTTCATTTCCATAGATCATCAAGTAAATGGGTTATAAACACCTGTAAGCGTGAAATCACTAGACCTCTAGGTGTCCAATAACAAGCAAGTCAGTGGCAGAGGGGTTAAGAACATGAGTTAATTTCCTATATATAAAATTTTCAGTGGCCACTCAGACAAATTTGAATTCCCCCTAGGTTGAAGGGGGGGAATAGCTATCCCTTGAGGCAATATATTCCACATGTTGACAGCTTTAATCCTCAGGAAACACTTGTTTATACTAAGCAGAAATTTGCTCCATGGAATTTCTACTCATCTGGTAGAATAAATTTCATCCTCATCTGTATTATAGTCCTTTGGCAAGTGGGAAGTTTAAGTATCATTCAAAAACTTCTCCATTAGGATCCCTAGAGAGTGCTTTTGCCATGCAAACTTCAAGATCCCCTCGTTAAACCTACTGAGGGAGATTCTGGGGGCTGGGACCCTAGAATCTGCCCAGGTGGAGCCAGTGTCCAGATGATTCTGAAACTTATCACAGAATTAGCATTAGTCTCACCACTTAATTCTCAATGGGCCCTTTTAAACTCAGAACATGTTCAGTAGTCCAGGTGTGGTCTAAGTATTAGTTTTGGAAGCATATGTTCAAATGGCAACCAAAGAAGCACAGTTACACTTTAAGGATGACCTCAGTCAGAGCTCTCAGAATAGTATTGGCTCATTTGACTATTGTTTGTATTGTGGCTCAGTTTCGCTATTCTTCGTTCTACCATCACCAGAGTGTGTGATGCTGGGATTAAGAGTGGGTGATTAGTAAATCGGTCCACTGATTGCTTTGGCATAGCTCTGGCTAGGGTTGAGGGTATGAGTGCTACACAATCCTACGGTGAGTAACCTGCATACAAAATAAGAGACACAAAGAGTCCTGTCTGCTCCCTTGTTGCTTTTGCTACCCTGTGAAGTCCATGAACTGTTCTCCTCTGTGACACTCCTCTGCCACCGACCAACTATGGACTGAAACCTCTACAAACTGTGAGCTAAATAAACCTTTCCCCCTTTAACTTTGGGTGTTGGGTGTTTTGTCTCAGCAATGGGAGAAAATTAACTAAGACACCTCGGTAGACCGAGGTAGGCCAACTATGTGCCAGGCACTATACTGGGTGGCTTTAACAGTCTACTTATTTCAGTCTTTGAGGCCTGCAGGGTCACTGCTATCCCTCCATTCTGCAGGGAAGACTGAGGCTACAAAAGGATAACTTATTCGTTCAGTATCCCAGAGCTGGGAAAGCAGAACCAGCTCTCTGACCCCAAAGCCCTTCTTTTCCATTTCTCATCGAAAAGCGCCAAAGGAATCACACTTGAGCTCTTTGATATTGATTTCTTCTCAATAGTCTTTGTTGATATGGTCCCTTAAAAACCCTCACTGAGATGTATGAGGGGAGGACATACACAAGGCAACTGTCTTGTTTTATACTCTTGTCTTAACTCATTCACCAGATTTCTGAGTGATATATATAAGATGAAATGGACATTTTTATGGTGTGACTGACAATTACCTGCCTTTTCCCTGGCTCAGAATTCTTAACTCACCCCGTGGAGAGTATGTGATAAAGTAACACTTAAAATGATATTTGAGGGGTTCAATGTGAGCTTCAAGGATATAACCCCATGATAGTGCACAGGACTGAAATGTCCCTCCCTAACACCCATCTGTCTACAATGCTATTTTTAATCTCCTTCCATGGCACCAGGACAGAAATACATAATGGAAATAACTTTGAGTAGCACTAGGTAGGACAGAAAAGTGCCATGAAGAGGAGAAAATACCAGCCTGTTAGATGAGACTTCTTAATTGGTTCACCTCCTGACACTCTGGGGTAATACCCTGAGCAAGCAGGTAAGGTAGGATTGCCACCACGTGGGTGACTCCATCCAACCTCCAACTCTATGATGGGCAACTCCGCGTAGACCAAGACACATACACAAACAGCTCATGCCGTTATTTAGAAACTCTACCCCACTGTTGAGAGAAATTTCCTAATCAAGACAGCCAGTGGCTTGGTAGAGATGGAACTATCAAACGGAAAGATAAATCACACAATTAGGACAGATTGGAATCCGCGCTCCTCAGGCTCTCATTCCCACATGAGCATGAGGGCTCTTGCCTCTCCCCGGTACACCTTTATCATCAGATTGAACAGACTAAGCACTTTCATTTCAGCCCAGGGGCCCACGCAGTCTTCATATATGTGGTGGGGACACAAGAACCTCCCACAGCGCCTACAATAGTGAAGTGAACTTCGCTCCATCTGAAATTCCTTGTCCTATTCTCCTGCGAGCGGCAAGGTAGCCAGAATAATGGCAGGAGGTGAGACTACCTTGGAGAAATCAGAAAACAAATAATGCCCATTGCTATGTTTATTTGAAGTCATAGCCATGTTACATTACAGTAAATGGACTCCGCTAGTCTCCATTCTGGCAGGGCCAAACTGGAGCTCTGCGGCAGTGCTGTAAAGAATCTGTGCAACTATTTCATGGGACAAACCCAGGCCAAAGGCAGCAGAGGCTGAAAGGTCTCTTAAGACGAATGGTTCCCTCTTGAATGGCGTACCGTAATGTCTCCACAATTAGATGGATTTCAGGTTACGGTCTGCCACAGAGAGCCATGGGACACTCACTGATAATCACGCATTTTGTTCTATGGACAGGTAACAGCAGCTCTCAGATGAGATGAGCCTCTCCGCTACACACACGTTACACGAAATCAATACTTCATTACAGCAGGCCTGCCTGTGTCGCCGGCAGTCGGTTCTGGTGAAGTGGGGTATGAAGCTCCTCCAGGGGCTTAAGGAGACTCAAAAGGGCTGGGGTGTGGTGCAAAGTAGTGCCCACCACACTGATCACTTCTGAGTTGTAGATTTAATGCCCTGCTGCTTGAATACCAGGCTCGAGCTGAAGACCATCTATGAGACACAAATAATTACACCCTTAAGAGGAAGAGCAGGTGCTGCCTAGATGGCAGTTGCTAGAATGTTCTTAAGTCACACTGAGAAGCCTCAAGTGGAATGTAGGGGACACGCACGACATCTGAAGAGTGTCCCTAGCGAGAAGCTGTGCGGCAGAGGGAAGGGACAGAGAGCACAGAATCAAGTGACCCGGGCGTGAGTGCCAGTTCCCCTGCCCCTAGCAAGCTGCAAAATGCAGCTTGAGCTACTTATCCATAAAACAGAGATAACATTCAGTCTGTTTAAGACAGGGAGTGCTGTGAGGCTTGAGTGAGGTGCAGAAAGTGTCTCATAGATTAGAAGTCCCCAGACCATTGTTAGAATGTTTTTACTATTATTTTAGGAAGTAATAAGGCCTGAGTATGCAGTTTCATGAATAATCTGGGAGAAGTAATAGCTTTATTTACTAAGTTCTCAGTGCAGTGTTAGGCAAGGTCACACTGAAACACACACAAGAAAGAGCAGAGGTGATTGTGCTTAGAGAAAAGATTCTGAGTAGAGCCAGGGACACAGGAGGAAGATCTGGAGCTCATTCCATAATCCATCTACGTCACATTCACGTGACTCCTCACCAAAGAGCATTCTACGTGAGAGATGTGTATTATTACTCCAACAATCTTCTTGCTGTCCTTTATTAAAATTTTCAGTTGATCTTGTATATGCACTTCTTTTTGGAATGCATTTCTTTGCTTTTACCTCACAGATGGCCTATAAGTTTATTTATTCAACAAAATACCTAATCATTTTATGAATAAAGTATAAATTTTGCAAATAGAACACTAGGATTGTTTTGAGAAATAATTTTGAAGATATTTTAAGGAGGGAGAACTAGGCAAAATGAGAGGGGAGTTTCCAAAACTCCTTTACAAAGTAGCTGGGAGGTCTTGCATTCACAGAAGCAAGCAGGCACCCGGCCCCACCACTCATCAGCTCTGTGTCTTTGGAAGGTTGAGAAGACTTCTCAGGGCCTCAGTGGCCCCAGTAACAACCATATATTTATTTCAGGTTCCGTGGGTCAAGACCTGGTGTGCTCTGGCAGGGTGGAACCTCACATCCTCACACACACTTAGAGCATTTCCTTCACCAGCCTGTTGGCAATGCCTGTGTTAGGAGGAAACCAACTCATTACTAAGCCAAGTTTGTTGCCTTGATTTGTATCACCCTCTGCTAAGCCAGAGAAACTCACTTCACTACTGAGAAATGGCCCTACCATGGAAACAGAAACTCCTCGTTTAATTCACAAAGAGTTGGCCCCATGTAAAAGCAAGACCAAACTATCAGACATGAATGCTCAGGTTTACTATTACCAGGCTTTTCCAGAGATGGGTTAGGATAAAACGTATATGAAAGCATTCCTCATTTTCCTGGGTTCCTCCTGTGCATTTGCTATAGCTAGGATACACTTAGCAGTGAATGTGCTACTGCTATGAAAAAAGTGCTGTTTTTAAAAGTCAGGGTACTACAGAAAGCATGGGTATTTGTCTCAGCAAATTCCTTTATGTCTGGGACAAAATAACTGATAACTTAAAGGAAAAGAGATTGCTTTTGGTTCACAGGTTCCCTCCATGGTTGGCTGACTTCAAGGCAAAAACAGGATGGCAGAAGGGCATGGCAGAGGAAAAGGTAGCCAGGAAGCAGAAAATGAAGGGTAGGGCAGAGGACAGGAGTGCATCCTCCCAGATCATACTTGCTGTGACCCACATCCAACCAGACCCACCTCCAGTAGCACGCTCAGCTGCTGGACTCATCAAAGCATGAGCCTGCTGATGAGCATAGCACACCCCAAACTGGATCACTTCCACACACGCGAGGATTTGGAGGATGTTTTAGATACAGTCCATAACAGTATCACAGCGGGGAGCCAGATCACAATGCTCTCAGACTCTGAAGATCTGCATTACATGAAAGCAAAGTTATGTGATATAAAATAGGTGAAGGCTAAGGTGAAGGCTTAGATGAAGCCTCTCTTTGTGAGCAAAGGTGGAAATAAAACAACCTCCCTCCATCGAATTAAAAGTTTATTGACAATCACATACTCTAATCTGAGAGGGAGGACAAATGAACTATAAACTAACTTTATGGCCGAGCTACCTAGGGATACTCATTTCAACTGGTGAACAAAATTCCCTCCTATTTTTGTGGACTAATCTTGAGATATATAAATCTTGAATTATACAGGACTTGAGGAACATATCCCTCAAATACAGGGCCACCTCACTGTGTCTGTTTACCATTCATCATTTAAGAACCCAAAATCCAAACAGATGCCTGAAACCTAGGGGCTGCTGGGAATCAGCAACATGGAAAAGATTCTTCAAAAATAGGAGAGAGAAGATTTTTGCCTCATAATGTGTGGCCCAAGTCTGGTGACTACATAGTCATTTCTTCCATCTAACCAGTCAAGGACATACATGCCTGATGTGACCCTGGCCTCAGTATCTAGGTTCTTGTGGTCATTAATGGAGGATTCTTCCACTGACAGGAACATGCGGGAGCACTTTAGAAGCATGTTCACACACATTAATATCACTCCTGTTTCCATAATAACTCTGTAAGACAGTCAAGATGGGGAAATTAAGAGGCAAAGAGGATAAGAGAGTTGAAAAATCCACAAAGCTAAGCAGTGTGAGCTACAAGCTTTCAGATTTCATATCAGGACCTCGTTACTTCATACCAATCTGTGCCTGTACTTTGGAAACTGTCTGAGAGGAGAGAGCTGGCTCCCCCTAGGGGGTTAGGAACACCACTTAGGTTGAGGATCCATCCTCCACCAAAGACTGACTGCTGCTTGGGGCTGTCCGGAGTGTATCGTTTAAGACATATCTTTGCCCCACCCCCAGATACAGTTGATGGAAGTGTCCTCCCCTCTCCTTCCAAGGAACATGTAAATAAATAAATCAGTTGGATGTTTCATTCCAGAAATTTCTACTTCAGTCAAGCAAAGAGAATAAAAGTAGCTGGGGGTTCATCTAGGGAACCTCGCACTCAAATAATGCCACAAAAAACATCTACTAACTAGAACGACCTTGATGTTGACCTATTCCAAGCCTGCTTTTTTTAGTGGCCTATTGATTCTATAAGGAACTTTATCCACTCCAACAAAATCCTGCATGGTTAAATTAGTCAAGCCCCTTTTGGTTACTTGAAATTAAATAGCTCAGCTAATTCTTGGAACCCAACTGAATCTACACCTTTGCCTATACAGTCGGACCCAAAGTATAAGAAAATTGAGAGGTCTGGTATGCAATTCTGTGCACTTATGCATGTACACATGTACATGTTCTTTCTTTCAAAAGGCCAGCCTTCATGCACAAGGGAAAATGTCTTGCAATTTTTATTTCTAATATGTAATATCTTATAATGTTATTAAAAATATTTTGCTAAATTTAACTTTAGTGGAACTTTACTAGAAGCTTGAGTCTTCCTTCTGGAAGAGCAGTTTGACTTAATCAGATGTGTGGTATTTTATACCTGGTTTCTTGTTTAGCCACTTCTCTTATGTTTTTGCACAATCAAATGTGTATGATTGACTTGCATTATTTTTCAGATAAAATATTATCCCAAGCTACCATCAGGCTTCTAGTAAAACATCAGGTATGCCTTTTATGTTGTGGAGAGAAATGGATAAAAATATTCCTTTTGACTTTGCAAAAGTTGAAGCAGTTACCAAAAGTTGTGGATCAGAAACACCTAAGATTTTCATCAAACTTAAATCAACTTTATCATATTTTTCCACTCGATAGCTTACTTTCATGATGGCGTGCTTTCCCCCATGATCCCAGTAATTCCAAAGCAATTACATTTCCAAGAAAAGAAATGTAATAAGCAAAGTAAATTCATAAAGCAAGAGCTTGAATGCATTCCTGCCAACTTTGGTTTGTTGTCTGGTCTTAGATAATGTACACTGAGAAGCAGGGAGATCATTTATAATCTTCATTATGATGACAGCAACATACTGCAAAGCACCCTCCCATGATTGACGATGCTTTCTAAATTCTCCCTAACTTTCAGAAAACTTGAATTAGGTATCAACACAGGCACAGTAGGTGGCTATCACCTTCAGGTTTATGGTTATGTGCCTAGAGGATTTTAGGCAAGAAATGAGCTGAAGTATCTAGATCCCTGGAGGTAATCATATTGATAAGCTGCTTCCCCGAGCTTATTGTTAAGATTTTACCTGAATTTAGATGGATTTAGGTGCCTTTGTTGACACTAAGCAGTTCTAGAAACACAATAACTAAACTGAGGTTACAGAAGGGAGAAAAAAGAGGGAGGAAAGGAAGGAAAGAAAGATATAGTATAGTGTTTTCAACAGAAAACACATAGACTAGTTATTTACATGCCCATTGCAATTAGAAAAATGTCAATCCCAGACTTCCCCATCACTCAAGCCCTGTCATATCTTCTCCTATGATTTTATCAGCTATTTTTCCCAGCAAGCACATGTTAATATTACCCCATGAAAGGCATCATTAGGAAGGTAAATATCAGGTGTGACACAGGGTAGACTTTATCCAGACGCCTGATGGAGACAGCCTTTAAAATCTCATTTTGGGGGAATTATCTGTGCTGCTCTTCTCTTTCATTAATGCAAATATTTAAAAATTAACTATGTCTACAAAATGTACTTCTGTAAAAAAGGCATGCAGGCTTAATTAAGAATTTAACTGTGAATGTTACTGTAAAAGAATTACAACTGCATCTGATGTGAAAGGTTTTAATTTTTCCCCTGTCTAGTTTATTCATTATTCAGGTAAAATTATGATAATCAGGTATTATATGCCAGATTACACAAATGAATGGTATGAACATAGAGTTTTAAAAATGATCACATATTCCAGCTCTTTATTCTTCCAAATTTAGGGAAAGCTTAGGTTATACATATTAATGAGGCTTTATCACCATTTAAATTTGCCAACTAATCATCATTCTGGCTATCATTCTGAAAATACAGTTCTGTATTCAAGCTACCTGGACAGTGCCAGTGAGCCAACCAACAGAGTGTGTCTTTATTCCTTACAAATGCCATAAAATGATTTCCAAGAGTGGAAACCAAAAAAAGATGGAGGAGGGAACTACCAGCTTTGGAGAGCTCCCTGCCCTCTCTTGCTATTATTTGGGGGCCCTCATGCATGTTCCCATAGTAAGCTGTCCTTCCTTTAAATGCCCATTGCAATTAGAAAACACTAACACTATTGAAAGCCTGTTGCTCAAGGTAGACTGTGAATTCACAATACA
>NW_004955430.1:867024-889096 GCF_000276665.1 Chinchilla lanigera
GTGTCTCACCAGCCTCCAGTTTATTTTCGTAGCCAAACCAGAATTATTTTTTATAAAATATGTTTATTAGAGCATCTGTCCACTTCCTTAGAGGCTTCTCTTCCTTTATGCAGGAAACCCCTTATCATACTCCATGAGGCCTTGCAGGAGCTGACTCCAGTGTCAACTTGAGTCTCCTCTTCCCACTGCTGCCAGCACTGTCCAGGCCTTGCCTCCCCCAGAACATGTCCGGCCTGTTGCTGTCTTACATTCTCTGTGCCCACAACACCCTTTCCTCGGGTATTCCTGCACAGCCTCATTCATTCTCTGCTCAAATTTCACTTATTCAAAAATCCTTCATTGCTCCATCAGAAAAGTCCTGACATACTCTATCTACTTTCTGGCTTTTTCTTCAAATCACGTGCATTGTGTGCCTATTTTCTTATTGTGTGTCTTCCTTCCTGAATACAGACACCATTAGTGAAAATACTTGGTCCTTGTTACATCTCTACCTGAGGACCTAGAGCAGTTACATAGGACATAGAGCAGTCTGGTACATAGCAATTTTCTGTGAATAAATGAAAGAAGAGATAAAATATTTCCTTGATGACAACATCCCAGCCTAGCTGCCCTTCAGGATATTAACTCTTCCTGATTTGTTAATTCTGAGTTCTCCTACTCCAACCCAAGTAAGTGCCCCGCAGCACCACTAATGGTCCAGACTCACAGTGTCCATTACGGCAGCTGAAAGTCAGAAGCTGATATTGAGCCCTTGACATGCAACTAGTTCTAACTGAGACGTGCTGAAAGTGTGATGTACACATCAGATTTTTAAAACTTCGCAGGAAAAACAGAATGTAAACTATCTGATCAAGATTTTTTAATCTACTGAGTGTTAAAGCAGTAACAGTTTTGATATACTAAATTAAAAGACAATATTAAAATTAGTTCCATCTGTTTCTTTTCATTTTTTAAAGGGCTGTTAGAAAATTTAAAATGATATATGAGGCTTGCATTTGTGGCTTAGTTTATATTTCTGTTGGATACTGAAACCCTAAGACTCTAAAAGGCATGGGCTTTGTGTCAGAGTCTGCAATTCTGGACTTTTCCATACTAGCCACATGACTCTGAGCAGATGTAAATTCTTTGAATTTCAGTTGTTTATCTTCAGTGCATATAACTGAAGTAACACTGGAGCGTACTTGTGAGAAATAAGAAATAAGGAGCACATGAAAATGTCTAACGAAGCCAAGGCATTCCGAACAGTATGCTTCTTCCTCTCCTCCCAGTGAGTAGAGAGTCCTGCCTTCCAGCCAATCTATTCACCACACATGCAGTCACTTCACAAACATCCTGGAGCACCTACTCTGTGCAAGGAACGGTGCTCGGGGATAGAAGCAGGGAACAAGATGTTTAAACTTCCACATGCAGGGAAGAAACATGGGCCGTGCAGTGTCCTTGGTGTTAGGGGTCAGAATTGACCCTGGACATGGACTTTGCCCTACTCTCCTCCAAGTCCCAAGAAGGCTCCTCTGTAATTCCTTAGTTATGGCCTATAGGGAGACACATCCATCCACTCCAGGCCTGTGGCATGGCTCTGAAGGCTGGGGAGGTGAGTACACACAACTAACAAGCAAAAACCCTGGTTCCCAAGGCTTCTAGCTCCCCATGCTGGGTAATTCCGAGGGACACGCACTTTTAAAAGTTTTAAAGGAGAGCCTGATGGACTTACAACCATGACTGGGAATCCTAGGAAGGGTGCTCATACATTAACGGTTATGTTTTGCCCTTCGGGTGAACTATGAAGCTTCTCAGAACTTCAGATGCCTTCTCTAAAGTCAGACCCCTATACAGAGGGAGCAGTCAGGACTGGGTTGCATAATGCATGGGGAACTTTCACATGCCCAAAGGGGGTTCACATAGTTGGCAATAAACCAAAGAAGAAACAATGGCACAAAAAGAAAGAGAGGTTTGTGGCCACCAATGCCTCCTTCCTGTGGCATTTTTAGAAACTTTTCTCCAAATAACAATCCATTCGTTTTCCGAAGAAGTTACATTTTCTAGAGAAGTTTTAGGTTCACAGCAAAACTGACCAAATAGTACAGAGATTTTCAACATGCTTCCTGAGTCCACATGAGCAGTCTCCCACACCATCAACGTCTTCCACCAGAATAGCATGTTTGTTATAATACAGGAACCTATACTGACACATCACAATCACCTAAAGCCCATAGTTTACATTAGAATTTCCTCTTGGTGTACATTATATGGGTTTTGATAAATGTGTAATGCCATACATTGTCATAGTCTGGGGTTTTTGCAAGGAGAACAATATAATACAGGACACATATTTTATGAGATTATATATAATCACCCAAACAATAATACCCAAGAGAGTGCAGGAAATCTGTCCACACACTAAAGACCAAAGAATCCAGCTGAGGGCCTGGATCCCATGTAATGTCCTGCATGAGTCCAGCTGAAGACCTAGAGCCCATAACAGTACCTTCCATGAGTCAAGCTGGAGGCCTACAGCCAATGACAACTTCTCACTCAGGCTTGTTTCATGGATCTGCACTGGGAAGACCCAAAAGTCAATGGTGGAAGCTAGAAAGTCTGTCAGTGGGAAGAAGGATTTGTGCCAACAGGCTGACAGCTCTGCACTGGAGCTAGGAAGCAGCACTCAGAAAGTGAACTGAAGACATTCTCAGAGACAACAAGGTCCGAAGCTCCTTGGACAATGGGAACAGCTGAGTTCATCAGGAAAGCCAGCATGACAAGCTCCTCCAAGAGAACTAACAGCTCCTTACAGCTTCTCTCAGCTTCCAACAGGCTCCCAACAGTTTCTACCAGCTCCCAACAGCCTTTCTCAGCTCCCAACAATCTGTCTCTCCTTTTTTTGGTATCAGTGAGGGTTTTACTAGAGGAACAGATACAACACAAGATACACAAAGGCAGAGGAAATTACAAGATTGGCTTACGATGATCAGCCATAGAGCTGAATGAGGAAGCGTGCAGAGGCCCTGCACGATGGAGACCATGCACATCCAACCTTAGTACTTGGCAGAATCCTCACATTGGTTCCCTAACATGTAGTGTGGGGGCTATTATGGTTGGGAAGGCCAAATGGAAGCCATTAGAGTTGCCTTTGCCAGGTAAAATAGTAAACCAAAAGCAGTATCACATTCCTGGAGGGATTCCAGAGATTAATGCCACCATCAAGGAGTTGAAGGACGCAGGGGTGGTGGTCCCCATCACATCTCTGTTTAATTCTCCCATTTGGACTGTAAGAAGACAGATGGGTCTTAGAGAATGACAGTGGATTACCATAAACTGAATCAAGTGATGACTCCAATTGCTGCTATGGTACCAGATGTGGTTTCCATGCTTGAGCTAATTAACACATCTCCTGGTACTTGGTATGCAGCTACTGACTTGGCAAATGGCTTCTTCTCCATACCTATCCATAAGGATCATCAGAAACAATTTGCTTTCAGCTGGAAAGGCCAGCAACATACTTTCACCGTCTTACCTCAGGGGTATATTAACTCACCAGCCCTGTGTCACAAGTTAGTTGGCGGGGAACTTGAGCGTCTTGCTCTTCCATGAGTTATCACCCTGGTCCATTATATTGATGATGTTATGCTGACTGGGCCTAGTGAGCAGAAGGTAGCAACCACTCTGGATTTGTTAGTAAAGCATTTGAGAACCAGATTATGGGAAGTAAATCCAACTAAATTTCAACGTCCTTCTACTTCAGTGAAGTTCCTAGAAGTCCAGTGGTGTGGAGCATGTAGAGATATTCCTTCTAAAGTAACAGATAAGTTGTTGCATCTGGCTTCCCCTATGACCAAAAAGGAGGCACAGTGCCTAGTGGGCCTATTTGGATTTGGGAGGCAACACATTCCTCACTTAGGTGTTTTACTCCGGCCCATTTACCGAGTGACTCGGAAAGCTGCTAATTTTGAGAGGGGCCCAGAACAGGAAAAGGCTCAGCAACAGGTCCAGGCTGCTGCAGGCTGCTCGGCCCCTGGGGCCATATGACCCAGCAGATCCCATGGTGCTTGAAGTGTCAGTGGTAGACAGAGATGCTGTTTGGAGTCTCTGCAGGCCCCCATAGGTGAATAGCTGCAGGGGCGTTTAGGATTTAAGAGCAAGACTCTGCCATTATCTGCAGACAACTATCCTCCCTTTAAAAAACAGCTCTTGGCCTACTACTGGGCCTTAGTGGAAACTGAACGCTTGACTATGGGATACCAGATCACCATGTGACCTGAGTTGTCTATCATGACCTGCGTACTATCTGATCCACCAAGGTTGGACATGCACACAACAGTCTACCATTAAATGGAAATGGCATATTCGTGATAGAGCCAGGGCAGGTCCTGAGGGTACAAGTAAATTACATGAGGGGTTGCCCAAATACCTATTGCTCTTGTGCTTGCTATATTGCCTTCTGTTTCCCAGCATGCACCTATGCAAGGCCTTGTGGGGTGTGCCATATGATCAGCTGTCAGAGGAAGAGAAGGCTAAGGCCTAGTTTATGGACGACTCTGCATGTGATACTGGCACCACCCACAGGAGGACAGCTGCAGCATTACAGCCCCTTTCTGGAACATCCATGAGGGACAGTGGTGAAGGGAAATCATCACAGCGGGCAGAAACTCACGCAGTGCACTTGGCAGTACATTTTGCCTGGAAGAAGAAATGGCCAGATGTGTGAATGTATACTGATTCACGGGCTGTAGCCAATGGTCTGGCCGGATGGTCAGGAAATTGGAAGGAACACAAATGGAAAATTGGTGGTGAAGATATTTAGGGAAGAGGTATGTGGATAGACCTCTCCATGTGGGCAGAGGATGTAAAAATATTTGTTTCCCATGTAAATGCCCACCAAAAGGTGACATCGGCAGAAGAGGACTTTAATAATCAAGTGGATAAGATGACCCGGTCTGTGGATCGTGGCCAACCTCCTTCTTCAGCCACCCCTGTCATTGCCCGATGGGCTCATGAACAGAGCGGCCATGGTGGCAGGGATGGAGGTTATGCGTGGGCTCAGCAGCATGGACTCCCACTCACCAAGGCTGATCTGGCTACAGCCACTGCTGAATGCCCGACATGCCAGCAGCAGAGGCCAACACTTAGTGCCTGATATGGAAGCATTCTTTGGGGTGCTCAACCTGCAACGTGGTGGCAGGTTGATTATATTGGACCACTTCCATCATGGAAGGGACTATGCTTTGTCCTCACAGGTATAGACACATATTCTGGATATGGATTTGCCTTCGCTGCACACTTCTGCCAAAACTACCATCTGTGAACTCACAGAAAGCCTTATCCACCATCATGGGATTCCACATAGCATTGCCTTTCACCATGGAACACATTTTACAGCCAAAGAAGTGAGGAAATGGGCCCCTGCTCATGGAATTCACTGTTCTTACCATGTTCCTCGCTGTTCAGAAGCAGCTGGATTGGTAGAAAGGTGGGATGGTCTTTTGAAGACACAATTACAGCGCCAGCTAGGTGGCAATAGCTTGAGGGCTGGGGTAAGGTACTTCAAAAGAGCATATATACCTTGAATCAACATCCACTGTATGACACTGTGTCTCCCATAGCCGAGATTCATGGGTCCAGGAATCAAGGGGTGGAAGTAGGAATGGTACCTCTCACCATTACCCCTAGTGATCCACTAGCAAAATTTTTCTTCCTGTCCCCACAATGTTATGTTCTGTTGGCTTAGAAGTCTTAGTTCCAGAGGCGGGAAGGCTTACACCAGGAAGCACAACAATGATACCATTGAACTGGAAGCTAAGATTTCCCCCCCACACCCCCCGATCATTTTGGTCTCCTCATGCCTCTGAGGAAACAAGCTGAAAAGGGAGTCACAGTGTTGTTAGGGATGACTGACCCAGACTTTCAAGGGGAAATTGGACTAATACTCCACAATGGAGGAAAAGAAGAATATATGTTGAGTTCAGGAGATCCCTTAGGGCGCCTCTTAGTATTGCCTTGCCCTATTATTAAAGTCGATGGGAAACTACAACATATATCCACCATTACAGCCTCATATAGAATTGATTCACTGTCCTAAAAATCCTCTGTTCTTCACTTATTCATCTCTCCCATCTTCCTAGCCCCTGGCAACCACTGGTGTTTTAATAGCACTACTGTTTTTCTTTTGTAAGAATATTGCATAGGTGTAATCATACAGCACAATGGCTTCTTCTTTTGTGTGGTACTTTGCACTAAGCTTCATTCCTAGCTCTTTATTTGTACTGTTTTGCCTGTGTTGTTCTTTGTTTTTAAAACAGAATCTTTCCCAGGCCAGACTTAAACTCATGATCCTCCTGCCTTAGCCTCCCAGATTGCTGGGATTATAGGCATGTGCCAGCATGCTCTGCTGGCCTCTTTGTCACACTCACTTCTTCCATTTGTAATATGCCTTTAAAAGTCTTCCATGCATTTTCATTCTTTGATGGGATATTACATCCACTCATCCATTTATCTATGTATCCATTCAACCAACATGTCTACTAAAAGACATCTTGGTTGCCTTCAAGTTTTAAAAATTAAGAATAAAGTTGCTTAAATATCTATGTGCTGGTTTTTCTGTAGACATATGTTTTTAACTCCAAAAAGCATGCTTGCTGGATCACATGGAAAAAGTATGTCTAACTTTATAAGAAAGCACCAAACTGTCTTTACAGTGGTCTTCTCTGCATCCCCATCAGGAATGAGCAAGAGTTCCTGTTTCTCCACATCTGCACCAGCCTTTGATCATGTCTGTGTTCTTAACTTTGGCCTAGGATTTCTAACAAGTAATGGTACGTCATTGTTTTAATTTGTAATTCTATAATGACATATGATGCTCTACATATGCTTAATTTTCAACATTATATCTTCTTTGACAAAGTGCAGGTCTTTTACCTATTTTTAACAAGTTGCTCATTTTCTTATTGTTAAGTTTTAGAAATTATTTGTACATTTTGGATAATAGTCCTTTATGGGGTTTTTTGTTTTTGTTTTTGTTTTTTTTTGTACTGGGAATCAAACTCACAACCTTGCACTTGCCAGGCAGGTTCTGTGTCGCTGAGCTAAATCCTCAGCCCCTTTATGATATCTTTTGCAAATATTTTCTTCTGGTCTGTGACTTGTCCTCTCATTCTTCTGAAAGCCATCCATTTTTTGTTAATTATTCACAAACAGCTAGGATGAGTGTTCTAAGTGCTGGCCTAACTAGACAGTTTGCATTCGTGGAACAGAGCAATTACCACTGAGAAGCCAATCCACAAGTCAATTTCTTTAGTTCAGACTAATGAAGACATGTCTTCTGCAATCGGTGGTCCTCTCTTTGTCATGCTGTGCAGATTCCCAGCTTCCAGCCCCAGCTCACAGGTAGCTCCCTCTCCAACAGCCCCTTGCACCTCTGCTATAAAACTACACTGACTGGGACAGGAAAGAGTTGGGCAAAAGCTACATCAGACTAGCTAAGTTAGGGATTTTTTTCACAAAATAGATAGCTCTGAAATTCTGTGTACTTCTTTGGGGGTGTGAGACGGTAGTTAGAGAGAGCCTGACCTTGCAATCCATCCAGCTCCCTCTCAGCTCTTGGACCTAGGGGCTGGCCAGGAACCCACTGAGCATAAGAGAACAGAGGGAACGAATTACAGAATGCTTCTGAGATTCATACAGGGAACCTTCTCAGCTCTCAGAAATGTCATTTGAGTCCCCAAGAGAACCAGGTGTCGTCTCTATCCAATTATCCTTGTATGATTTTATAATCACAGAGAAATTTCTTAATAACATCGCATAGCAATTTCTTTCCTGCCTTCCCCTAAAGTTCATCTAGAAAACGCAGACATCAAAAATAAAAACCAGGGCTTGGTTTCTTTCCTAAATCCCATCTCTAGTTAATTATTGGGTAACAACTTTGCCTGGTGAAGGAAAAATAAACAGAGAACCATCTAGGTTTTAACCCAGAAAAAAAGGTGTATAGGCACCTCACAACTGTATTGTTATCCCAAGGTTGCTAACATAAATGTAACAAATGCCACAGAAAGAACAAATCAATATTGTAATCACTAAAGCAGCCAATCAAATAATTCTTTCAGACCACAAAATAGCCTCTTACCTGATAGTGACAAGTGCCTGTCAGAAGCCGTTAGCATTCCAATCTCTGTGAGGAGCTTGTGTACCAACAGGCAGCTCAGATGGTCCAGCTTCAAACATGTAACGGGGAAGGTGAGGCCTCCTCAAGTCCACTCATGTCTGAAGCTTGTTTCTCCATTTAGATTTCCATGGTTTGATGTCTCTAAATGACTAATTTTCATTAGCATTCTCACTGTTTCATGAAATTCTTTCTTCGTCTTGTTTTATTTTCTTCTATGGCCTAGGGAAGGGGTGAAGGATGGGAGATTTTCTAGGACTGCAATCTTTTACTTTAATTTATGTTTCTAAGTTGAAAGAGTCCATTTCAGTAGCGGGATCGAAGGGCTGAAGTGATTCCCCGGCCAGAGCACAAAACCGGCATGATTTCATGTAATGAGCGCTTAGTACGTACAGGTCCACTCTTTTGGCCACTCAAGGGCAATTATAATGGATTTAAGACAGTAGGCCCATTCTTAGTGCTCTGACTTTCACTTAAAGTTAAGCAGCTGGCATGGGTTCAGTAAGAGGGTTTTAATATTTTAAAAAGTCAATATATAGAGTTATTTCTTAGGCCTTACAGGAGAGAATAATGTAAAAATGATGAACTAGATGGATATACTTGGTTTTATTTCTACTTAGCTTCTTCAGCACATAGAACTATCAAAACTGGAAACCAAATCAGAGAGAAAACTGTAGTACCCTAGTGTCATGTAAAAATATAGTTTTATTTGGATTGAGATATTGTGTGATGATCAAGAGCAGAGGTGATCCTTCTTAGGTGTTGTTTGTTTTTTTATTAAGAATAGGATGAATTAGCCATGCATGGTGGCAGACATTTGTAATCCCAGTTATTCAGGAGTTTGAGGCAGGAAAATTGTAAGTTCAAATCCAACCTGGGCAACTTAGCCAGACCTTGTCTCAAGTTAAAATAATAAATAAGGGGCTGGGGATGTAACCCAGTAGTAGAGAACTGGCCTATGACGGACTCTACTCTGTCTTCATAAGCCAGGTCCTTTTTAGATACAAAAAAATCAAAACAAGTGGCCTGTGAATTAAAACACATACATGCAAATCATAGCAAATGGTTCAGACCCATGGTCACTTATCTGATCACACGTTGTCAGAGACAGATGAATGCACTGTTACCAGTCCTTGGGTGCCCACCTCAGGTGGCTCCACCCCTGGCCTGGAACCACAGATGGAGGTGCCCACAGACACACAGAGGAGCGGGCAGCCTCAGAGTTAGTGAATTAAGGCAAGACAAGCTGATCTAGGCAAATGCATCCCATTTTGTGCTTGTAACCAAGAAAAATACCTTCTCTGGCTAAGAGGTAGACAAAATAGGTGTTAGTAACTCATTTCACATGTGCGCAAATGGAGGTTAAATAATTTACTACCCGCTCCCAAGGAGAAGAGGCCTAAATGAAAGTTAGGTCTCCTGACTCCAGTTCTTTGTCATTTCCAGAACAATATCAGAAGAGTCACTTTCCACTGTAAGTAACCCATCCCATTGATCAGGATTTTCTCTAACAATCTGGAAACACTAGCTCTCTGACGAGACAGAAAATTTCCACCTCCTGTCAATTCTGAAACAGCAGTGATGAGAGACACCACTAATCAGCCACAGCTCTCTGCCCTACTGGCATGAGACACAGCCTTGGAACCCTTCCTAACCCGCTTCTCCAGGCTGCCACTTCCAGGCTGGGGTTGGCACAGAGAAAAATTTTGCCACAAGCAGCAGAAGAGCCACGAGGCCAGGAATTTGCCATCCTTGGTTTAGCAAATCACAGGTCATCAGCAATTATTTACATGTAAAAACTCTACTACTATTTTCAGACTTGTCCATCTAGTTGCTCCTTGTTTATTAGACACTGGGAGAAAGAGGTAGAGGCAGGGCATAAATGTTATCTTCTAGGGTTATACATTCTATTAGGGGAGAAGATAGGATTAGCAAAGCATGTGCTGCATAGAGAATTCTAAGGATTGGTCATCAGTGCTTTGCCTGTAGAAAGCTAACGGAGTTTAGCAAAGAGCGAGCGGTACAAGTGAACCTTCACAGAGAGCCAGGTGTGGAGGCACACAATTCTGGGATGCTGAGGAAGGAGCATCACAAGTCCTAGCTCAGCCCGTGCAACTTAACAACTTAGCAAGATCCTGCCAATAAAAGGCTGAGGCTGTAAAGCCAGTGTGAAGGCCCTAGGTTCAATGCCAATTCCACAAACAAACAAATCTTCATGGGGGAAGTAGCATTTGTGATGACCATTGTGGAATAGGTATGATATGAGGACAGGAGCAACAGGAGAAGATATTCTGGGCACAAGAAACAACATCCAAGAGACACAAAGGCAGCACAGTACAGAGTATCCAGAAGGCCGTTCAGTGTTAGACTAGCAAGTACTTAGGGGTGCTGGGAAATCAAATGGAGATTAAGCTGGGGTCAGAGAGCAGCAGGCACTGGACACCAGGCAAGAACATGGAGATTTCTTTTAGGGGAAATGGTGGGTACCATGGCGATAGTTCCACAGAGGAACAAGGCATGAGAGAGAAGCAGCCACCTGGAAATGGCTTCCGCAAAGGGGAGCTGCCCCACTCCACTCAGGCTGGGAGACAGTGGTGCTCCTTAGCTAGTGTGGCTGGGAGAGAAATAAGTATTTCTGGCCAGTTTTAGTACCTGCTTCCCTCTCCTGTGTTCAGAGTCTGTGCTGACCTGACCTGGAGGGATCTGGCTGCCACCTGAGGGAAGATAAAATATCACCAGCTCAGTAATGGAAACTACGGGCTCCCTCTGCTGCAGGAAAATACATCACGAATTCTCTCTGCTTCACCCAAGCCCGAACCCAATTTATCGGCCAGCTCAGGGCTTCAGGACTGTTCCAGAACTAGAAATGGAAAAAGAAGAAGAGGAGAAACTGGAGGGGAAACAAGGTCAGGACGAGGTATAAGAGTGTCTCATCACCAGAGAGCTAGGGGACAGAGGGAGAGACTTAGAGAAGTAGCAATTCACCTGTACTTAACAATTCCATTGACTTGTACTGAATAGGTATAACCCCTGTACTTTTTGTTTTGTTTTGTTTTGTTTTTGAAGTACTGTGGATTGAACCCAGGGACTTGCACATGCTAAGATGCTAAGCAAGTGCTCTATCACTGAGTAGTACTTCCAGCCAGCTCTTTTTAATTTTTTTTGAGACAACAGGGCTTACTCAGTTGCCCAGGCTAGCCTTAAACTCAAAATCCTCCTGCCACAGCCTCCCAAGTTGCTGAGATTACAGGCACTTGCTATTGTGGCCAGCTAGGTCTTATTCTGTTTTTAATCTCAACACAACATCATGGGGAGCTTACTATTATAACTGAACTTGTAGATCAAAAACTCAAGCCTGAAATATAGATATATATGTATATAGAAAGATAGCTGGGATACCTGTACTGCTCATGTCTGGTGGTTTATTGAAAGGAACAGTTAATGCTTAAAATTTTTTATATTTTGACCAGTTTTGCATGCTTATAATCTGAGCAACTCATTTGAAGACAACAATACGCAATAGAACAACCATTGGTGAATTCCTACCATCCTGTCTAGTAAAACTCTGTATCATCTCTAATTTTTTTTAACAATTTTTTTAATTCTCTTTAATGGTTTGAACAATCTTGCATTCTTACATCTGGTAATCTGAGCAACTTAGTTGAAGATAATATGTAATGTAACAACCACTGTTAATTCCTATCATTTTGTTTTGAAACCCTGTATCATTTCTAATATTCTTGCTTTGTTTTGTTAATGTCCGTGATGTTGGTATTTTGCTATAGTTCCTTTTTTTACTACTCTCTTTAAAATTTAAAAAAAAAACCTCGAGCCTGGTGTGATGGTCCATGCCTATAACCCCAGAACTCTAGAAGACTGAGCCAGGAGGATCATGAATTCAAGGCCTGTCTGGGCAACTTAGCAATTTAGTGAGATCCTGACTCTAAATAAAAAGGGCTGGGAATGCAGCTCAGTGTGAAGCCTCTGGGTCTAACCCCCTAGTACCAATGGAAAAAACAAACAAATAAAAGCCCTGAGCCACAGTCAGAGGCACTGGACCCTAAGAATTCCCTTGTGAGCAGAGAGAGATGACTTGCCAAGATCCTAGGGGGCCAGTGATACAACGGAGCCTCTTAGCCTTAGGTGTTCCTGGCCACAGCCAGGTTGGGCTCAGAAGCAGGAGCAGGGGAGCCATTATCATTCATTCCCTCAGTGTTCTTCTGTATATTGGTTTGGGCCTTTGGCCTTTTGGAACAATGAGCTTATTTCCAAGGAGTCTTCCAGCCTGGTGTGGAAATGGCTTGTCAAGCTCCACTTCTGTGTCAGCCGCCTGACACCCAGCCACAGCCTGCTCTCCCCAGAAGCTCTGATGCTTACGTTTCCCGTCCTGCTCTCTGACACGGGACTGACAGCTGTGTACACTACTCTATTTCTTTTCTGTGCTTTACTCCCCCACTACCGCCACTGTAAGTTTCATTAATCCGTTTCCCAGTGTTCTCAGTAGAGCCCTCAAAGCTGACTCTGGCAGCACAGGCTGATTGTTGTTATTTACTGCTTGTCTCCTCCATCCCAGATGTGCTCAGAAATAGACCACTTCTCCTAAAGGGCTAGTGCTGCAGCCAAGGACCCCAGGGAAAATGGAGGGCACAGGCAGGGAGGCAGTGATGCCAGCTGGGAAATGTACAGATCCCGGCAATGACAGACTGATCCTGGACTTGGACCTACTACCAGCAGGCACCAACATCCTGCACAGATGGGATTCTTTTTTTGTTTTTACTGCTGTTAATTCAATCGTATCCCAGAAGGCTTTAACCTGTGACATCAAAGTCCTCCCTGCCCTGCTACTCTTACATTTTCTTGAGCTCAAGGAGATAATTCTCCACAAGGTCTGCAAGGAGAAAATTTTGATGCAAGGCTATTGGGTCAAAATAAAAGGGGATTTCATGCTTAACCGCAGATACCTTGACCATGGCACAGATCCTCAACTGCATGGGACAATAAAGGCAACAAAGGCCTAGATCTTTCCACTTTGCTCCAACATGGAATTATCATCCTTGATTTACTTTCTGATTTATAACAGTAATTCAGGACAATTGCAAAAATTTCAAAGTTAAACGCATTGTATACAGCTTTTCCACTCTGTAAAATAACCTCAGGTACCAGTGAGATAAATATTATTAGTAACAGGTTATGAATGTAAAATGTATCCTAACATAAAAGGATACATACCATAACCAATATACTATAATCTGAATGCCTGTGTTTCACTTCATGTTATGATCCTACTTCCATATTAAAACATGGTCTTCCAACTAAAGATAATATATCACAAACATTTTAACTCCATTTCTGTCTCTCTGAGCCCATCAAAAACAACTTTAAAAAATGAACAGGGAAGGCAAGTATATCCCCATAGTCAGTACAGAGGGTCATAAAACTCCAAATCACAGGTTATGGACCAAAAGACACAAACTCTGTACTGTGCTTTGAAACGTGGCCCAAACACAGAAAAGTCACTGCCATCTACACATAACCTCCATAGAAATTAGGCAAGACACAGAATTCCCTCATTATGCAAATGACTTGGTCCTCAAAGTTTAATAGTTAATCATTGATGGAAATGGTGAAATGTAGAAACATAGGCAGGCCAGAAGAGAATAAGTATCTGTTCCTACCCTGTCATGAAATCCCACAGACTGGGTAATTTATAAAGTACAGGTATTACTTGGACTGGAAAGTCCAAAGAAGTCAAGTCACTGTGTCTGGTGAAGGCTTGGTCCCTGGTTCCAAGATGGCACCTCATTCCTGCACCTTCACAAGGCTTATGCTAAAAAGGTAAAAAGGGTTCCTTCTAGTCTAGTGTTAAGTATTCATTAAAATAGAGTCCTTATCACCTAATCACCACCCCAAGGTGGTCACCACTTAATATTCGGTTGTATTCAGTTTGAATATGAATTTTGGAGGGGTCATAAGCACTCAAACCATCCCAGGAAGACTGTTCTCCACAGTCTCATTCTCTAGCAAGAGAGCTAATCAAGGGGCACTCAAGAAAGTACACGCCATGTGTGAGTGGGACCCCAGACTCCTGGGATTTTGAGAAGGCCTATTGTCTAGCTAAGAGTGTCTATAAGTCATACTCTGGAGAGTACCAGACTCTTTTATTGCTAAATGAGAAAGGTCTGGGAAGCACAATGTTACATCTTTCCAATATCTTAACACAAGATCTTACAGGTGCTTGACTGTAAAGGTACATTTTATAGGTAGTGCTCAATGCATTTCATTTCCTCTGGGAAATTTTGAGACAAAGTTGAGATATTTTTCATAAGAATATTGGAATGAGAAATAGTTTTATTTTTTGATCCTGCATGGTCTGAGTTTGAAATATTTTCTCTAAGTTCTGCTTTAAAATTAAATATTTCCTCTTTTGTTTCTTGTTCCTCTAACTATACTTTATCATGAGTTGTTAAATGAAGCATCTGGCACTTTCAGTGCTGTGCCTAGAAATACCTTATCCAGATATAAGAGTGCATTTGATAGTTTTTTGAACTTTCAAACTGCTATAGGCAATAGTTTAATCATTTGTCCTACTAAAGTATGATGTGATCCCTCTTTTATAAAACTTTCAACAATTTCCTTTCCCTGCAAGGTCCTCTCCAAGATCCTATGGCCTCTGCTCACCACTAGATTCCAGGGAGAAGTCTGTATTAGTCAGCTTTGCACTGCTGAAACAAAGATACCTGACATACACCACTTAAAGGAGAAAAGGTTTATTTTGGATCATGGTTTCAAAGATTTCAGTCCGTGGCCAGCTGGCTCCAGGGCAGAAACAGCACGGCAGGAAGGCCTGTTGGAGGAAAACTGCCCTCTCCATGGCCATCATCGCGGAGTGGGAAGAAGCAGGAAGAGGAGAGGTTGGAGACAGAATGTACCCTTCAAGGGCACCCACAATACCCGTGACCTACTTCCTCCAACTGTGTCCCATCTCTAACACACACTGAGCTTTGAATTCATCAGTGGATCAATCCACTGAAAGAATGTGTAAGACAAAGTCGAATGGACATATCACTGAGGAAAAGAAGATATGAAGGAAATACGACAATATATCTCCTGATAAAGCAACTAAACTTCATAGAGGTATAGAAAGGATTCTATGGACATATAAACCAAAAAGTAGTTAATATATAAATGGGAAATACTAGACTGGCTTCATATTTCTCTACAACAATTCTAGCTGACACATAACAAGAGTTAATTCAAAATAAAGAACTAAAAAATGGTATGTTGTGTTAAAATATGAGTGAGAATTAAATCCAATTCGACATGGAATTAAAGCACATCAACATCGCAAACTGTGGCTTTCAGCAAAAAGCCAATCATCACAATATGTAAACATGGATAGAAAACTCTGGAGGAAGAGCCCGTGAGAAGGAAATTAAGGTCTGATCAATTTCCTTATCATTCAGACTAGAGATTTTATATATGCTGTTTGATACGTGTAGTTAAAATTAATTACTTAAAGTTTTTCACCTTTTCAACATTGAGATTATCATTTGAAAACTGCTCTTTTTAACTGAACAGGACATCTTAAATGACTTTGCTATTATTAAATTCAAGTTATTTGAAGTAGTTTATTTGAAATGAGATGAGTAGAATTTTCCATCATGGAGTACAAGGATAATTCTTAGCTTCTCCTTGTAATTGACTAGAAAACTGGACAAAAAATATGAACTATTTTCAGACACTGGAAAATACGCAACACAGATTGTAATCCCTGTGGAGAGGCAGGTAAACAACAAGGTGATTCCTGACATTGCTCTTGTTTCCTGCCTGATGTGATTTTTGAGACCACCAGTGGAGAAGAAGGAGGCTCTCAAATACAGTTAAGCAAAAATCAGAGATTAAGCAGGAATAAATAGCTGGGAATTGTAGGCATAGTCCCCAAAAGAATGATATTATGCAATAAAAGAGTTTTAGAAATCCTCCTAGGGCTTGAGTTTTAGGTAAATTGCCAGGCTCTATGTACGCAGAATAAAACTCCACAAACCAGGGCAAAGAATGACTCAGCTGGACAATTAGAACTATTTCTAGAGCTGGTTGGAAAGTGTATAGGAGTTCCTATCACTAGGATAAAATGCATGACAACTAAACCTTAGAGGAGAGGTTTAATCTGCTCACGGTTTCAGCTGGCTCCAGGGCAGAGATGTCAGAGGGGAAAGTCATGGCGGAGCAAAGCTGTTTGGCTTACGGTGGTCAGGAGCAGAGCAGGGAACAGTGCCAGAGGAATGTGTGAGGCACTACATGTGGTACCCAAGATCACACCTCCACAGCCCAGCTAGACACGCCCAGGACCACACTTCACTAATCTGCTTGCCATCCCTTAATCCATGAAGTCGACCTCCCAGGATTAATGGTCACAGAAGAGGCTCAAGTTTTGGCAAGCCAGAGCAAATTGTCCATAGTGATCACCCGTGAGATTCAGTGATATCTCAGCAGTGTCCTAATTTAGTACTCATACGCCTATGGCAAAATCTACTCTAGGCCAAGCCTTACAAAGCTGGAAAATAAGACTTTAAGGTTCAAACTAGTACAAAAAATAGCTTCCCAAAAAGAAAACCTAAAACTCTTGAAAGGAGGACAACAAAATTCAGGCATTCAACTATACAATGTCACAATGTGCAACACCTATCAAAAAGCACGAGGCAGGATAAAAATCAAGGGAATGTGATGCACAGCCAGAAGAGAACTCAGAAACAAACACAGGAAGGACAGGGAAGATGGGCCACAAAAGGATGACAAAAAGTTACAGTTAGAACAGCTATTAAAACAATGTATTCATACTTCACAGAAAAAATGATTATAGTAAGCATAGTAATAGAATATGTAAAAATACTCAAGGGAACTTTCAGAGACAGAAATACAGTATCTGAAATAAAAATTGCAGTGGATAGATTTTTTAGTAACAGATTTGACCCAAAGGAGAAAACACAGGTAATCTTGCAAACAACATGAGAATATAAAGGAAGCACAGGATAAAAAATTAATCAAAAATGAACAGACCCTTAGATTTGTGGAATAACAAAAAGTATGCTAAAAGACTCATTGCAAAATGCTTGAGGAGGCACTATGGACAATATTTTAAATATTAAAGGCCAAATTTTTTTCAAATTTAATAAAACCTATCAATCTATGAATCCAGGAAACCATTGAAAGACATCTTGAAAAACATGAGGGGAAAATATAATGTGTTAGCATAGAATTTTATATGCACTCATTTTACAGTTTCCCTTAAGATTTCTTCTGTGACCCATGGGTTATAAAGAGAAACCCAAAGACTTTTTCATTCTGAATATAATATGGGTTTTGAAAAGCAGATCATTTCTTCCCAAATAATTTGAGATTTTCCAGATATCTTTCTTACTGATTATTATTATCAGAGAACATATATTTGTTTTACTTGATTCTATTAAATTTTTTAGGACTTCTTTTGTGGCCCAGAATCTAGTTCTTCATAGTAAATTTTCCAGTTGCATCTGAAAAGAAGGTGTGTTCTTCTGTTGGGTGAAGTTTCCTATAAATATCAATTAAATCAAGTTATCAACAATATCTTTCCAATTTCTCATATCTTTTTTGTGGTGTTCAGAATGAAAAAGTCTTTTGCATTCTGTTAATAACCCATGGATAAAATAAGGAATCTCAAGGGAAATTGTAAAATATTTTGAACTAAATCAAAATGAAAATACAACATATCAAATGAGTGCAAAGTAAGAAAACAAGGGCTTGAAGGGAAACACATAGCTTTAAATGGTCACATTAGAAAAAGGATGGGATAATCTTAATGGTCCAAGTATCTACATGCAACATTAGAAGGAAAAAAGGGAAAAACCAACCCAAACTAAGTAGAAGGAAAGAAATTATGAAAGTGCAAAAATATAGTAAGATTATTTTAAGTTTAAAAATAATGAAATAGTGCACCCATGTTTATAGCAGCACAATTTGTCATAGCTAAATCTTAGAAGCAACCCGAATGCCCATCTACCGAGGAATGGATAAAAAAGATGTGGTATTTTTATACAACAAAATATTACTCAACTATAAAGAAAGATAGACTCAAGACTTTTATAGGTAAATGGATGCAACTAGAAACCATACTCATAAATGAAATAAATCAGACCCACATGAGTAAACATTGTATATTCTCTCCCTACTGTGAAAAGCTGAAAGAGTAAATGAGATCCAAAAGGAACAACAGATATTGTGAAAGGGAAAGAAACTGCTCAAAGAAAAGAACAACTGGGATAGGGGAAAGGAGAAAAGACGGAAGGTATATATACAAGATAGCTAAGATAATTGTATTAGTAATTTCTATTAGTTCATTGAAAGGAACAATGTTTATATTGTTTGATCAATCTTACATTCCTATGTAAAATTTTGAAGATAATAATATGCAATATAATAACCAGCTAATTTCCTATCATCTTATTTTGAAATTCTGTATCATTTTATATTTTTTATTACCTTTAAAATAAAAAAATAAAAGAATGAAATACCAATGTAGGAAGGACAACAGGGATTCCACTATAGATTTCACAAATATTAAAATGATAATAAGAATATTGTAAACAATTCTATGTCAATCAACTCAACAATTTAGGAGGAATGAACTACCAACAGGAAAAAATCTATATAGTCCTGTATCTGTAAAGGAAATTAAATTCATAATAAAAACTTATCACATTGGAAAATCCAGAGCCAGTTAGCTTCACTGATAAAATCTATTAAATATTTAAAAGAGAAGCAATACACCTACCATAGTCATTTTCAGAAAGTAGATCAAGAGAGAATAGTTCCTTATTCATTTTCTTAGGCCAGAATTATTATGATACCCAAAACTATCTAAAAATGTTAGAAGAAAGCCAAGTATGGTGGTTCATGATCAGAACTTTGGAAGGCTGAGACGGGAATATCACAAGTTCAAGCCTACCCTGGGCAACTTAGTGACTTGGCAAGATCCTGTCTTGAAATAAAAAATAGCTGGAGATGTAGCTCAATGGGAAGGTTCTCAGGTTCTATCTACAGTGCCACCAAAAACAGAAGAAACATTACAAAAAGACTACAGATAAAGATCCCTCATGAACATAGACATGGAAATTCTTAGAATATTATCCAATAAAATACAACAATATGTCAAATAATAAAACATCAGGATTAAGTATCCCAAGAATGAAAAGTTGAAAACCAATCTGATATAAATAATTCACTGTATCAGTAGACTGAGAAATAAATGATAGAATGATGTCAGTAGATGTATAAAAACATTTGAATAAAATTTAACACTAATTCATAATACTTTCAACATGTTATGAATAGAAGGAAGCATCCTCAATCTGATAACGAATATAAAACAGAGAAACAAAAAATTATCTGCAATTCATGCATATTAATTGTATGAATGATATAAGTATCAATCACATTTAATGCTGAAAATTTAATGATTTAGCCCTTAGATCAGAGGCAAGACCATATGGTCTGTTCTCCCCACTGTTATTTGTGGATTGGTTGGTTTTAATTCACTAGAAGTCTTACCCAGTGTAATAAGGCAAAGGAAGGAAGGATGGAAGGATGGAAGGAAGGGAGGGAGGGAGAGAAAGAAAGAAAGAAAGAAAGAAAGAAAGAAAGAAAGAAAGAAAGAAAGAAAGAAAGAAAGAAAGAGAGAAAGGGAGAAAGGGAGAAAGGGAGAAAGGGAGAAAGGGAGAAAGGGAGAAAGAGAGAAAGAGAGAAAGGGAGAAAGGGAGGAAAGAAGAAAGGGCACCCAGATCAGGAAAAAAGAGGAAGATCTTAAGTTTGAGCACAGTCCAGCTAACTTAGCAACTTAGTAAGACCCTGTCTCAAAAGACAAATAGGGCCTGGGTTGTAGCCCAGTGTGAAGGCTCTGAGCTCAGTCACCAGTTCTGGGGTGGCAGGAAGAGAGGACAGGCAAAACAGAGAATACAAGAACCTAGTGAAGAAACTACTAAGGCAAACACTAAGCGGCTAGCATAAGCCCATTTAGCTTTGGACCCTGTATAGATTATCTTTGCCAGCTGGTGCAATGCCTGTCTTTCTTAATAGGAAGAATGGGAGAGCAGAGGAAAAGGCTTCTGCTCCTAGTTCTGGCTTCTTCTCCATAAAGTATAGCTGCTAGCAAGTTGCACGCGTGAGATTCCTCATAGCAGTCATTCCCAGGACATCTCTCTGGCAGTCCAGCAGGTGGCTTCCTATGGACCAGGTGCAGCAACCAACACCACCACAGCATACCTCCAACTCTCACGGGACTTGCAGTCACACCCTCTACCAGGTGGGAAGCAGGCAGGGACCCAGACCCCTTCAAAGGTCTCAACTCTACTTTTGTATACTTGACCAGAGACCTAGTGGTAGTTGTTAATGTCCGTATTTGTTATTCTTGACTTGCTTAGAGATTTTTACTGTAGTTATTCCCTTTTACTGAGTAGTAATACAAAATAGTATTCGTTAAGCAATAATGTATTATATAAGTAAAACTTTACTTATCAAAATGCCCTGTTCAAGTAACTAGTGCATGTGGTTTTACTTCCTGAATATATCCTGACTGGTATAGCAAGATTGTTCAACATGGGGGCTGGAGATTTAGCTCAGCAGCACAGCTTCTGCCTGGCAAACACAAGATCATGAGTTCGATTCCCAGTACTGGAAAAAAAAAACAACAAAAAAAAGATTGTTCAACACAAATTTAATATAAGAAAATCAGTCATGTTTCTAAAGTACAAAAAATAAACACTTGCAAGTTGAAATTTAAAAAGAGTATAATTTATAATAAAGTCTTAAAATCATAAGTGCTTAGAGATACATTTAACAAATATGTTCAAATTAACAAAATATGTTACAAGTCTTACAAATACTATAAAACATTACTTAGAAAAATTAAGGACAATTTAAATGTACAGATACATGATGTCTATAGGTTAGAAACTTGAGAAATTAAAATATCTATTTCTCCCCAAATTGAGCTACAGATTAATATAATTAAAATTTTAGCATTTTTATAGGAATTGATATTCTAACTCTAAAGTTTACATGAAAATGTAAAATACCTAGAGTAATCAAAATAATTTTTCTAAAATGTACATGAAAACACAAAATACCTAGATTAATCAAGACAATTTTTATAAAAAGCACCAAAGTCAAGTGGATTTCACTATCTGATTTCATTTTATTGTAAAGTCAGCAACCAAATGAGTTTAGTATTGCCATAAAGGTAGACATATAAATAAATGGAACAAAATAGGAAATCAAGATATAGGCTCCACACACAATTTGTTTTCAAGAAAGGTGCAGAGGCAATTTAATGATAAATAAATAGAATTTCCTATAAACAGTGCTAGACAAATGATATTTTTTTCATTAACTCCTAACAAAAACTACTCAAAATTGGACAATAGACCTAATTGTAAAAATCTGAAACAGTAATACCCTCAAGAAAATGTATAGGAGTAAATTTTCACAATCCGCAGTATGTAAAGATGTTTTTAAAGAGCACAAAACACATGAAACAATCAAAAAAGCTGTTCAATTGAACTTTATGAAATTTGCCATGTATACTTTTGAAAAGTGACTAACACTATGAACATAAAATTTCCTCTTTTGCTACTCAATAGAAAGAAGATAAAGAATAGATTTTTTAAAAAATCCTAACACTTGAAGGAAGACACTCCAAAGAAAAAAGTAAACAGATGACAATAAACACATGAAAATATACACATGAAGAGATCATCTCTACAGATATAAAAAGAAAAAAAAGAAAAATAATGGGGCCAAGGGGCTGGGGATTTAGCTCAGCGGCAAAAGCGCCTGCCTGGCAAGCGCAAGGTCGTGAGTTCGGTTCCCGGTACCGGAGAAAAACCAAAAAAA
>NW_004955430.1:889451-902009 GCF_000276665.1 Chinchilla lanigera
TTTTCCTGCTCCTCTCTTTTTGTTCTTGTTCCTTTTGCTGTTTTCTGCGCCATGAACTGTTGTCCTCTGCCATGTGCCACTCTGTCTTGGAGTCAACCAAGTACGGATTGAAAGCTCCACAAACTGGAGAAAAGTAACCACTGCATAAAAGCACTTGGGAAAATCTTATTTTTATTTGCAAACTCTGTATCAGGTGACAAACACAACCATGGCCATCTTTTCCAGAATCATGGAACAAAGTGAATTTAGGAACTGAGGTACCTCTATGTGTGTGTGTGTGTGTGTGTGTGTGTGTGAGAGAGAGAGAGAGAGACGCATTTTATACACATATATAAACTTGTTTAGCCTGCACAGTATAACATTGTGCAGATATATCTTAGGTATATAATCACTCTCCTTATAATGGAAACGAAAATTTCTAATTTAAAAGTATTATAAAACAGTCCGAAAATCCACCTTATGTGAATACAGAGGCGTTAGAGGACAGTGGCACTGGGTGTGAAATAGTGGGGAGAAATGGAGGGACACATCCCCAGAATGACTTTCACGCCTCATTCCCACCACAGACGCACTTTCCTTACCCTCCTGGTTCAGAGAGATGGGGAACAAAGTAAGAAAGACGACAGGTGAGGGGGAACAGAAAACTGAAGGACTCTGTGAATTTGTCTCCAATTTTTTGTTACAAAACATTTAAAAGAAACAGGAAAATTGAAAGAAGAGTGCAAGACACACACACACACAACAATTGCTTAGCACTCGTTAACTTTTTGCAGGGTTTGCTTCATATCTGCATTTTAACCAAACTCTTCTAAAGGAAGTTCCAGACACGATCCTTTACACTGCAGCATGTCCGCCTGCACCTCCCACAAATAAAAATGCTCTATGTATTTTTCCACATATCATCACGCCCAAGATAACCAAACTGTACTACTCTTCTAATGACCTCTAAACCCGGACCACAGCCTTTGAAACAAGGGGGTTTGCAGCCTTCTTTGTGAGTTGGGTGGGGGCAGGAGCAGGGAGGGAGCTTTGAACAAAGACTTGCTTCACCCTCCCCTCACCTCATACCACCTCTCGGCACAGCCTCAGGCCATGAGGAGTCAGCCGCTAAGGTAGCCATGTTATTACTCCTATTTTTAAAACATTTTTTTTGTTTTTTTAAAACATTTTTTTTGTTTGTTTGTTTTCTTTTTTTTTTTTCCTTTTTTTTTTATACTCATTACAGAAAACGTAGACAGTATAAGTAAACAAAACTGAGAGGAGAGCTAGCCAATAAACTCATTTCTCTGCACAGAGAGACAAATTACCTCGTGCATTAGTCAGCTTTTCCAATGCTGGGACCAAACACCCAACAGGAACACCTTCAAGGAGAGAAGATTTATTCCTATTCATAGTTTCAGGGGACTCAGCCCGTGATTGGCTGGATTCAGAGCAGGAACACCATGGTGGAAGGGGAGGGCAAAGCAAAGATGCTTAGTTCACTTACTTCCCAGCAGCCCGGAAACAGCATGGGAACAGCACTAGAAAGGAAGGTGTCAGGGACCATACATAGTACCCAAGGCCGCATGGCCATTAGCCACCCAGATACACCTAGAAGCATGCTCTGTGAATCCCCTCAGTACCTCTCAAGCCAATCAAGTTGACAATCCAGCTAAACTGTCACACTCCATGACCTCATTTTTATGAGGAGTGGAAACAAGTTAAACTCATAGAAACAGAGTGAAATGACGATGACCACAGACTGGAGGGAGAGGGCGCCAGGGCAATGCTGGTGCTTTGCCTTCAGTAGCACTCTGAGACTAGAGGCAAAAGACACAAAATCTTAGCTGAGCAGGAGGAGTAAGTTTAAGAGATCTATTTTACATCACGGTCGCTACAGTTAACAATACATATTTTACACTGTGGTAATTACAGTTAACAAGTGCATATTTAAAAATTGTTTAGGGGCTGGGGATTTAGCTCAGCGGCAAAGCTCCTGTCTGGCAAGCGCAAGGTCGTGAGTTCAGTTCCCGGTAATATACTTGCTAAATCTCTTGACTTAGGCACCCCAAAATGTATATGGCTATCTCAGCATCATGTTGTACACCATAAATATATACCACTTTTACTGAGGAATTAAAAATACATTTTATGAAAAATACAAGAGGTGATAAAATATAGAAAATGTTTAAATACTTTTTAAAAAATGATTAGTGTAGAAGGAACATTGCTATTAATCCCTTTCCAAGTACTCTTCCTCGCTTCCAAAGCACCCCATTTTTGATGCCACTTTCTGAAGCAGTTCTGGAAGTTCTCTTTCATGAGTGTCTTCATGAGATATGATAAAAATATATGCTGACTGTTGCTTCCATGTACCATGCCATGGAGGAACAAATTCATAAAAACTTTATGATGTCTCTTCATCTGCCTTATTCACTGGATCTGACACTTTCTGATTCTTCTCCAAAGTCAAAATGACCATGAAAGGTAAATGTTTTTAATTAAGAGCATAGGGGCAGCCATGACAGTGCAAATAAGGACACTCACAAAAGAAGTCTTCCAGAACTACTTCAGAAAGTAGAAAGAATAGTGGGATAAGTGTGTTCGAAGCTAGGAAGAGTACTTTAAGAAGATTAATGGCAATGTGCCTTTTACTGTAGTACTTTAAAAATTGAAACACACAGTATTTTTCTATCACACCTCATAAGCTATTCAACACAAAACTAAAAAACACCTCACAATAGACTTCTACAAACAAGTGAGCATTCATTCACAGAATGAACGGTGCTCAGACTACATCCTGTTCACATTCCCCCGACTAGACAGCGTTGGATCCTTCCCCAGGTCTTAGCTACCTTTCAGCCCTATAGCTAGTAACTTGGAAACCTGCCTACCTGCTTAAAGAGACCCAAGATGAGTGCTCTGTGTCCAGGTGCCAAAGCTAGACTTTATTACATACACTCCACAACTCTGCCTCCTTTTTTAAAAAAAATTATTTTTTCCTCACCCAGGCAGAAGCTCCCGATGAACTGTTTGACAGCCTCTGCTCCCTCTGGAGTAGTCAGAGCACTCGCAGACCTCTCATGAAGAGGGGAAACAGTTTCCCGGGAGGAAGATTGTTTGGAGACTGCAGCCAGAGCTTGAAACATAAATAACTTCCCAATCACTCAAAGTCAGGCAGCCGGCATGGTCTAGGACATGCTCAGCAGATGGTGTTCCAAGGGCTCTGCGTCTGCTTGCTGTCCGTCACCAGGAGAATTTTCCAGCTAGAGAGACCACAGCCAGGGCTTCCAGGGGTACCTCTGGGCACTGAGAAGGATCACAGGCGCCACCGGTGCTCCCTCGCTCCACAGCGAGTCTATCGTCACCCCTGCCCTCCCACCTGGCTCTCCCATGCCACTGCTCCTCCTTGTGCTCAGTAACTGGCAGGATGTGGAGACCATGAAAGAGGCCGCCTCCTGCAAACTCTCCTGCAGACCAACAGTGCTTCCGCCCCAACACTGCTTTCAGCCTCTTCTTTAAAGTGACCCTGGAAACATGGGGCTGGAGGAATGCTTCCTGTCTCTGGAGGGCAGCCCCCTTCTCAGACGGTAGCTACCACAGAATGGTTCAGATCTTCTACGCAGAAGCCCTCTGCCGCTTCCATTCACTGGTTTCCCAGACCCCCACGTCACCTTGTAAACATCCCCAGGGTCTTGTAGGACAGTGGTACCATCCTAAACTGTGACATCTGCAGTTTTGATTGGGGCATGGTGACCCAAATCCTAATAACGATCACACCAGTAACAGTGACGATAACACCTCTTTCAATGTGTGTAAGTTTTAAGCTGGGTGTGCTGGTAAGCATCTGTGATCTCAGCACTCTGAGAGGCTGAGGAAGAAGGATCACAAGTTCAAGCCCAGCCAGGGTGATTTAGTGAGACCCTGTCTCAAAACAACAAATTAAAAAAGCAGAGATATTGCTCAATATAAAGGCCCTGGGTTTAATCCTCCTGCTTAAAAAAAAATTGTATCTTTAATACTCAGTAGCATTCTGGGTCTAGAATCAGGCACGTGAGTATAAACGGTAACAATGATAATGTAAAGGGGTTGGAACCTTTAACTGACAATACAACTTGTACTGAGAAGATCTATGTAACTGTAAACAATTTTACCAAATTGGTCTGACTTCCCCACCCCTACTCACCATTAGCGGGAATTGTGCTAGGGAAGAAGGAATGGAGAAGGAAATTAAATATGTAAACTGATTAACCTTGTATCTAATCTTGTATCTTGTATATAATCTTGTATCTTGTATCTAATCTTAACCTTGTATCTAATCTTTTTTAAATTTTATTTTTTTCCGTCCATGTTTGCAGTACCTACTGATTACATTCATCATAAGGAGCTAGCGCAGGTACAGAGCACATCCAGATTCCTTCTACGTCCTCTGCCCCTTCCCTTCCCTCACTCTCTCTCCATCTCTTGGTCCCTTCCATCTAATCTAAAAATTAAACATTGCATTCAGTTCAGTCTCCCGTGGTAAAATGCTCAGATTCCCGAGGCTCCCTGCCTGTCACTCATCAGCAGGTACCCAGGCATCCTGATGAGAAGGCGTGAGAGTCCTACACGATATCAAGCTGAGCTTTCTGGTCTCCAGCCTGAGCTTTCTCAGCAGCCTTGGTCCCTATGTGATCCAGTGTTCCCAGGTAGAGTCGGGCCTCTCCCTGGGCCAGGACCAAGCCCATAGCTCCTCCCACTCAGGTTCCACACCATGAGGCCAGGGAAGCTAAAGCCCAGAAGCTCCATCTTCTATCACCTGTACAAGTCAGCCTAGGTGCATGGTGGAGACATCTGAGGTGAGACACTTCTCCAGGTTCCCAGTGAGCATGCGCAACAACTGCCCAGCCTCCCATCAAACCCTCACTTGTGTGACATAAGTGCCTCCATCCTCCCCAAAGTTAAACATGGGGAATCTGGACCACTCTCCTGCCCTGCTTTCCTATATATGCCTTCCTCCTGCCTTCTACCAGGCCAGACAAGGGTGGAGTGTTGGTCTTTAACTTCCCTACATCCTGGTATCCTAGGACCAGCCTCACTGGAAAACCAGCAGGACGATCTACTCCACAGTCTGGAACAACTCTGTAAATGAGTCCTGCACACTTACCCCAGCTCAGCATACGCCAAAAGAAGCAATGAAAGTTTAAATGGTATCACAAGAAAATTGTCTAACTTGTAAGTTGTCATGGTGTCTACTCTGCTTTTCTATCTGAGAAGCCAAGAAGTATCTCCTTCTTTGTCTCCGATTTCCTTCCTCACCAAGTTCTAATCTTCCTTCCCTTTCCCAGCCTCTTACCCCGCACCAATGCAGTGAAGATCACATCCCCAGAAAGATAAAAGAAAAAAGCACATTCATAGCTTCTGATAAGTAATTCCTTTATAACAAGCAACCTTTTCATTCAGTGATACAGAGGTTTAGATAAGATGGTTCATGTCAATTTCTTAAGAGTGCCTAATCAATAAGTATGCAATGAATACAGCCATTAATTATTGCTAATTACCTACTATATCATTCAACACATTGAAATATAGGAGGCGGCTTGAGTAGGTAGCTTCTGAGTTAGAGAAGCAAGACTCAAAAACACTGCTATGGGGCCTGGGGATTTAGCTCAGTGGCACAGCGCCTGCCTGGCAAGTGCAAGGTCATGAGTTCGATTCCTGGTACCAGAAAAAACAAACAAACAAGCAAAAAACAACAACAAAAGAAAAAAACACTGCTATGTTCTCTGGGTCAGATGAAGACAGAATAATGGGACTAAATGAGAATTTGGAGTTAGTAACCCTTTTCCTGTAATCTTCCTGTCCTACTCAGCTTCCACTTCTTTATACAATACCTTCTGAAACTCTGATATCAAGAGTCAGCAAACTTTTTTTTGTAAAGGGCCAGAAAATAAATATTTCGGTTTTGTTGGGGGAAGGCAAAGCTCTGTCGCTACTGTTCAGTTCTGCTGCTATATGCTGAAAGAAGCCACAGACAGTAGGTGAAAGAATGACAGTGGCTGTGCCCCATTGAAACTTTTTTTACATAAAAACAGGCGGCGGTGGGGTTCATTCTGCCCAGAGCTCTAGTTTACACCCTCTGCTTCACCTCAATAACAAGTGCCTGGAACATAGCAAGGGATCCAGACTGAGTTTAAATAGACAATTGAATAGGAAAGGGATGCATTCTAATCTGAATTCCCTGAGTCCTAAAAATTTCTATTTTAGCACTGAATTACACATGTCTTTGTATTATTCACTATCACTTCATGTGTCTCTCCTCCTTTCCATGCATGAAATAATACTAAACACCAGTCTTGTTACACTGTATTCAAATAGGCCTGAAAATGAAAGCCAACTTCACCATTTGAGTAGTTGAATTTACCTTGAACTTCTGTTTCCATATTTGTAGACTGGGGACAAGAATGCTTCTTTGGGGTGGCATGAAGTTCAGAAACTGCAGAGGCAGGGGCCTGAATCGTAAACGAGTGCAGAGCAGGACTAGGTCTCCTTTTTAAGTCTCTTACCAAAACCTTCTTATTTTAGTCTTCTTCATCGATCTGTGGGTGGATGGCAGGTAGAAATGGAGGTGATCTGGAGCTGACCTGGGGCAGAAAGAGGCTGCATACTGGGAACCCACGACATGCTGAATTACTTCAATGTAGCTTCCCCCCGCTGGCTGGGGCCAAAGGCTAAAGTTTTGCATATGGCCAGAAGAAGGTCCCTATACCTGGTTGAGCTCATTGCACGTTAGTGACTCATAGCAACTAATCATGTTTGCACACACAGTGGAAGATGATTAGTACTTCACTGCCAAGATTAAACTCTTCTGATGACAGTCACACTAGAAAAGCATTATGTCTTCATCATGGTGAACTTAAACCTAAAGCAGCAGTGACATGATCCAGGAATGAAGGTAGGAGTCCTCACTGCAGCCCAAAGACCTGAAAGATACTGAGAATCAGGAGACACTCTCAGTGTGTCCTCTCACTTGCCATTTCACCTTGGGCAGGACAGCCTCACCCTCATCACTGGGCCTGAGTACTTTCCAAATTTCAGTAATTTATATACAGTCTTCATGGTTTTTAAAAATCATGTGCATGTATCCTCTGTACTATTATCTTTTCCATTTCAACTCAACTAACTTATTTTACTTACACTGTCTTATATAGTACCTATGGTTTTATAGCATTGGCATACTAATTACAATTTTCCAGTGATGCATAATGATGAATGCATATGGGGAAGCACTGGGTCTAATGATGGGCATCTACTATCCTTTCCACATGCCGTGGTTCTTTTCTAGGCCTCCAGCTGCACTTGGGTGGTACCATGTGAGGCACACACATGGTATGTGAAGCCCTTCCATTTTTATGGGATATTATAGTTTTCAAAGTACATCAATACACTTGAAAAGGACACAAATATGGAGGAAAGAACCTCCTTAAAGGTTTGCATAAACTCAGCAGTTTATGAGGTTTCTGGAAGACCTCATAAAAGGAACCAAGGCCTGTTTTATTACTGTGGAGAAGAAGAGGTACTAGCCTCTGGGATGAGGGCAGGGCTTCCCTCCAAAGGAACTGACTCCTTTAGAAGGCACTACTATAGTCCTCTGACCTTCACCTTGAAGCTTTTGTAGTTCCTTAAATTGCTTTAATCCTTGTACTCACAAATACTGGCTGGTACATTATCTAGGTGAATTACTAGAAGGAAAGTCATGAGATTCCAGACAACTTCAAGGCATTATTAAAGCAATATTTTTTGGATATTATCACCAAACCTAATTCTATGTTGAATCTATAGCTATGGAGTTCATTCGAAGCCCTTGATTGTGCCCAGAAGAGAAATAGTCTTACAGGGAATTTCCTCAAGCATGCTTGATTAAATATATAGTGCATGTGGCTCAGTAAATATAACAGCCTAAATAGTTATGAGTTATCAAGCTAAGTTGACTTGAATTATTAATGTAACCTGCAGTGAATGAGTTCTAGCTGCGGGATGCTCTCTGGAAGGCTCCAGAACCTATGATTTTATGAATAAGTTGTGCTTATCAGTTCATACAAAGACTGAGGCTGTCTGATATTTGGAGGAAGACAATTTGGACACATGACTATTTAAACTGATCATAATTAACAATTTATAATCATTTAACTTTGATAATCACTAGTCATATACATAGTGGTTAAGTATTTACTAGATACTAGTAAATCAGGGTGAGAAGAGAGGTACTCCTGTTGTGCAGAAATGCTTTCACAGTCTTTTACTATTTTTTGAGCAGATGTCTTCCATGAGGTAATGTGAAAGTCTTGAGGTCCTCAACCTTCAGAGTATGTTCCAGACTCCTCAGGGGACTCACTAGGTCTCTAAATATCTTCCCCAGGAGACCACTTCTCTGTAGCTGCATACCTTCCCCTTTGTTATTTTAAAGACAATAATAAAAACAATAACAAAATAACAACAATATAGGCAAAAACAATAAAAATGATACAGGGATTCAGAACAAGATGATAGAAATTAACAGTGGCTGTTATATTATATATTGTTATCTTCAAAGAAGTTGCTCAGATTACCAGATGTAAGAATGCAAGACTGATAAACCATTAAAGAGAATAAAAAAAAAAAGAACATTAGAAATGATACAGAGTTTCACTAGACAAGATAGTAGGAATTCTCCAGTGGTTGTCATATTGCATATTGTTGTCTTCAAATCAGTTGTTCAGATTACCACACATAAGCATGCAAAACTGGTCAAAAAGAAAAAAACATTAGGCATTAACTCTTCCTTTCAATAAACCATTAGAAATCAGCAGTACAGTTATCCAAGCTGTCTTTCTATACACACACACACATATATATACACATCTATACATATATACATAGACACATGTATATTTATTTTTCCCTTCCTTCTTTCATTTCTCCTTTCCCACATCCCCCTTGTTCCTTCCTTTGAGCAAGTTCTTTCCTTTTCATAATATCTATTGCACATTTTCAGTTTTATTTACTCTTTCAGGTTATCACACTAGAGAGACAATATGATGTTTACACATACAGGTCTGATTTATTTCACTTATGAGTATGGTCTCTAGTTGTATCCACTTACCTATAAAAGCCTCGAGATTATCTTCTTTTATAACTGAGTAATACTCCATTGTATAAAAATACCACATCTTTTCTATCCACTTTTTAGTTAATGGGCATTTGGGTTGTTTCTAATATTTAGCTAAGACAAATTGTGACACTATAAACATGGGTGCACATACATCACTGTAGTATGATGTTTTCAGTTCTTCTGGGAAAATACCCAGAAGGGGAATAGCGGGGTTAAGTAGGACTTCTAATCCCAGTTTTGTGGGAAATCTCCACTCTGATTTCCACAGTGGTTTCACCAATCTACACTTCCACCAGCAGTGGAGAAGGGTTTCTTTTTCCCCATAGCCTCTCCAGGATTTGTTATTGGTTGATTTCTTGATGATAACCATTCTTTCTGTGGTGAGATGGAATCTCAGTGTTGCTTTTAATTTGAATTTCTCAAATGACCTGAACATTTTTTCAAACATTCATTCACCATTAGTATTTCTTCATCTGAGAAGTGTGTATTCATCTTAAATGCCCATTTCTGAATTGGGTCTTTGAATTTGGGGGGCATGATTTTTTTAATTCTTTATATGTTCTAGATAGAATTCCTTTGTCTGAGGGACAGTTGGCTAAAATCTTTTCCGAGTTCATGCAATTTCTTTTTACACTGTTGGTGATTTCTTTTGATGAGCAAAAACTTTTCAATAAAATGAGATCCCAGTTGTTGATTCTTTGTAGTATTTCCCATGCAGTTTGGTTTTTGTTTATGAACTCTGCCTACCCCTGCATCTTCAAAATTTTTACCAACTTTCTCTTCCAGTAGATTTAGTGTTTCTGTTTTAATATTTAGATCTTTGATCCATTTTGACTTTAGTTTAGTTCATGGTGATAGGCATGGGTCTAGTTTTAGTCTTCAGCAGGTGGAAAGTCAGTTTTTCCAGCACCACTTATTGAAGAGACTATTTTTCTGCCAGTGAACTTGTTTTATTCCTTTGTCAAGGATAAGGTAACTGAGTGTGTTTGTAGTTGTGCCTGCATCTTCTAATCTGTTCCATTGATCCTCAGGTCTATTTTTTTTGCCAGTACCATGATGATTTTATCACAGTAGCTTTATAGTACAATTTCAAGTCAGAGATTGTGATGCCACCTCACTTCTCTTTGTTGCCCAGGATTGATTTTGCTATTCTAGGCCTCTTCTGGTTCCAGATGAACTTTAGGAATGTTTTCTCTAGATCTGTGAAGTATACTAATGGTATTTTAATTGGGATTGCATTAAATCTGTACAACAACTTTGGTAGTATGGCCATTTTCATAATGTTGTTTCTTCCTATCCACGAGCAAGGAATATCTTTCCATTTTCTGAAATCCTCTTTGATCTCTCTTTTGGGAGTACTATAATTTTCACTGTATATATCTTTTACTTCCTTTGCTAGATTGATTTCTAAGTTTTTCATTTTTTTAGATGCTATTATGAAAGATGTAGTTTCCCTAATTTCTCTCTCAGTCTTTTTGTTATTTGTGTACAAAAATGCTATTGATTTTTGAGTGTTGACTTTGTATCCAGCTATGCTACTAAATTTGGTTATTAAGTCTATAAGCCTTTTGATGGAGTTTTGGGGATCTTCTATGTAAAGTATCATGTCTTCTGTGAATAATGATAATTTCACTTTTTCCTTTCCTATCCTTATTCTTTTTATTTCTCTCTCTTGTCTAATTGCTCTGGCTAGTACTTCCAGAACTACGTTGAATAGGAGTGGTGACAGTGAACATTCTTGACCTGTTCCTATTTTAAAGTGAAAGCTTTCAATTTTTGTCCATTTAGTATGATGTTGGCTGTTGGTTTGTCATAGATGGCTTTGATCAGATTGATGTAAAGACCATCAATTCCTATTTTCTGTAGGGTTTTTATCGTTAGTGAGTGTTAAACTTTATCAAAAGCTTTTTCTGCATCTACTGAAGTGCTTGTGTGATTTTTGTCTTCAGCCCTATTGATATGGTGTATTACATTAATTGATTTGAATATATTAAACCATCCTTGCATTCTTGGGATGAATCTCACTTGGTCATGGTGTATAATTCTCTTGATGATTTTCTGCATTCTGGTTGCTAGTATTTTATTGAGAATCTTTGCGTCTATATTCTTTAGGGAGATTGGCCAATAATTCTCTTTTTTGGTTGGGTCTTTCTTTAGTTTGGGTATTAGGGTAATACTTGCCTCCAAGAATGAGTAAGGGAGAATTCTTACCCTTTCAATTTCATTAAAGAGTTTGAGAAGATTTAGTGTTAAATCTTCTCTATACTTCTTGTAGAATTCAGCAGTGATTCCACCAAGACCTGGGCTTTACACTGGTAAATTTTTATTACAGTTTCAATTTCAGTGGCTGATATTGAGTTATTCAGGATTTTTATATCTTCTTCATTCAACTTTGGTAATTCATATATATCTAGGAATCTGTCCATTTCCTCTGTGTTTTCCATCCTATGACAGTAAAGATTTTTGAAGTAGGTATTGATGATCTTCTGAATTTCTACAGGATCTGTAGTAATTTCATTACTTTCATTCCTTACTGCATGAATTTCAGTTTTTTTCTTTCCTTTTCTTGATAAGGGTGGCTAGGGATTTATCAATTTTATTTATTCTCTCACAGAACCAACTTTTCAACTCGTTAATTCTTTGTTTTGTTATCTTAGTCTCCACTGCATTAATTTCTGCTCTGATCTTTATAATTTCCTGCCTTCTTTAGTCTTTGGACTTGACTTGCTTTTCTTTTTCTGGAAGTATAAGGTGCAGCATAAGATTATTTATTTCTGCTCCTTCTGTTTTCCTGATGTGGGAATATACTGCCATGAATTTCTCTCTGAGGAATGCTTTCATTATATCCCACAGGTTCCTCTAAGTTGTGTCTGCATTTTTGTTCAATTGCACATATTTTTTAATTTCTTCTTTAATTTCATCTGTTACCCATCAGCTGTCCAGAAGGCTATTACTTAATTTCCATGTGCTTATGGAGTGTTTGTGATTTCTTTTGTCATTAATTTCACTGCACTATGGTCTTATATGTGCATGGGATAATTTCAATTCCTTTGCATTTACTTGAGCATATTCTATGGGCTAGTATGTAGTCTATTTTAGGAAACATCCATGTGCAGCTGAGAAGAATGTGTATTCTGATGTTGTTGAGTGGAACACTCTGTAAAGGTCTACTAAGTCCATTTGCAAGTTTGGTTCAGTTCTGTTATTTCTTCCCTGATTTTTTTGTCTAATTGATCTAGCTCTTTGTAACAATGGAGTGTTAAAGATCCTGTGATGAATGTGTTACTGCTTATTTCATTTTTCATGTCTGGTAAAATTTGTCTTATATAGTTGAGTGCTCCTATATTTGGTGCATAGATATTTACAGTTGTTATCTCTTCCTTTTGAAGTTTTCCCCTAACAAGTATATAGTGATCATCTTTATTTCTTTTGATCATTCTTGGTTTGAA
>NW_004955430.1:902609-905218 GCF_000276665.1 Chinchilla lanigera
TGTTTCTTTTCTCTAACAGCTTTTAATATTCTGTTCTTTTGCTGAATTTCTGGGATTTGATCACTATATGTTTGGGTGTAGATTTATTTTGGCTATGGCTAATTGCAGGTCTATATGCCTCACTTAACTGTATATATGATTCTTTTTCCATGCTTGGAAAATTTTCTGCTATTACTTCTGTAAATAGTCTTTTTTGTCATTTGTGTTGATGCCTGCTATTTCATTCATACCTGCTAATCTTACATTATTTTTCTTTGCTTCATCTTGCAGCTCTTGAATTGTTATTTCCTGGTTCCTAGTTACTTTTGAGAGAGCCTTCCTTTCACAATCATTAGCTTCAATGCTGTCTTCAAGGTCTGAAAGTCTATCTTCAGCTTCATTCAAGTGATTTTGCCAGCTTTCAATGGATTTTTTAATTTCCTGGATATCTTTTTGGATCTGCTTCATGCATTCTAATTCTTTGTTATGTTGTTCATTCAAGGTTTCCATGATTTTTTTATGCTCCTCTATTTTCTTGTCTATGTCTTCTTTACATATGCTGAGCAATTCTTGCATTATTGTTGTCATTTCCTTTTTATATGAGAGATTATTTCTGATCTGATGTCTTCTGTGGCCTGATGGACTTGTTTCTTTACTTCAGTTGCTATCGTTTCAGAAATTCCATTCATATGGCTTCAAGCTCTTCTGTGTCAATGTATTCTGGACTTGTTTTAGGTGGGGTAGAGGTCTGAGATTGTATATTGCTCCTTCCTTTTGTCTTTTTTGAAGATCCAGAGGTTCCCTGGATCCCAGCCTTAATCCCATGATAGTATGGGAGTGGTGGGGCAAGGACCCGAAGGTCCCCAGTGTTGGCATGGCTCCCACAATAGTGTGTGGGGTGGTGTACGCATACTGATGCTCCTGAAGCTGTCTGAGGCTCAATTTGGCTCTCATGTTGGGTTTCCAAAGCTATCTGAGGTTCAGCCCTGCTTCTGTGATGGTGTGGGTGTGGGCCGGTCATGGTCACCTAGATTTCCAAAGCTGTCTGGTGTTCAACCCGGCTTCCATGAGGGTGAGTGGCCATTGAGGGCCCTGAAACTGTCTGGGGCTCCACCTGGCTTGCATGCTAGTGGGGGAAGGCTGACAGTGCAGTCACTCTGGCTACTGAAGCTGTCTGGGGTTTAGGTTGGCTCCTGTGAGGGTGTGGCTGGGGCAGGGAGTCTGCATACCTTTCAGAGGAAGCTGAATTATTTAGTAAAAGTCTGAGACCCATGTGTTGATTACTTGCCACTAACTTATCAGAGCGGATTCCTGTATCACTAAACCAATTCATATGCCATTAACTGAGTGCTTAAAGTTTGAATGCAAACATTTTTGTACTTTGTCTCACTCAGCCCTAACAATGCCATAGAGAAGGCTATGGTATCATCCTCCCTTAACAGAGAAAGGGACTGAGGTTCAAAGAGTTTCAATAATTTTTTCTGCATGTTGCCAAAAGCCAGAATTTGGCTCTGGAGTAATCTGACACCATGACAGACAACAGGTGTTCACCAGGCTAAACCATACTTTCAGCATCTCTTGTCTATGAATTACTCCCTAGGAGACACAGTCCTTATGCAGTTCATACCCCAATAAGCATACCTTAGGCTAGTATGTGTTGCCGCTGGGTGGGACACATTGGAAATTTTCAGGTGCACAGAGTAAGGAGAGTTTAAAGGAATCACTTTATAGATCCCGAGCTCTTTACCAAGGTTTCTCTATCTAAGAAGGCTCCCAAGGCTGGGCTCTCCTTCCCTAAATTGTCTTTCTGCAATCTGTACAAAGATGACCTCCAAACCCCCTCAAGAGAAAACTGCTTTGCACCTCCCTTGGTGAAACAGGTTATTGAGCAAGAAAGAGGCTCTATTCTTATGTCCCCAAATTTCCTTGTTGAAGAAGTTGTCCTCTGAAAAGTGACCATGGAGTGACAATCAGCTTTATTTTAAGAGAACTGAGTTGTTTATGTGAGGAATGGAACTGGACCGAAATAACTGTGCTATGGTTTGAACTATGGGTTGTCTCTTAGGAATTCATACGTTGGAGACTTGATCCTCAGAATGTTAAGGTGATGGGACTGACAAGATTTGGGCTTTGGCTTATTGGAACATGCATTCAGGAAGAGATTAACATAGTAGGTGTGGTCCCCAGTTGGTCCCCAGTCATTTCCTGGCTTCTGATCTAACCATTTCTCTCTCTTTCTCTCTCTCTCTCTCTCTCTCTCTCTCTGTCTCTCTCTCTCTCTCTTTCTCTCTCTCCTTATAAGCCTGTTCAGCCTTAGGCATTTCATTATATCAGAAAACATACTAATACAAACTGTATGATAGAATTAACACTGCAATTTTCCCTCTAGTAGGTCATGCAGCCAAATGCATTTGAACCATTTTTTTGGCTTATATAGTGCTCATTTCTTAGGATTGACTAACCATATGTACATTATATTCTTATATAAAATCTTTCCTGTCAGAAATACCTGCATTGGTGTCATTCTTTCTTCTTTCATTAGTATGTGTGTCTAGTACATAATGCTTACATTCTGTGTTGGTTTAGTGCTTATTTTGCAAGGGGAACAACATAATACAGGACACATACTT
>NW_004955430.1:906464-1017138 GCF_000276665.1 Chinchilla lanigera
TAAAAATAAAAAAATAAAATTAAAATACTCATAAGCTAAACAAAGATAACTTTAATGGTTTATTTTCATACTCCTGCCTCCAATTAGGAACTTGAAACTCTTCATTCTGATCTTGCTAACACAGCAATATCTATTAAAAGATTTTTAATTCATTCTTAGCTTTCTGCCTTTTGTTTATATGGCATAAGTAGTGGTAGAAATGAATAATTTGAACAAGGGAAGGTGTTTCATCAAATATACCACAACTTTATCAAATGTGGGATATTTTCCAAAGTTTCAACTCTACTCTTCCCTAACACAGACAAAAAAACATAAGGATCATTTGCATCAGTACATGCAATTCATTTAGGAAACACAAGTATACTTAGCAGAAGCCAAGTAATTATTGCCCAGGTTAGTACCCCTTACCTTCTGTAGAAGAGGCAATCAGTCTCTGCAAATTAAAACCGTAGATCACCAATTGCAGTGATCCAGTTGGTTAACAGCTGCTACTCCTCACTTGCAGCTGATAAGCTGAAAGTTTGGCCCTGTACAAAAGCCTGAGAAGGCAGCTGCCAGCGTGCTGAAGTATTGAATATGGAGAAGGTTAGCTCTCAATATGTGTAGGAGCTGGCCAATTTTGAGCTCCTGTTTAAAGCGTGTGCTGGTGTAAGAGCAGAGCAGCCTGCTGAGGAGCTGGGGAGAGCATTGTCTGTCTTGCATCCATCCTTTTGCAGTCTGGAAGCATCAAACCCCAAGAAGGGCAAGGCTCACAGGTAGCAATTATTTCTCTCCTGTGAGCAAGGCTCGGGTCTCTAAAGGCTGTGTTTTGATTTCTAGGGTTGTTCTTTTCTGAGTAGCTCTGATTGGCTGTCTTAATGAAGTGGATAAGAAAAGACTAAAGAGACAGGATGTTGGGCTGGGAGCACAAAGTTCTTATCCCTATTCGTCCTCTGTTCCCTGTACTCAGCTCAGACTGTTGAGATGCAAATGTGGTCAAAGGTGCCAGGCTTGATTTTGAGTTCCACCTCTGCATGACCTCAGGAAAGTTACCCTCTCTGAACATCAGTTTTCTCACCTGGAAAATGATAATACTCAGAGGATCCATCTCTTAAAGTTGGTGGAGAAATTAATGGAAGAATATAGACAAAGTGCCTAACATGCTAGAAGGATTCAGAAAGGGGTAGCTGGTGTGCAGTGCTTGTTCTGACCTAGGATGGTATATACACATAATTTTTCATGATTTATCTGGACTTAGTCAGAAACCACAATGGTACACATGTTTGTTTGTTTGTTTGTTTGTTTGTTTCTGGTACCGGGAATCGAACTCACAACCTTGTGCTTGCCAAGCACTTTGCCGCTGAGCTAAATCCCCAGCCCCTTTGGTACACATTTTCATCTGGCCAAGAATGTTCCCATTGGCCTGCTAATCTCTCTTGTACATTTCCCTCTTTTTCTGATAAACCTTGTTACCTCTGTAACAGGCTTCTTCATACATTTCACAGATCACTGTTGAGAACCACTATAGGCCAAGCACTGGGAGAAGTCCAGTGGTGAACAAAGCTGACAGGGCCCCTAAGCTTTTGAAACTCACAATCTAGCAGGAAAAAAAAACAGTCAATAGCAATAACAAAGAATTTGGGAAATACCCACATACCAGAGCATCCACCCTGGTCTTGAGAAGGGTGGATGAGAAGATTAGGAGAAATTTGCTTTCTTTTCTTCCATGGAAAAGCCTTGCACCCCAGCCACCAGCTTGAGCCAGCTTCTCTGACTACCGAGAGAACCAGGTGAGAAAGTGGGAGATGTGCCGATACAACCACCTTTCAAGCGCAATCAGCAGCACCCTCTGTTTATGAAGACTAAATATTAATATGATTGTATCTGAAGAGTGAACAGTTATTTCTCAGTTGTAGGAAAAGACATTTTCTATTTTCCAGCTCAAATCTGGGTCCTTTTCATAGGAATGCCCTGGGTGACAATATGATTTCCAAAATACAATTTAAAAACCATTTAGACTTCTAATTCAATATTTCCATAAATAATGTGAGATAAGGACTTTTCCCCCAAATAGATAGTCTATTTGTCTACATCACTTGCTGAATAATAAGCTCATCTATTCTCTATTCATTTTAAATTGCACCTTTCTCATACACAAAATTTTCGGCTATTTGTGAGTTTATTTTCAGGCTCTCTGTCTTGGTCTATTTGCCCATGTCACATTTTTCTAACTGTTCCTATTCTAAAATAGGTTTTGATATCTGTTGGGCATGTCCCTTCTTTGCATTTTAAATTCGTCAGTTGTCTTTGAAATCTATAATATTAAATACCTCCACAAAGAAGAGGAACCTGAAAGTTTATTGTTGTACCTGCTTCTCAGTATAAAATTTGAATTTATGGAGTCTGCATGCTCTTTAATATCTACTATTTCTATTGCTCTCTTTGGCTTTTTTGTGTCAGATGCTGTTTGTATACATAATAAAAATGGGTAGTGGAAATATTACTGATGGAATAATGAGAAGACCTAGATCTGAGACCAGAGCCTGCCATTTGCCAGCTGTACAAGCTTGAGGACTCTGTTCGGTACGTGTGGGCCGCTGTTTCTTCATTTATAAAATGAAGATGATAACAACTTGTCTCATAAGGTATTTTAATGATTCTACAAAAGAGGGAAACTAAATATTTTACCAAATATCCTGGCACATATCACAGAAATGCCAAAAGCTATCTGTGTGTGTGAAAATAGGCTGTGGTGGTTTAAATTCTACTTAATATTAAGTATTATTGTAGTTACAGAAGCTGGCCTGAACATTTCACAACTGGATAAAGTCTTGTGGAAATCTGGACACCCTGTGGATTCAGACAATGGAAATTTTGATGACCTCATCTTATTCCATGGCTCCTACTTTTAAGAGAGTTGTCCAAATCTTCGGCTTTTAATTACAAGTCAGAAAGGACCCCCTCCCCACAAAAGAAGGATTCAAATTTCAAAGGACTATCTGCCAGGCTCAAATGGGCTACACATCTCAGCGGAGTAATATTGGGGTGTCATACAAGAGGAAGGTAAATATAATACAATGGTGCACAGCATAAACCAGGAGACCTGGAAGTCTGCATCTCAGGAAAATTATCTTATTAATTAATTATCAGGAAATCAATCACATTTCGTCTATAAATAACTGTCATGTACAGTAATGTATTTTCTTCCAGTCAATCAAAAAAAAAAAAAGGATAATGCAAAAGTGTGAAAATAAGTCCATAAATATCTCCAAAGAGACTACTACAATTTTAATTAACTGAGCAATTGAGTCTGACTTCTTTAAATTTAGACCTGAAATATGAGGTATTCCTCTAGAGCATTATTCTTATTAGAATGAGGCAGGGTGGGAGAGGAGGAGAAGAAAACAAAACAAAAGCTCTAGTAAATTTTAGGTTAGGAATGTTCTATCATTAAGAAGAGATTAAAAGGAGGAATTGTTGTGTCTCTTATAATCAGCAGAGTACATTAGGAAAACAGTACCCCACTGGGTCTATTTTTTTCTTAAGATATAGGACAATTTCCCAGTAAATAATTTCACTACTTTGTATAAACCTCTTCTTTATCCACACTGAATGTAAAAACACAAGCACTGTGGGAAATAATACAGTGCTCCAGATAAGGTCCCTGCCCAGCAAGGGCCCAGCCTCTAGAGGAAGGTGACAGGTATGTGGGAGGATCAGAAGGTGGACATAATAAGTCCTCTTGGCAGAGGTTCAGGGGAGAAAACAGGTCAAGGAGAGGATCTACAGTTACCAGGTCACATTACCCATGCGGTTGGGGTGCTGAATGGAAGACAGACCTTCCTGCAGTCTCTGGCTTCATGCAGAAGCACACTGGGCCACCTGTGCCCCAGCAGACCCAGGGTCACTCCATTCCTCCAACAGCCAGCCTGTTGGTAAGGGGACAGGGAAGGGGTCGGTGAAGGGTGAGGGAACAGCTTCTCTTCTGCACCAGGCAGAAGGTGGTACATCAACTCGGGGTTGACTCTGCAGACCCAAGTGCCTCACCCTCCATCCCTCTTTGCTTCCTTCCTCCTTCCTTCCCTCCCTTTCTGCCTCCCTGCTCATTCTTTTTTGCCTGAACACATACACACACACACACACACTCAGCTCCATCTCTGTCCTCTCTCCATCCATCCCCAACATACTCAATAAACATGCCACACAATATTTAGAGATCCATATAGACTATCACTCACACCATCTTCTCAGTGCCAATTTAATTGGGCTCTTTGTGGGGGGAGGGGGTTGAGAAAGTAGGGATCACATCCACAAGCAGCTAGACTTCGTTCCTCAGCAGGCCAGGCCCCTTGTGTTTGGCCCACCGGGGCTGGAGAGAGCACCAAATTCCTGATCAGAGAATTTTACTAAAGCTGCCCAGTGGGAGACCATGTCTGGGAGAAACTGAGATTGAATGAGGATTTGAATACAGCATGAATAATGTTTTTATTTTAAAGATAACAAAAAACAATACAGAATTTCAAAATGAGATGATAGGGAATTAACAATGATTATCATATTGCATACTGTTATCTTGAAAATAGTTACTCATCTTATTCCATGGCTCCTACTTTTGATATCTGACGTAGGCATGTAAGATGAATCAAACAATATACACACTATTCCTTTCAATGAACTAACAGAAATCACTGCAATAATTATCGCTATGTGTGTGATTTTATATATATATTTATAAATATAAAATATATATATACACAAGATAAGTGTGTGATTATATATACAAGATAGTGTGTGAAAATATATATACACTATATATTACACACATAACTGAGTGTGTGATAGATATATCTATATCTATCTATCTATATCTATGTCTATGTCTATCTCTATCTATATCTACAAGACAGCTAAGATTATATTCTTCCTTCTTTTCTCCTTTCCCCCATCCCAGTTGTTCTTTCCTTTTGAGCAATAAGTGAAGGCCCACAGAATCCCAGGAAGGCCCATATCTCCACTCTGTCCTCCCCTCCAGAGCAGACAGACCTTTAACCTGAAAGCATCTTTAAATAAGCTCTATCTATGCAGCTTGACATCACTCTGTAGTTCTTCATCTTTGAGCCGGATATGTGTGTCAGGTTGGAGGACTCAGAAACAGTACCAGGAGTATGTTTATTTCCAGGGGATTTGGGCCCAAAGTGATCCTTGAGATGATGACACTATCTGGATATTTCACAAACAGATGACCGACATCTGGGTCCATAACTTCTTGCACTGCTCTAAGTGGGATATTTTCAATCTACACTAAGCGCCTGGCTTCGTCTGTGTCAGCTCGTGCCTCTAGGAAATGGTGCATTTGTGTTTGGGGCTCAACGTCACAACTGAGAGAGGGGCAAGAGGAGGCCCCATCAGCTTGCCAACAGCACTGGACAACTGAATGTGTGAGGGAGGAGGGCAAGGAGCTGTGGAGCTTGCAGTGTGAGACTAGGGGTCAGTTTCCCCTTATAGAAACCCTGTGATACAGCACTGTCATAGTTTAGGTCCAAATGTCCCCCCAAATTCTCAGGTGTTTAGAAAGTAAGTGAATGCTGGAGGCATTGTGCTCTGCAGGGGATTCACCCACTGTTGAAGACCGTAGCTGAATGTACTCTTAGGAAGCCGGGCCTGATGGGAGGTGAGCCACCATGGTATTACCTCAAAGTTGAGTCCTTGCCTTCTGCTCCTCCCCTTGCTCTGCTTCCTGGCTGAGATGAGTTGAACACCTGCTCCTCTGCCATGCCTGCTGCCACCCTGTTTCTGCCTTGGGCCCATCTGACTATGTCCTAAAGTCATGCGCCAAAGTAAGCCCCCCCTTAAGCTGTCCGTGTCAAAGTATTTTGTTTCAGTGACAGAAAAGCAGCTAGGACAAGCACTGTTAGTATGGTCTTCTCCCTTTCTGGGCCAGGAAACAAAACGTGTTGGCACGTGTTCCATCGCTCAGCCAATGAGCAAAGACGGAACGTGGAGTCCACCGCGAGCAGACACCTTTGGTTTTTCCCATGTATATCCCAAGTCCCTGCACAGTGGCTGGCACATGCTAAGTGCTCAGTAAATACCTTGTAGGTTAATGACCAGTGGCTGTGCTAGGAACCCAGAAGTCTGGATCCACTATCTGACTTGGTTGCATAATACCCTTGCTCTCTGTTCTGCCCTGAATTTCCCCATCTTCCTCTACACAGCTGGTGCTCAAACTTGCAGCTGCAATCAGGATCACCTGGGAGGCTGGCTCAAGCACAGAGCCCTGATCAGTCAGTAAATCCGGGGTCGGGGGCTGAAATTTTACATGTCTGACAAGCTCCTTGATGATGCTGATCCCACTGGCTTAGAAGCCACTGTGAGAACCTCTGTTGTAGGCCATAGGCCCCAACACACTTTCCCCTTCTCCGCTGCAGGAAGCCACGCTCCTGCTCACAATAGTGAGGAGAAGAAAGAGTAACTGACAACTCCCCCTTCTGTTCTGGATATAAGTCCTGGCACCGCCCTGCTCCGGCAGCTTGGCCCTGGCCAGGCAGTTGACCTTTCTGCTCTGCAGTCTGTCACATGGGCATGCAGATAACCTCTGTCTCTCTACACATCCCGGCTGCTGTGTGAAGTAAGGGATACAGGAAGGAAAAGCACTCGTCAACACTAAAGGGCTGTAGATCCAGTGTGTGTGCCTGTGCAGCCAGCTCATGAAGTCATAATGTTGGTGCTGAAGCTAGAATTAACTCCCATGGGTGACGGGGGAGAGGGGAGAGCAGCGCGGGCTCTCTTCTATACTGTACAGCTGAAACAAAACAGAGTGGAGAGATGTTTCCAAGTAGAACTTGAAAATTAAAGCTATATACTTCCGGATGAAATATACTTCATTATCACGGGCCAAACATAAAATAAATAGAGCAGAAATGCAGCTATCTGTTCCCATAAAGAACAGAGAGGAAATTTGGGGAACAATTCCTGAGTAACTTTAAATGCCTCTTCTATCTTTTTACTGAAGAGCCAAGGAGGGCAGAAAATTATGACAAACTAATTATTATGATAGATGGGGAGCCAGTCCCTCGCGCTTGCTGTGCCGCTGGAGCAGAAAGCATCGCTGCAGCGCGCGTACTTCAATAGGCAGACACTCCAGATGACAATGGGCAATACACATTAACAACATTATGTTAAAGCAGAATAATTATTCTTTTCCATTTCGTAGCCGCTTCCCATGAACCTGGTCCCGCCTTACATTTTTCTGTTTCTTGTTTCCAAGGCACTATCTGTGTACATCAGGCAGCCTCCTTTCCTGCTAATTAATGGTGAGGTTGTATTGGTTTTTCCTGTGGCTTCCCACAGCAGGGGCCCGGGAGCCAGGGAAGGAGGGAACCGCTGCAAAAGAACCGCCCTTTCCAGAATCAGAAGGAGGTCATGGAAAGACCAGAGGTACAAAGCAAACAAGTTCTGTAAAATCAAACTCTGCAATTCTTTTTTAAAGTGATTTTTTTCAGAATGACAACAATGCATTCAGCAGTCTGGTGTGAACGTGATGAGTTTAGAATTAAGAAGCAGACATGTTTTTGGTATTTTTCTTACATCAGCAGGAGGTGAATTCTAGAAAATATCATGTAATTAAGCAGCTCTCCAAAGAAATAAATTTATTCCTATACATGCATGCATTCAGGTAGTCAATAGTCATAAAAAGTGTCCATGAAATATCCACCTCATGCCAGACCCTGAGCTAGAACCTGGAGACACAGCAAGGAACAATACAGACGTGAGCCAGCCCTGCTAGTCTCCAGGAAAAGAAAAAGGAAAACATGCAAAATGATTGCCAACTTATACTGAAGGGAGGGAACTCCGGGCAAGATGGAGACTGACAGAGGGAACTACTTAGGTAGTGAACTCACAGAAGACACCTCTGAAGACACGGGCCGTTAACTATGACTCAAAGGACAAAAGCAAGCTAAGCACTCAGAGGAGGGGAGAAAGGATCAAATGAGAACTCCAGGGCAAGGTGCAAAGACACACCCATCACACACGGAAGAGTTAAAGGTCAAAGTGGTCGTCATAGAGGGCGGCACAGAAGGGCACTATGTGGTTCTTCAGATACACAGAGACCAGTCCAGGCAGGACCCACGGCTCACTGCAGGTGCAGGCATGCAATGCGGAGCTTATTTCTCAGTGAACAGGTAGAGGTAGAAGGGGTTTCAGCAAAGAGGCGATAAAACCTGTTTTCTCTGGGCCTTAAGGAATGAGCAGGGGAAGTGTGGAGCCACCAAGGGGCGGAAGTGCAAATAAGAAAGGGCAGTGGTGGTGGTTGCAGAAATGGAGGCAGGAAGGGCGACCGATGGCAGAATTTGAAGATGGAATTAATGGGGTAGGGATCATGAAAAGAAGAAACCTAGATGACGTGGAAAGTGCTGGCTGGATCGACTCGGTGAACGGCGGCACCTTTTACTGAAACTGGCAAGGAACAGATTTTGGTGGGAAGAAAATCTGGTTGCAGGGTTTGAAATCTCTCACTTCTTTTGGAGCCACGTAAATCTCTCAGTGCTCTGATAGTATACGCTATGTTCACATGGACCTGTGTCCAGTCTGAGGCCATATCAAACTGTGTCCCGCTAATCTGCCTGGAAAGGCAGCCCTCTGAGTGTGTTCCATGCCAGCTCCTGACATCCCTGCACCAGTAACTCACCAGCCCTGTGTCACAGCCACATCACCCACAATGGCAGCAGGGTGGTTTCAGGCCAACCACCTGGCGACAGGGAGGAAAATACACATGGAAGACATTTATTTCTACCATTACAATGGAATTAACACCCACTTCTAATTTACATCTCAATTTGTAACTTACCAAAGGAGGAAAAACCGCCTTCCTTACAAAAGAAATTTGTATTTTTAAGCCTGCATTTCTAAAACTTTAGCATACATATAAATTATGTGAATGTTTTGTTGAAATTTAGATCTTGATTCAGTAAGTACAGGGTGAGGCATAAGATTCTGCATCTCAAGCAAACTCTTGAGTCATGCCAAGACACTGCCAGTTCATAGATGAACCTTTGAATAGCAGGATTATAGTAAAATACTATCTTCAGACCTTGCCAGCTCTGGAAGGGGGGTGATACCAAGCCAAGGGCGGTTGGAGCAGTTAATGGTTTGTGAGCCCTGGGCAGCTGTCAAAGAGAGAAACAGTGGCACTAGGGACTGTCCTGAAGGGGGAGTGGCCACCAAGGACTTGAATAGCTCAGGGATGCCCCTTAGCAGACTTGCCCAGAGGAGAAAAGCTTGGAGGAAAGACCACCCATTTGGCTTTGAGGCTCTGCTCACCAAGAATCTCAGCGGCACCTCAATATCTGGGGTTGCACTATGCCCAGGAAGAAGGGGACTCCACCGGAGGGAGGTTTGTTCAAGCTGTGGATGCTTTTGGAAGATGATTATCCATCCTCACCACCAACATGGAGCTTTCTGTCCTCCTCTTCCTCCTCCTCTCAGAAGCTACTAAGATTTAAACAGAACCTACTCCCTTCAAGCTCACGACCTGCCAACAAAGTAGGAGAGAGTGGAGAGGATGAGACAGATCCTGACCTCAGGAACTTCTTGTCCATGGAGAGAGGAGCTAGACATTAAGGTTTCCCAGTCAGGCTGTGGGTGGGGTCTGGGCCCTGTCAGGGGAAGCCCCGTGCTGGGTGGGAGAAGCAGGCTCACCCAGGGCAGTAAGGACTGTAAGCTGGGGTGTGGAGACATATTCTCCAGGTGATAGTGGTCAGAGGACAACTAAAAAAGAAAGCACCCCCCAAGACGATTGAGCAGGGTAACCCTCAAAGTCATGCTTATTTGGAAGCATGAAAAGAACACAGTGAAAAAGTCTGTGCAGGGGGACAAATGGGAGTCCTCATATTTCTTTGTCACTCTGCCCTGACTGGTGCATGAAGAAGGGTTTGAAATCCTTGGCCTACGCTTGAGCTGAAATCCCAGTGTGCTGTGAGATGCCTGCTGTAGAGCTCGTGGTTGGAGCCAAGCACAGTCTCGCCCTACCTCTGGCCTCAGAGACATTGCCCGTCCCAGCCCTACCCCATCCAGAGAGCTCCTCACTCTCCCTGAGGGTTTAGCCAAAGACATTAAGGAGTCTGGGGAATATCTCTGACCCCTTTCTTTCAGGCCAGGTCCCCTGGGTTCTTTTGACACTTTCAACCTTGACCAAGCCATCTTAAGACCAAGGTGATGCCTTTATTAGAATGCATTACAGCCATCTTTGGGGCTGTCAGCCATTCCTCAATCGCTTGAAAACAGCACCCCTGCCACCTAGGCAGCTGGTCAGCAGACTCAGGCATTAGAGAAGAGATGGCCAAATCAGAATTTAGCACCTCTATAGTGGGAGACTTCACTAGGGGAAGTGGGGACCACCCACTGGACCCCGAAGGCTCTCAGAACACTGTTCATCATGCTGAGCTGAGTCCCACACGTCCAATCTGTGCAAAGTAGGCTCAGAGGAGGGCATTTGACCCTGGGGTCTGCACTGCAGGGACTGGCCCTAAACACTCCAGGGTACCCGCTCTGGGCAGCTAGATGCACAAGGTGAAGGAGAAACACAGACTTGCTGTCTTCCCTGCTGGACCTGCAAAGCCAGCCCACCCCCAACAGAGCCCGCTGATCTCCCGCCTCCCCCAGGCAGGGTTTAGTGATGCTATAATCATTCTCCTTGAGCAATGAGGGGCTGGAATACTCCATGGTTAAGGTCAACCTGGGAAAGAGACGAGAGCCGACCTCCCCACGGCCCGTGGTCCTGGCCCCACTCCTGGCCGGAAGCCTCTAACTTCACGCAGCTGATTGCCAGGAAAGGTTCTCATGTTCATGCTGGCTGCACAGAACAAACCATTCGGCCTCTCCCACCTTCTTCTCTTCATCCGCCACTTGGAGACTCTGGAAGGGTCCTGTGTGGCCCAAACCTTTTTATATCATATTCTAGAATCCCCAGAGGCCCGTGTTGGCCCAGCCCCAGCCTGACCCTGCTCCGGCATGAGGCTCCCCTTTACCCTCGTTCATGTCTAAGAGAACAGTAGGTCCAGGGATAAGCAAAAGCACTGAACACAATTCCTGGTACTCACTGCATGCTTTATGATCTGCGTGAATTCTGATCGCCTGAGAGGACGGGACAAAACAGAGGAGAAGTTTATTTTGAGATCACAGGCAATGACACTTGGCAGGGAGCAAAGGGGACAGAGGGAGAGCTTCACTTTCTCCTCCGTGCACCCAGGCGGGGTCCTGGGTCCAGGGTGCAGGGTGCTGGGTCCAGAGTCTTGACTCCACACTCTACAGGAGAAACACCAAGCCTAAGCAGGAGACCCTCACAGAGGATGTGGGCGTGGAGGACGAGTCCTGAATGTGTCAGGGCAGGTGAGAACATCCCTAGCGCAGGGAAGGTGGGTGCTCTTAGAGGTGAGTGAGGGTAATGGAGGCTACAGTTCTCAGACGGGACTGCTCCGTTGTCTCTGTAATTTGCACCTAGAGGATAAGGAAGGCTGAGGAAGTGAACAGGACAGCAGGGGCAGGGGCTGAGGGGAACTGGGGGCCCAGGGCACCTGAGAGGAGGTTTTCAGTGATGGTGAGTCCCAGCCCCCAGCCCCACTGGGCAGCACACAGCCCGGGCCAGGGGATGCCCTGGCTTTGGCTCTTTAGGAAGCAAGCACTCAGTGTTAGTCGGGTCAGAGTGGCCAGCGTGATCAGTATCAGCGGGGAGCTTGTCAGAAGCGCAGCTCCTCGGGTCTACCACACCCCTGCAGGTGCAGCAACGCCGGGGAGAGGTCCAGCCAGTGGTGAGTAACAGGCACCAGTGTGATTCTGATGTCCACACGAATTGGAGCTCCTTCCCCATGGTTACCGGCCAGTTACCTACTCCTTGGGGTTCTCTATTCGCATCATAGTGAGTCTCTCTTAAATATGAAGGGAAGATCAGAGATCACCGGAAGTTGAAGAAAGCCTCTCAAATTTAAGAGGAGCCAAAGTAGGTGAACAGAGTGACACAGGAGGACACAAACAATGCAGAGAATCAGAAGGAAAAAAAGAAAAAAATTTAAGGTGTATTCTGAAGAACATTTGAGAATGTTTTAGAGTTTTATATTCATAAAGATTTAAATGCTGTAGAGAAAAAAAGTCAGAGAATAAGGAACAGTAGAATACCAGAATTCTGAGTCTTTCTGTCCTCAAATTTTAACTGAAGTCCCAAAGCTGGAAACCATGAGTAAAAACCCAGAATTATAGAAAGAGAAGTGACCATGCATAGTGCAGTTCTAATAAAAGCAAAATAAAACAAAACAAAACCGCAACACAGCCCTGAGGCCACTGTGCACCTATGCAGGCAGGAACTCAGGTTCACAGGGGTGCAAGAGTTGAATCTCCTCATGGCACCATGTTGCTCTGACGTGCTGTAGCCAGGAGAAGAGAGTCCTGGCCAACTCCTTAGATAGACTCTAGGGCTGCCCTCTGGAGAGCAAGTCTGCTGTCTTAGTAGAGTCTGCTGATTCCGAGGCCTGAGCGCCGCCCTGGTTTCTAGTCAGTAAGACAGCTTAGGAGAGGGCTGATCTGTCTCCTGAAGTAGAGTAAAGGGTCAGCTCCCCGCCCTTGCTTTCGTCACTGACGTCCCCTGTCCTTGAGCCCTTACCTTTTATTACCCTTTGTTTCTCTGGGTTTTTTGCCTCCCTCTCTGAGCTCTTCGAGGGTCTGCTCTGAGAAGAGAGTGATGCTGAGGTTTCAGAGGCCTTGCCCAAGCTTCTTGTCATCTCATCCACCTGCACCTTCTCCTGGGGTAAAAACCCACCCATTCCCACACCCTTCCCTCTGTCCCCTAGCCTGTGCACACCCTGAACTTGCTTATCAGAGGTAAAAGATGCATAGGAACACACATGCCCCACCACCACCAGAAACAGCAGCCGCCAGCGGATAAGGCCGGAGCTGAGTCCCCCCAGGAACCGGACACCAGAGAGATAAAGCTGCGCTCCGGGGAGATGCTGTGGGCCCAGTGGTTGCTCACTAGCCATTCAGTGGCTACGGAGCGATGAAGAGGACAAAATTACCACAGTCAGCTTAGGGTCCAGACTGCCCCGTGCCCAGCCTTCTGAGATGCACGTGCCCTGCGCTAGAAAGTTCAGGCTGGGCTAAGGTTTTTCTGCCCATTCACGACCTGCACTAGGCCTGAGACACTCCTCGAAACCATTCAGCGTGCCCGTGTGCCTCCTGCAGTGTGCATCAGCCTGACCCTCCAGTCACATGGATGGCCTCCCTTCCTTCTCACCCGGCCACTCCCCTCTGTATCCTGCCTGACCACAACACCTCCTAGAGAATGCCTCCTCTGGGCAGCATGCCACACCGGGAGCCAGACACGGGAGAAGGCAATGAACCACTGTCCCTGTCTTCAGGTGCATTCATGCTTTGACCATCAAGGCCTAAGTCTCTGTGGAGTACCAGTTCCCTCGGCTGGGCCCTGGCAGGCTCCCAGTGAGAAAAGCGCCCCTGCTCAGGAACCCCCAGCACACCATGGATCACAGGTACAGTAAGTTCCCAGCTTACGAACTTTCCAGTTGCAGACTTTCACAGATGGGAACAGACATTGCATTGCATAGATGAGAACAAAGGGCAGAAGTAGCTCACGTGTCTGCCGGACATTGTCACAGTTGTGCTGCTGTGTGCTTGCTGTGCGGTGTGACAGTGTCCAGAAGTGCAGTGGTCAGTCAGAGCCCAGGATGTCGGGAAGCAAGAGGAAAAGCAGCGGTGATGTAGGTTTGGTTTGCTTGTGCTTCACATTGTATTTGTGTCAAAGGTGTATAAGACTCACTTTGTCAGACCCGCAAGTGAATTTGACTTATGAATGTGTTCCTAGAACAGAACTCATTCGTAGGCCCGGGGCTTACAGGATAAGCTTCTAGTCACTGAACCTTCTGAGGTCAGTGGATGAGTGTATACACTGAGGCCTTGGCACTGCCTGGGCTGAAACCTAGGTCCTTACTCCTCTGTGCTTCTGTGGAAGGTGATTAACTTCTTTGAAGGGCAATTATCCTTCTCAACTAGAAAAATAATCGAATAATGCACACTGAGTAGACAGTTGTCCAGATGAAAGGATCCAACGCATGTGCAGGCTTAGCAGCTCCCTGCGACTGGACACACCGGAATATCAGCTGCATTGGGCAGCACAAGGGGTATGCCGGGAGAATATGAGGGGGTAAAAGGGAAATAGAATAGAAGGTGAAAGACATAGGTATTCTGACTGCTGATGTTCTGGCATCTCTAGGCCACCAAAAATAGAGAATCCCTTCATTTCTACTTTCCCTGCTCAGGGGCTCCTAGTAGTTTTCCACTAGCTTGTCCTGTCCTCCCTGGGCTGACTCCTCTTCCTGCTCTCCGAGACACCTGGACCGCCAGTTTCACCTTCTGCCCTGCATCCCTGCTCCCATCCCTAGAGGCCCAGTGTCCCCTAAGCACACACTGCTGCTTGTGTAGCCCATCACTGCCTGCGAGCCAAAGAAGCAGAATAAATACTGGAGAAAGCGGCTCGTGAAGGCTGTCCTAAAGCTGAAGATAGTCAGCCCCAGCAGTGCCACCAGGACAGCGGGATAATGGCCCAGCCTGGAGTGACAAAGTGAGGCTGCGTCAAGTGCTGGACCTCCCTGAGCCAGGTCCACTGCTCTCTTTAGGACCTTGACAGCTCCTCCCTTAGCCTGCCCCAGGGGAGACCCCCTCAACTTTGAGTGCTTTGCAACAAGAGGCAGGGTTTTCACAGGACTCTTGGGAACTGCAGGAGACTCACGCGTCGCTTATGAGCCCAAAGAAGAGAGACCCCGTCAGGATGCCGGCCATGGATGTGGACTGCACGGTTTCCTCCTCTGGCTCCTCACCCCACACCAGGTCAAACTGGAGTGAAACCCAGGGATTCGCCATAGGTGTCCAGCCAAGTGCAGCCTTTTGGGTCCAGAGACAGAGCCTGGCCCAGCTGTGACTTTGAGGCAGAGGGCACAGGGGGAGGAGGCAGGTAACTGTGTGCAGGGTGCATTGGCTCTGTTACTGCTGCACCTGCCCTGCACCCAGCTGAGAAGCCAGTCTTGAGAGAAGGACCAGAGGCACTGGCCATGAAGGGGAAATGGAGCAGGGTAACCAAGCACACATGTGAATCCCTAGGGGCCCAAGTGCTAGGCTCCGACCTGGACCTTTTGATGGGCATGTCTGTGCCAGAAAGGGCCCAGGTTTCAGATCGGGTTGTGAAGTCCTGTGAGAGACACCCAAGAGAAGCTGACTCTTTCCACCCCCTCTCTCCGTGAGTTCAGAGGGCAGAACCACAACCTCAGAGGCAATTCCCTGGACAGATGGCCATTCCTGCTAGTCTGTCTCTCATGTCTAACTTCACTCTAACTTCCTGGCTCAGATAGGCAGGGCCAGAGGTGAGCAGCATGAACCCTCATTTTCTGTCCCGAGTCATTGCTGCAGGGCAACCTCAGGCCAATGACTACCCCTTCTAGCATGTCTCTGGGCCTACGGTGGTAGCTACACATAATGCAGGAAAAAACACACCTTACTGGTTATGGACTGCTCTTTGGAATTAGGATAGATCCACCCATTTTGGCATGTAGCAGTGTGGTGTGGTTGAGGCCAAACTGGGTGATAGAACCCAAGTCCCAAAGCACAGGTGAACATATGAGGCACATCAAGAAACCGCCACTGGGTGCTCAGGACAGGGTCACATTCACTGCCAGAGCCCAGCTGTATGGCAATAGTGCTCCTGGTCTGGGAACACAAAGTGGTCAGCAAGCATGGAGGTCAACAGGATGCAGGGGCTGAAGTTTATCAGATTCCCCCACTGCATGCAGGATGTTGGCACTGATCATCTTTGTTGTTTATGGCCTAACCCTAACCCAACAGTGTATGATAGGGTCCAAGGATGAAAAGGCACTGATGCCATCTAATGGTTTGAGTCCCTAGAAGCATGGGATCTGAGGTCTGCCTTGGAGTTCTTTTCTCCTGCTATCTGTTGAAAGAAAGGATGCAACTCAGTTTCCTACACCGCTCCTAAGATATCAGACATCAGCATGGGCACCACTAGCAAGAAAGTGGTTTCTGGCTTGGAACAACGTGATTTCATGCTTCCCTCCTTCCCTTCTAAAGTTACTTAGTTCACACAATTTGCTCATCACCCCTGGCTTAATCATCCTTGATTTTTAGTGAAATAAAGATTGACAGTGTTTTAGAAAATGTTATCCTGTGTCCTGAATGGTGAAGCTCTGAGGACCTGTCTTTGTAGCTTCCCTCACAACTGAAATTGTTTATACACACACGGAGCCATTTGTGAAATTGCAAAGCATAAGAGAGGTCTCCAGGGACCTTCCTCTTGAAAAAAAAAAACAAACGGACAAACATCTACATCAAGAGGGACCAAGAGCTGGAGCCAGGTGGCTAGCAGCCTTGGTTGTAGATCACACAAAGCTGGAATGTAGGGCTCCAAAACCACAGGAAAGTGGCAGAGGGCCAAAGTAAAGAGGCAGCAAAGGGGAAGGAAAAAGGGAAGCAATACTAATAAAGATACCACTTTGGACAGAAGGAAAGTGCATAAACTGAGTTTAACACTCTGATTTGAGCCCAAACCCTCAGTGTGCTTTAAAAAATGCTCTCATCCATGGTATCCCTGGGCCACTAGCAAAAGTACAGATAAGTTTTCTCTGAGGAAAATTTCTAGCAGTTGAGCCTGTGGGAGAGTCACAGATCAAGATCAGGCAAAGAGAGTGCTATCAGCAGGCAAGCCACTCTGAGAGTCAACAGAACCCAGAGACAAAAGACTCACTGCCAATGTTGGAAATGTCAGATGTGAAATACGGGAGATCTAGCACAGGAACATTTAAAAGAAAGAAAAGTTGTAATCACAAAGATGGAAATTTAACAAGAAACAGGGAAAAACAGTGTCTTGGTTACTTTTCTCTCGTTGCTGGGACAAAATACCTGACGCCCAAAATGAAGGGAGGAAAGATTTATTTCGCTTACAGTTTGTGGAGGTTTCAGTCCGTACTTGGCAGATTATAAGGCAGAGTAGCACATGGCAGAGGGCTACAGCTCAGAGCGGCAGAACACAGCTCAGCAACCAGCATACACAAGGGAGGAATGGGGGAGGAATGGCCTCAAGCACTCTTTTCCGCTCCCTTACATATGCAAACTATCCACTCCCAGGCGGGTGCAGCTCTCACACCCATATTCAACCTCTAATAGCCTGCCCCAAGGCTGCTTGAGGCTTTGGGGGGACACACAGATTCAAACCATAACAAACAGATACCTGTGGAAGAAAGACAATGAACTTAGAAACATGAAACTAGGTAGCAAGTTGTTGTTGAAATAAACACCCTAAAAGGAAGGTTAAATAGATTAAAAACAAAGAGACAATGAGCAGGAATATATCACTGAAATGTGAAATGTGTTTGGCAGATAGAAGGTTTAACATGGGTCTGATTGGAAGCCCACAAGGAGAACTTAGAAAGCAATGTTCAAAAAAGAAACAATAAATTTTCTAGAACTTGAAAACGTGAATCATCAAATTAAGGGAATTAGATTTATCTCAAGCAGGATGAGTAGAAAGGAAAACCAGTGCTAGAAGCTACAGAGAAGTGACAAAGAAAAGATCTTGAAGCACCACTAGAGAGAACATAGGTCACTGACCAAAGGGAAACACCAGGAAGCTAAGCAAATGAAGAGCGTGAAGATTGTCTTCAAATCGTTGTTAGTAACTTATAGCCAGTCTAGAGTTGTGTACTCAGCAAAATTACAACAACAGAGGTACAGAAAAAGACAATTATAGATAATTAGAAACTGATAGGGCACACAAGCAAGAGTCCTGATCTAACTGAACTTATAAAAGATAAAGAAATGGTCTCAGGAGGACCCCCTGAGGTGTTATCATGAGTCAAAATGCTAAATATGTAAACAAATTCAAATGCTGATTAATTGTATTAAATAATAAGAATACTTTCAAAATGTGGAGTTAAAAAAGAAAAGTGAAAACCAAGGGCTATTTAAGTCAGGAGGGAAAAAGCAGAGTCAAAATGTCCTGTACCTTCTTATTTTCCAGGGGTTTCTATTTGCGGGAGGAGAATCACACTTTGAAATTACATTTGTGTGTCAAAATTTCAAGAATAACTACTATAATAAGTGGGAAAACACAGGGAAAAATTTTTTTAATGGGAAAAATTTTTTAAAGCCTTCAATCCAGAAAAAGTCAAGGTAATTGAAAAATGAAGCAGAAAAAAATGAATTGAAATAATTGTGATTTGCAAAGTGAGTCAAAGTAAATTGACTACAAGTTAAAATGACAAGGTTGGCTTGCCAGTCTAACTGAAGACCCCAACTGCTGTGGAGGACATGGCACTTTGCAGAAGCTGCAGCATGACATTGTATGCAGGGGCTCCTGACTGACCAAGGACTGCAGATGGCTGTCACTTCAAGGGCCCAAGAAGGTGGGTCTGAAAGCTCAGCCACTTTGGGCCATAGACCTGTGTAGATTACGTCCTGGGTGACTGCTCTGTCCCAGTTGGAGGAGACCACACACCTCCTTGCTAGGAGGACAAACAAAAGCCTAGCCAGAGCAATTGGGCAAGAGAAAGAAGAGGGATACATAAAAGAAAGATGAGCTCAAATTATCATTATTTCCAGATGATATCATACTGTACCTAGAAAACGTAAAGGACTCCACTAAAAAAACCTTTAGAATTAATAACCAACTTTAGTAACTTAGCAGAATGCTATTTCCCCAGCCCTCAGCCGCCTTATCTTTGACAAAGGAGCCAAACACCTTCACTGGAAGAAAGATAGTCCTTAAATAAATGTGACTGGAAAAACTGGGCTTTCCACATGTCAAAGACTAAAACTAGACCCAAATCTTTCACCGTGCACTGAACTAAAATTAAAATGGATCAGATATCTAAATGTTAAAACAGAAACACTGAATCTGCTTGAAAACAGAATAGGTAAAACTCTTAAAGACATAGGTAGGCAAAGACTTTATGAAAAAACCCAATCACACAGAAAATATTACAAAGAATCAACAACTGGGATTTCGTCTTATCAAAAAGCTTTTGCACTGCAAGTGCAGCCACCAACAGAGTGGAAAGACAACTGAAAGAGTGGGAAAAGTTTTTTCTTTCTGTTCCTCAAACAGAGGACTACTATCTAGAGTATGTAAAGAACTCAAGGAAATCAGATCCCCAAATTTTTTTTGGGGGGGGGGTGTTTTCTCCGGTACCGGGAACCGAACTCACGACCTTGCACTTGCCAGGCAGGCGCTTTGCCGCTGAGCTAAATCCCAGCCCTTCAGATCCCCAAATTTAAAGACGCTATCCAAAAATGACCATCTAAATGAATAGACACTTCTCTGATGAAGAAATAGAAATAGCAGATAAGTATATGAAAAAATGTGCAAGATTACTTACTGATTCCTCGAGAGATGCAAATTAAAATACTGAGATTTCACTCACTGCAGAAAGAGTGACTTTTATCAAGAACCAATAACAAATGCTGAGTTGGGGCAGACAGAAAAGAGGAACACTTCTTCACTGTTGGTGAGAGTGTAGACTGGTGGAACCACTGTGGAAATCAGTGTGGAGATTCCTCAAAAAACTAAAACAAGAGGTTCCACTCGACCCAGCTATTCCCTTTCTTTGTATCTTCTGAAAGAATTAAAAGCATCAGACCACAGAAATATATGCACACCCATATTTATAGAAGCACAGTTTGTAAGAGCTAAATCTTGGAAACAGCCCAAATGCCCATCAACCAATGAATGAATAAAGAAGATACAGGTTTTTGGTTTTTTGGTTTTTTTACACAATAGAGTACTACTCTGCCATAAAAAAATAAGCTATATTTCTAGGTAAATGGATGCACCTTGAGACTGTACTCTTAAACGAAATAAATCATATACACATGTTTAAACAGCACATTGTTTCTCTGACCATAAGTATAAAGAAGGACCAAAATGTATAATAGATACTGGGAAATCAGAAGAAAATGTTCAAATGAGAAATGAAACAATGGGTAGAAGAAGTGACAAGAAAAAAAAAAAGAAACATGTAAACAATACTTTTGTAAGTGAAGATGGGAAGAAGGATTGAAGGGAGTGGAGGGTAATGGGGAAAAAAAGAAGAATCAAGATATAGAATTCCCTATGATGAAAGTTACCACTATGTATATCTAAAATGTACCAATAATATCTAAAAAACAAAACAAAAAAGCAAAAAGCAGGATTAGAGCGCAGGACCCTGTGGTAAGAGCCATGCTGCTGGGCTTTCTTGGCACTGACTTTCTGCAACTATAGGATGCAGAATTTCCAGAAACAGGATTTCAGGTCATGCTCAGAGGTGATGCCTTCAACCTGGATGCCCCGGTCAATTCCTGCAGCTTCTCTCCTGTTAGAGATGTCTGTTCCACTGTAGATACACATACACACACACACACACACATACACACACACACACACACACAGAGTCACTGCTTAGTCTCTTCAGAGAATTGGCTGGCACACTTGCTATTAATCCCTCCAGGTTATCTGAAGCAAACCTCAATTTTCACCTTCACAACTTCCAACACGCACATCAGGGTCCATTATTTGTGACTGGGTCTGAAAGGAATTTGCGATTTGGTTGGAGTTTATTTTTGTTTCAGTTTTTATTTTTTGTCTTTGGGAGGAGGAAAAATTATATTTATTTATTTATTTATTTATATGCCCCATTAGCTTGGAGATAAATGGCTATCGGAGATAGCTCTGCAATACTGAGGTATTTTAGTAATTAACAAATTTTCAATTGGTCCTGGAAGGCTTGCTCTCCAAGGCACAGGGTGGCATGTCCAAGAGGGCAAACACCCTGTCCTGTTTGTCTCTGTGCCCCTAGAACCTAGTCCAAGGCTGAGCAAAGCACAATATTCAATAGATATTTGTGAAATCAGCGTCGTTTTATAGAGCTAAAATAAAGTAAGGTAGCACACATGTTTAAAAGCAGCAATGTGCCAGGAAAGTCACTTTCACTGACAAAGTTCAGGATAATTACGTAAAAAGCAAGAAGACAAAAAAATACATGCTTTGGAAAGTAATTTTTATACCAGGAAAATTCTTTTAATGCTTTAGAATGCAAAAAACATGCTGTAAATTTTACATCTTTTGCCAGTTTCAAATGTAAGTATTTATAGCTCTTGATTTTATTGTAATTACTAAGTGACACTCACATACAGGGTTACTCAGTACCATTTCATCCCATAGGAGTTCACTTTTATATTACAGTTATACTTAGCTATTGGATTTTTAATCAAGAAATAATCACCCTTCTCATGAATACTGATTTTCATGGCAGAAATTGTCAAATATGTGAAAAAATATTATTTGAATGTTGTCATCTTTTCATGAAAAAATTATATTCTCCCAGCTATATTTTTAGACTTTGCTTTATTTTGTGCTCTGTTCTCCTGCAGAGCCATCACACTGACTGAGGCACAGAAGTGGCAGGGAGCAGAGGAGAGAAAGTCAAGCAGGACGCCTCCTTTCCATTTCCCCAGCACAGCCAGTCAGTCCTCACCTGCTCCTCGCCCTTGCATTTGCTCCTCTCCCTCCTTGGAATCCCCTGACCCCAGCTCTGCCTGGGACCAGCTTATTCTCATCTTTTGGGATTTTGTTGCAATGTCCTCTGCAAAGAGGCCTTGAAGGGCCATCTATGGAGACCTTCGATCTGACACTTTCACCTCACCTCGATGGGGCTGTCTTTCCTGTACTCTGTGGACTTCTTGTTCCCCTCCCTGCAGCAGAAGCTGCATGAGGTCTATCTTCTCTCCAGCTCCCAGCCTAGTGGCAAGCACAAAGCAGGAACTCAAGAAATATTTGAAGAAGGGGTGACTGAAGGTATGACCCACCACTTGCTTTTCGGCAACATTGGACCACACACAGCCTGAAGAGTCAGAACACAACCTCTTCTACCCCAGCCTCTTGTGGCTTCATAAATGCAGATTATGCAGCACAACTGTGCACTTATGCACAACCTTTCAGATTCTCTGGTCATTTCTTTCCATTCCTGTAGTGACAGGGCCATTGCATGTAGGGAGCAGCTACTACATCATGGGTTTGCCCCATAGGATAGAAACTTGGGTAGGAGTCAAATGCTGCTACCCTACTGTTCCTGGGACAGTTCATGTAAGATATTGTGCCTGACTCACACCAACTGCAGAGCCCGCTATCAGCTCGATGGACAACCCAGAAGTGGGAAAACCAGGAGCCATGCTGACAAGAGGTTCAGATGAGCTGGCCATGATATCAGTCTTTACTCAAAATATGTAGGGCATCTAAATACATTTGTAATAGTTACCTTTCTTTGTTTTGTTTTGGTTACAGTCATGCACCATTATGTGACTTATCTGATCAACAATGGACCACACATATGATGATGGTCTCTAAGATTATACCCAAGCTAAAAAATTGCTATGGCGTAGTATCTTTGCTGTGCGTTTTCTATGTTTTGATATGTTTGGACACACAATTATTTTTAGCACTATGTTCTAATCGCCTGTATCACGCATCACATTAACATGCACTACAGGTTCATAGCTCAGGAGCAATGGCTGTACTACACAGCCTGCATGTAGGGCAGGTGATACTGTCAAGGTTTGGCTGAGTACACCCCATGATGCTTGCACTATGGCATAGTTCTCAAAGTGCATCTCCATCACTAAGCATGCATGACTATACTTCAACTCTCAGAGTAATTCAAGCTCATTATCTAAAACATAAGGAAAATGTCCATGAGCATTAAGCTATCCAAAGATCATTAAATATGTCTAGATACCATCACAATTACACAGCTTTGGAGTGAGACTACCTGGAGCTTAACACCAATCTGACCCCTTACTAATTTTACCAGGTGGATAGATTATAAAAAGCCACAGATTTCTCCAATCCCTATAGGGCTTTCTTCTTGCAATCAAGAGATAGAATTTATTTTTTCTTCCCTTGCATTGAGACCTGGCCCAATATGTCTTACTTTGACCAATCAGATATTCGCAAGGCATGATGCCAACAACAGCTTGAAAAGTGGTTGAGTATTTGGGGGTTTGTCCTCTCTTGCAGGCGGAAACCTCTGCACTACCATGTGAGCTAGCCTGGGCTGGTCCCCTGGAGAGTGTGTGACCACACGAGAGAGGCTCAGTTGTCCATTGTCTCAGCAAACTTACAGAGATGTGAGGCCACGCTTGACCATCCAGCTCTCACTGAATCAGGCAAACCCAGAATTACAAGGAGACACAGAATTACGGGAAAAATACATGATAGTTGCTTTAAGTTAATTATATTGTGTTAGCAAAGGCAGCAAGTACAATGATCCTGGGAAAATTAGTTTCTTTCTTTAAGCCTCAATCTTTTAATCTGTAGAAAAAAGATAATAATAGTATCCATTTTGCTTCAAGTATTAAATGAGATCATGTATGGCAAGCTCTTTCATCTTACTTGGTACACTGCAAGGGCTGAATACATTTTCATTCACTTCTTCCACATGTCTTTAAGAATTAAGGGTGCTCTGTTATTGTTCTCTGTTGTGTTTTGTTGATATAATACTAGGTTATCTAATAGAACTTGAAACCGCTGCTTCCTGGTTATGTTTTAAGTATGGTATGGACTGAATGTTCGCATCACCCTAATGTTCTTATACAGTGATGGTGTTCGGAGGTGAGACGTTTGAGAGGAGAGCTGGCAGGATGGAACACTGTCCTTGTATGACAAGGTCAGAGAGCGCTGGATTGCTCTCCTTCCTCCTTGTGACGACACAAAAATGTCAGTAATCTGCAACCCAGAAGAGGGAGCTCACCAGAACCCAACCACACTACACTCTCATAGCCCCCAGAACTGTGAAAAACAAATTTTTGTTCTGTATAAGCTACTCTGTCCAGGGCATTTTTTACAGCAGCCTGCACGGACTTAGACAAAGCTATTCACAACTTTTAAATGTGTTACTCCGCTGGGGTCTCATCGAAGCACCCACCTCTGTTGTGCCCAAAGGGAAGATGGCCTTTCCAGAGCATTCAGGTACCTCCACGAAACCAGTGCATTCAATGAGAAATAAGAACAAGTCTCCCAGTGGACCAAACAGGAAAATTCTCGTTGATCTAATCTGAGGACTTCCTCTCTGCACTCAGACTGAGGGATCCTTGGGGAAGACCTCTGTGGTCCATGACAAAGTCCTGTGTTATTCATACCACATGTATGAAACAGGGAAGCTCCTGCTGATGATTGATCCACGCTAACCCCAGAATAAAGGGACCATTACCCGAATTACTAGAAGCAGGGTTGGAGTCTGCATTATCCCTCAAACAGATCCCACACAGGTAGCAGATATGCTAGCAGATCCCTGTTGGTCAGCGGTGCAGAGGCTGAGAGGCTGGAGCCAAAGGTCACGGCTGCACCATGGCTGGTACTCTGACTTCCTGCAGTGTTTCTAGGGACCCATGTCTTCCAGGCATCCTGATGGAGGCCGAGCTCCTCTGGTGTAGGTTATAATCTCAGAGACTCCTAGAAAGTGCTTCAGCCCCGACGCCTCATGAAAGTGCTTACTGAGGCTTCCAGTTGCAGAGAAACAATCAGCTGCTGCCTGGAAAAGAAGAAAGGGTAAAGATCCCCTGTAAGGGAGAGCTTCGTCACAAAGACTGAAAGAGCAGGAGATGCTTGCTGGTGTGTGTCTCTGTCCTTAGGATTAGAGCTGTCAGGGACAATGGTTCAAAAACAGACATACCTCATATCATGAATTGGTGAGTCATTTCCTTGGCCTTCAGTAAATCTTTCCTCTCTTCCTCCTCCTCTTCCTCCTCCTCCTTCTCCTCTTTTTCCTCCTTCACCTTTTTCTTAGCAACTGGTTATGCATTCCAGGCATGCTATCTTCTTTGACCTACTTTTCTTACTTTGCAAGAGGGGAAAATCTCTGCAGGAACTAGACTCAATATTAAAATTCCAACCGATTGTCTAGTTGACAAAACCACAGTTTCAACCTCCAGTTTTTGAAGTTGCTCAAAAATACAGCCTCTTATTCTTCGGATTTATATGTTCTTGTCATTCTCTGTAATTTGTGGAATTCTGTTGGTAAATCCAGTACAGTGGAAACAGATACCAAGGGGTTTACTCAGTAACTGCTTTTATTAGTTCTCTGTAGAGAGAAACCTCTCCAAAAATATTGGCGCGTTTGACTAGGGATTCGAATCCAGTGGCACAACTGTACTGTCATTCATATGGTTCTTGCATGGCCTCTTACTCAGACAGCAGACAGGTGCTGAATATTTGCCTTGATATATTTATTTTATTTGTGAATTATTCCCTGCATATTCTTAAAAGGCATCTGAGGCAACTTACAATAGAGATATATGAGATAATGCATAAAATGACAATGAGAAGAGGATATAAAAACCAAGCTGAGGGAGTAGGAATATAAATACTACAATTACATTGGTTAGTATAGCAGGATCAGTTCTGACTTTGTCTCTGACAACCCTGGCCCTCAGCTCTGACTTAGTAAAGCTGCATCTTTGAGCAAAGCATGAGGGGTGCGCCACTGGTGATCTGAGAGAACAAGGCCTGTAGAAGACTCTTGGGATGTGAGTGTCAGCCACCAAGATTCTTTTCCAGAATGAGTTGTGTTGGCAAGCTGCACTGAAGGTGGGCTGCTCCATATCTGCAACTCCACCTGCTGAAAATTCTCCTTCTCAACTTCTCCACCCGCAATACCTCCCATGGAGCCACATTTGCTCTTCTGGGTGCCTGTTAAACAACTTGCTTCCACCAAAGTCTACCATTGCTCAAATGACATTGTGGGGGGTAAGATTGCAGAATTTGAAGAGAAGGGAACTTCACCATTACCTGCATGTGTTTAAACAAGAAACTATCTCACCAGCAAGGGGATGATTGAGCTCAGCACCACCTGAAGTAATCAAGAGTTGAGGCCACAAGAGTCAGGAGGTACTTATAACACTGTACTGATAAGTTTAAGCATCTCTCATGATGGATCAGAGGTCTACATTATGCACTTGAGGGTTTTCTAAAGTACTAACAGAGCAATTAGTTTTCACTCCAAACTTACAAAATCTTGGATTTCAGCATGTCAACATCCAAAGGATTATAATGGGAAAAAGCTGAGCCAGCTCTTTCTTTCAGGAAATTATTCAAAACAAATGGGAATGCCTGTACTTTATACCACTTTGGACACTGTGATCACCAGCGACACTTCTGAGTAATGTACCTTTGAATTATTGCCAGTTCAAAAGGGAAAGCAATATTTCTTTTCATCCCTCCCAGTCCCACTCCAAAACACATACTCACAAACACACACAGCCTATTGTGGTCAATTAGGTATAAAATATTTAGAAGAGCATGAGGCATAAAAGTCAGTATATATTTTGAATCCACAGGAAAAAAACTGTTACTAAAAAATGTACCAGCATGCATAGGCTACCCATTCAAGTCAGCTTTGTGCCTTAATGCAAGTTGAGCTCCGCTTAACAAAATGGTTGGCCCACTAGGTACTCAGTAAATCTTTGTTGAACAAATAAATAAATGAATAAATGGGTTTATGGCTACCACTTGTTGGGCAAAAACCTACCATACTGTGTTATTCAGCTTTTCTTTGCTGTAACAAAATACCTGACATAAATGTCTTAAAGGAGAGAAGGTTTATTTTGGTTCATAGTTTCAGAGGTATCAGTCCATGGTTGGCTGGCTTCAGAGCTTTCAGGCCTGTGGAAAGGTATAAATATTATAGAAGAAGAGCATGGTGGAAGAAAGTTGCTCGCCTCATGGCACCCAGGAAGCAGCAAGAGAGGAAAGGGCCAGAGAGGAAGGGGCCAGTGACCACTACCCATCTCCAAGGTTATGCCTTCATGATCTACTTCCTTCAGCGAGGTCCCCCATCTTCTTTCCATCACCTCCCAATAATGCCAAGTTACTGTCTCATCAGTGGATCACTCCCCGGATGAAGTTACAGCCTCAGTGATCCAAACACTTCCTAAAAGTCCATCAGCAACTCTGTCTTCAAAACAATGAGACTTTGGGGGAGACATATCATATCTAAACCAGAACACATATAAATTAAAGGCAAAACTGAATGTATATAATCTTTAGGAAGAGTATACTAGTTCTTAACTGCGGTCAGAAAAATAATTCGGTCTACTTTCTCTTTCAGTTATGCTAGATATATATTTTGAGGACAACAGTGCATAACTATCAGCTTTAAAAATACAGAATATAAAAGAAAATGGCCTCACCATAAAATGTCACTGACACATTTGAAATTCAAACTACATTAAAAACTTGAATTAAAACACCTGACACTTGCAGCTCGAAATCATACCCTTTAAATGTTAAGATGGAGCTGCGTCATGATTTTCAATAGTTGAATTGGCTCCAGGGACTCTCACTGTCTGTCTTTTCCCTCCATTTGCTCCCCCCATTGTGTGACATTTAAAGAGAATCAAAATAAGAGTTTACATCAAGTGTGTGAGACAATCGTAAGAGAAAATTTCTATTACACCACATCACAGTTGTTACTGGCACTCTCTTTATACTTAGTCACGTCCATCTATTCACAAATCATCTTTTCGCCTAGTGGATGTGTCAACAAATATTTAGTGAGCCCCGGCATGCGTCAGGAGCTGTGTTAGGCCTGAAAGATGGAACGGGAAACACTTCTCTCACAAGATGACGGAGGGTGTAGAGTAAGTCAGCAGATAAAGACATGAAATGACCCCACAATTCATTAGGTCACCAAGGTTATAATTAGGGCCATGACATCAAGGACAGGTTCTTTTAAATAACAGGGCCACATGATGATGGCATATGAGCTCGATCCTTGTCTTACACACAACCACTCAAGGGCTTCCATCGAAAAACGATGTGATCAGACCTACTTTAGTGATGCGATCAGACCTATTTTAGTGACATGATCAGATCTGTTTTACTGACATGATCAGAACTATTTCAGTAAAAGTTGCCTCTGCTGAACTGAGGAGAGAGGCTCTAAGTGAGGACAAGATTGATGCTGAGTGGTCAGTGAAGCTCCGCAGCACTGCTACTGCCAACACCTGCGCTGTTTTAGGTGATGTGTGACAGGGGCATGGTCTAGAGGAGCAGGGCCAGAGATGGCGAGAGTGACAGAGTGATTGCAATAGCTTCAAAGCCTGTTTGCCCAACCATACTCTGTGCTTAATTTCAGTTCCTGATTGGTTTAATCCTCATAATCCTATAAGCAGGACACTATTATCCCACTTTAGTTGTCAAGGAAACTGAGACACAAAGAAGGGCAGTAGCCTGCAAGACTGGTCACGCATTCCACAGGAATGTGAACTCCGAGATTCAGCCCCAGAGCTCAAGCTGGTAGCCACTCTACAGGCTGGCTGAATTGAACTAGATCTTTTTCTGGTGCTTGACCAGCTTCCCGGTTTTTTCATAGTTTCAGCAATTTACTCATTCTCTGTTCAGTCCTTCTATGCCATCCCACAGGTTAACTATTTTCTCATGGGTCAGTTGAAGAGACACCTTCAGTGGGAATTCTGTCTTCCTGTTCTTATTTCCTATGCTCGTCCTAGTCTCACAAACGAATGTGTCTTGAAATTGCAAGCGTGGATCTGTACTGAAAATTAACTACAGAATTTCTTTATATGAAATTCCTCTCTGCACAAACCCAGGGTCAGGAACCGGAGCTCAAACTGTGCATTCTCATGCCTCCATTTGAAAAGATCTGTTAACGCTGAGAATAAATATGACACGTCAATCCTGAGCAGTGGATGTAGGCTGAAGAAAATTGTTAATTTACAGGGTCGCTTCACTGTGGGAGTCTGGACAGCAATGTCAATTTAAGAGTTGTGACCCTATTAATGAATTTGCTGGTTTTGGCGATGCCCCGTTGCCAGGGACTTCATGACCAGAAGCTGGGCAGACCCTGGTCAGGTCAGGTGTTTGCAGACACAGGGGGTCAGGAAACTCAGAGGACCAGTCAGGTGTCTGGGATGTTCCTGATAGGGTTAGCCAATGAGAGTGTTAGGGGGGTCTCCTGGCCAGAGAAGATGAGCAGAGAGAAAAAATGAGGTTCCAGGCAGAGTCAGGGATATCGTGCAACCCATTATGGAGGCTCATTACCGAAAGTGTGGGCACCGAGGCAGTGATACGGCTAACCCTTGAGGACGGAATTTGGAGGAACTGAGAGTCCCAGGCAAAGTTCTGTGACAGGCCTGAGGCACAAGAACAGCATTAAGCTCTTGCTTCAGCTGCTGCAGTGCCACCAATGCTTGGTTGCTGTGACCATGCCTGCTACAATGAAATGAGGTCAGAGTCAACGCCGCTCTATCAAAGGCGTTGTATTTTGGAGGGGCATGATTCTTGTAGTTCCCTGTTCTTGGTCACGGAGGCAACTCTGGCTCCCCGTCTGGCTCCTGCAACCCCTGTCTGCCTCTCCTTGGTATCACAAGTGGAGCCTTAAGACGGGCGCACCCCTAGGCAGAGGCCTTGGAGTCCAAGGAGTAGCCACCTTGAGATTTTAGAAATGGAAGGGACTGTGTGGCCCAGTGTCCTGAAGCCCAAGTAGAGAAAGTACATGAGGCAAAGTTAGAGTAGAATACAGCTCCCCGACCCCGGTTGTCTGCTTCAGTGAAACCACAGAGCAGAAAATCTAACAGTCCTAATAACAAAGCTCTTGTCCAGGAGCCATCTCACAGGCACTAATCTATCCTCGCCCACCACCCCTATCAAGTCCACTTTCCACTCAAAAGCCACAATGACCTTAAGGATAGCGTTGCTCATCTGTTCAAAACTCCCAGGTCACTCAGGATAAAATTCAAGTCCTTTGCCACACACCACAGGCGGGCCCCCGGCCAGTTCCTGCCCCTGCTCCCTTCTGATCTTGCCATCCACTGACACACGGAGCTGATCCCCGCCTCCAGCCCCCCAACCCCTCACCTCCTGCTCTCAGGGCTCAGCACGTTCATCCCCTAGAGGGCAGCTTTCTTGTGATTCATTCACTGTTACCTCCACAGAGAAGCATTCTCCCTACTCTGCCTCTCATGCCATTTCTAGACCTTTTCTTCTTCTTTTATTCTTTGGCAGTACTGATTGAAACCAGGAGCACTTTACTAGTAAGCTACAGCCAATCCCCTACCCCACATTTGTGCAGGTTGGCCTTAAACTTGAATCCTCCTGCCTCAGCTTCCCAAACTGCCGTGATTACAGACTTCATATTTCTATTCTGTGCTGCTGGGATTATCTTATGGATTCGTTTACTGTGTGTCTCCCTACGCTACCAAGTAAGCACTGTGAGGGCAGGAATTAACGCTCATTCACACTGAAGCTTAGCACCTGGAATGAGGCCCTAGCAAAGAAGGTGCTTCAATATCTGTTGAATAAATGTGCCATAAAATGACCACACTCCTCTGGAATGTGTATGTCATGGTAAAGTTTCAGTTTACAAGTTCTGTAAATGGGCCACGTGAAGAACAAAAATAAGGAGATGTTGTTCATGTAGTTGTTTTAATAAAAACTAAAATATGTACTTATTAACCCCCACCTCATACATATTTAACTCCATGCTCTGCAGAAAGAAAACTATTGCTGCCCAAATTACAGAAATGTGCATTTGATTTATAATAATGCAGAAAAAGTTCTAATAAGTTGTTAAATCTTATTTATTTCTGGGACTTCACTGAATTTTCCCTTCATGAAATTATTATTTAAAGTTCTAGTTAGTGAATTAATGTCAATAATTTAAATGAATTTCTTTATACACAATTATCTTGGATTGGAAAGCAATAAAACAGTTGGAATTACTTTTAACAAATTACACATTTCTTCCCCTTCATGTGCTCCACTGTTAGCATTAGAGAAAGTTACTGCTGTAATTTTGCATTTAAAGTGAAAGTACATGGTTCACAGAGAATTGTACAGATTTTTAAGATCCACATCTCTCCCTTATATACCTTAATAAAAACACCGGGAGGTCAGGATTTCCTAATAAGTGATATTCAATCCTGCTCAGTGTATTTGGATCTTGTTTTAAAGAAATTAGTTTGGGGAGAAAACATCCCAGAGAAAGAAGCTGAGCTTTAAGGAGGTAAATAAGTTAATGCATAATGCATTTTAAAACTTATGAGTAGCTAATGAGGTTCCTAACCTGTAGAAGTATAGGGCATATTTTTATAAAGAACGCGGGGATTTTCCTAGTGTCTTGGAAATGCAAAGGCAGTTACAGAAAGGGATTGTAGGGGACGGCGGCTCTCAGCATATCATTTTTAAGACAGAATAATTTCAGTATTAGTACAAGCCTCAAAATGTGTCCTGAGAAACGTCCTGCTGGGGTTGTAAAAAGTTAACTTTACAGTTGATTTTGCCCTGGAAGGCTTCTCCAAAGACAAAGAACACCTGGGCCCAGATCACCACCTATGACCCTGCCTGGGTTGTTTCATCCCTTCCCTGGCCCTAGATAAACATGGTAACCATAAAGGAAATGTCTGGTTACCTAAAGGGGGACATAGAGAACAGAGGGCAGAAGGTATATATCATTGTGGTTGGGCTCGTGACCAGGGCCCAACCCGGTCACGCGGGGCAAGGAAAACAACGTGTGGCCACCTGTGTGAATGGCTGCAGCATTCCAATCTGTTACCAAAGGTGTATTTAAAGTTGAAACATAAAAAGGTCAGCCACCCACGTTCCTGACCTGCAAGCTGGGGATGTGCGGTGACTGGTCTAAATTCAATAAACTGTTTTCCCCTAAAATTGAATCCTTTGGTCTTCTGTGGAAATCAGCCCGTCTACCACTACAGGATTAGTGATTAAAAAAGAAAAAGATAGTTTCCTTGACCTCACTAAAATTATTCACACCTGAAATTATAACTAGTAGATGACTTAGTCAAATTGAAAGATAACAGTAAAATGTTAAAGGCAACAGTTGAGAAGTCGATGTATCATTAGGCTGCAAACCGTGTTCTGGAAATAGCGAAAATTAATGATGACTAGTCTCTGAGCAAATGCAGAGAAAAAAAAAAAACTTGAAAAGCTGATTTATCTTCTATGTAAAAGTGGAGCAGATTAGACATACTTTATTTACTTTGAGGATAATGACACTGATCCTTTGGAATGCGGAACTAGAATATATTAAAGGAAACCATGAATATAAAACAAGAGAACAAATTAGATTAAAACAGGACTCTTGTTTGGACAGCCAACACCCAACAGCTGTTGGTAGACACACAATTTCCTCTGTTAATAAGAACTCAAACCACTAAATTACCAGAGGCCTCCCACCCTCCAAGTGAAAGCCATGCGGAGAACATGGCGAAGTAGCAAAGTCAGCTACATGGAGAACAGGGTAATGTAACGGGGTAATGAACATCGCCCTTATGTATTCAAGTCTGGAACCCAAACTAGCCTATTCCAGAAGCAACCTGTTCACATTTAGCACACGCTATTATAGGTCAGAGCCAAAAACTAACTTAAACACATACAGTATCTCTCAACGCAAAATCTTGCAGATTCCAATATCAAGGAATCTGATCCCAAATCCACTGGGACTAATAAGAACTTAAACTGCTTCAGCTTCATAAAACTCTAAAAAGTAGATACTAATATTATTCTCATTTTTCAGATGACGACAGCAAGGCACAGAGTGCAGGAATTTCCCCAAGGACAGGCAGCTGGTACCTGATGAAGCCACAGCGGAACCGAGGCACGCTGACTGCTCCCTTCCTACGCTTCACCGGGACAGGATTCCGCCTCTTCTACAGAGGTTAGTGTTTAACTGCTGCTGTTTCCACACGAATAAAGTTGGGTATCTTATGCAAATACCATGGAGCTATGATGCATGGCCCCAGAGGTATGGACTGGAGCATCGTGGCTCAGACCGAAGCTATGCACACCCACACCCTCCCACCCCAGTGCGTGCCAGCCCTTCCCCGTGCAGGACGCCGCCCTCCAACAATGCATCCATAATAATCACATGTTACCTCCAAGTATAGATTTTGGGGCGGTCATAAATCTTTATTTTCATCCACATGCACTGACTTTGAACCTGAAACAGGCTCAAATGTATTCTTGATGTAGCTTTTATACACAGAATTAGAAATCTTAAAGATTTAATTAGCACTTCAATAAATGCAGCCAAAGACTCCATATTAAAGGAAAACTTGATGTGCAATTCACAGAGTACAGTCCACATGTTAGCACAACACAAGACATGACTCAAACATAAATATGGAGGGACACTCTTTTTGGTGTGTTATATGGGACTTAAATCCTATGTAGTGATAGTGTTCAAAATGCCTTTCAGTTGCTTTTGACCACTACAACTCAAAGCCCACTATAACACCACAAATTAAGCTGGTCTAATCTAGACATGATAAGATGTGTACCTTTGGTTTGCATTTTAAAATATTAATTTTTGCTGGAGCAACAAGGAACAAAATAACTACATTAATATCATGCACCAAAGAGATGAGTCTCGGCTTGAAACTTTTCCTAGAATGCCTTTGGTTTTACAGCTCTAGCAATACAAGTCTCTCTGCTCCTTTGCTTGGGCACTTACACAATTCTGAGGGAACACAGAGCATACTAGACACAGTGACTGACTTTGATAAAGCACCTGGACACCACGGAATGCAAAAGGATATTGTACAAAGAAATGCAATACTTTCTGGGATAACACTTTGAGGCCTCCAGAGAAAGGCCTGTATTTAAATATGGCCAAAGCCTGAGAATCACAGAATAGCCAGGATCTAGTTTCAGCTCCACCAAGTGGCTGATGGTGGTACAAGGTCTCTGTCTGCCACTATCTTGAGCACTGTCCTCATGCAGACTAGTTGTATGCTACTGATCACCTGCCCTTTATGTAGATGGTCATCTTGTCCACTCTGCACTGCAGGGAATCCACCATACCACGCCTGTTAATTTTACCGTGTGTTTTGACACTAAAACCATACTAAGCTAGACATTGTCCATCTGGTCATGCTGCAGGTGAGTTTTTACATAGCAGCATACACTTACGTTAGCATGTAGCCAACATTACCTTTTTGTCATGCTTAAGGACCCCTCTACACTTCACTAATATCCAAGAAAAACTGGTGTGTTCAGAGCCAAAATATCAATTCAAGTCCTAATCAGTCTACTCATTAACTGCTTCGGTGAGAACATTCCCTAAAGTCATAGCTCCTGCTCAGATGATAGAACAATCTAATAACTAATAATATATGACATTATACTTTTATATAAGTAAGACATTATATTTTTCACTAGTAGAGCTGCATTGAAAAATTACTGATTAATTATACAGCAATTTAAAATAAGCCCTGTGCTATGGTTTGGACGTAGTTTAGATACAGCTCACCTCTCCAAGGGTTCGCGCTTTGGAGGCCTGGTCTACAGCAGGGTAAGTGGGAGTGGGACTTTTAAGAGACAGATCCCGGGGCTGGGGATTTAGCTCAGCGGCAAAAGCGCCTGCCTGGCAAGCGCAAGGTCGTGAGTTCGTTCCCAGTACCGGAGAAAAACAAAAAAAAAAAAACAAAAAGAGACAGATCCCAATGGGAGATCATCAAGGTGCTATGCTGAGAAGAGATTTAGGTAGTGTTCCTCCACCCTAGGTTAATTCCCATGCGAGTTGAGTTTTTTTGTGTTTTGGGGTTTTTTTTTGTTTTTTTGTCTGGTACCGGGAATCGAACTCACGACCTTGCGCTTGCCAGGCAGGCGCTGTGCCGCTGAGCTAAATCCTCAGCCCATGAGTTGAGTTTTTACAAAAGAATGAGCCTGGTTCCTCCCCACACCCTGGCTTCCTGTCTTGCCAGGTAAACTTCGTTTCATACACACTCCTGCCATGACATTATCCATCATGGGGTTCTCACCAGGCTCTAGCTGAAGGCGACATCATATCCCTGAGCCTCCAAACTGTGAGCTCAATAATCCCCCTTTTCTATATAAAGTACCTAGCCTCAGGTACTATATTTCATTATGGTAACAGAGCATGAATGAACACGTCCTGTGTATAGTTTTACATGCTAATATTGAGGCACGATGTAACACACTCTGGCAAGAACCTCATGATGGCGTGTTCCTGATACTGAACATGTTCTGCTACCTTTACATTTTACATATTTTTTGCATGTATAATCATGCCCACCTCAAATTATTGTGGAAAAATTTTATTTTCAGAGTGATGAACAGTTGTTTTCCTCCCTAATGTGCTACGATTTAGCTGAACTAGACAAAATCTTCAGAGAAAAAAAGAAATTTCCTTAAAACACTATTACATTCAAAAATAGCCATAGTCCACTTTAACACTGAGTTAATGATATATTTTCCTAAACAGAATTCCCCCTGTAGTAATTTAGTAGCAAAATGTTTACTTTTGGAAAATGCCTGTTTCCCAGGGATTATTAATCATACTTTATTGGGAGGTAATCAGTTACATAGTTTACTTTTCCACCCATTTTAGAACATTTAAATGCTGAGATACTCATTTTTGCTATGAAAATCTACCCAGTAATTACCATATTTACTTTTCATTTATGAGGGAATAATCTGTTTTAATTAAGCCTAACTGAAGAACTTTTATCAGATGTAATTATCCCTTTCGATAAATATGTCTCCACTAATTACATTTAACCATGGGATTTATAGCTCTTAAGTCATTCAGTAGGAAACATAATAAATCTTTAGTAATACATGCTAAATTACTATAAATTAATTCAGATCATTAACATAATAAACAAATTAGGATAATTTTGCTTAATTAGTTTGGGTGGTTAACTCAAAATCCCATGTAAGCTTCATGGTAATTTTGATTTTCACCAGCATTTCTGGGATGACATTTTTTAACAAATCTATCTTAATATTTAAACACAAAGCAAACCTCTTTTCTTGAATCTTAATTCTTTGACAAGTGATTTCCAAAAAGGAAATATAACCGTCCTTTCAGTTTTGAACTTCATAAAATTTTACTACCTAAATATATTTCCAATAAAATAGGGTATATTACATCCTTAAGTAAATTTGTATTTTCTGTGTCAATAAATATATCCCAGTAAAACTCTATGTGTGTGTGTGTGTAAGAACAAAGTTTCAGGCGATTCTTTAGGAACCTTGAGTCTTTATTTAGGTTAAAGAAAGAAAAGAATATAGCCAGAGGGAGACAATATTAAACTAGGAAGCGTTTAGGGAAATCTGGAGCAAACTAAAAGAAGTATATCTTTTGCAGGGAACCGCAACCTTATGGAAATTCACTGTCCCAAGAGGTGGCACAGACTAAAAATGTAACCTTCCAAAATAGCCCAGCTAAATTCTAAGAGGCTAGACTCAGCAAGATTATTAGAGATGTAATACACCATGTCCTCTTTCACTTCTGCCCACCATTCCCTCAGACCCTTGCTGTTCTTTTCCTCCCTACACCTCTCAAGAAGCTTTCAGATCGAGCTCGGGTACCACCTTCTCTAGGCAGCTTTAGGGAATAGCACTATTAGGGGGTTTCCCACAGCACTCACATTTGTTTCTGGGTTTTTCTCTCACACCTGATGATCAACTTTCAGCGCAGGCGGCCATCCAGACATGCCTTCCCACATCTCAGTGGAAGGATGAATAGGGTTCAAAATGTTTATTAGGTATTGTGAAATTGAAGAAAATGTTCAAATGGGGCAGGGAACAAGAGAGGGCGGTAAGAAAAGAAGGGAAAAGTAAACACAAATGTGAGAAAAGAAGGAAAAAATGGAAACAAAACTTTTGTAAATGGGGAGGGGGGTTGAAGGGAGGGTAGGGGAATGGGAAAAAAAAGAGAATCAAATATATTACATGCAGCCACAAATTCCCTATGATGAATGTGATCTTTATGTATATCTAAAATGTACCAATAAAATATGATTGAAGAAAACAAATTTTTTAATTTTAAAAACATTTTTAAAACTTTAAAAAAGAAAGGATGTCTGGGCATTGAACCTGCTTATAATAAATTAGTAGCTGGGGCTGGGGATTTAGCTCAGCGGCAAAAGCGCCTGCCTGGCAAGCGCAAGGTCGTGAGTTCAGTTCCCGGTACCGGAGAAAAACCAAAAAAAATAAAAAATAAAAAAAAAATAAATTAGTAGCGATTGATCCCACCTGCTCTTAGCACCCTTGTTACTATCAGTAGAGAGAACTGCTGGGCACCTTTCCCTAGTTTGCAGTCCTCCTCATCTTCCCCCACCACGTGGATCCTCTCATTTCTTTCCTCTGCCTGCCAGTACATAGCCATGCCCCCGGCGCAGCTTCCTGGGTCCCTGTCCAGGCCTCCTGCCTCCCCTGAGAGGAGAGGGCCTTCCAGAAGCATTTCAGTAATTGATGCACACAATGAGTGCTCAATATATGCCTTGAATGAACAGAAAACTTGGAATGGACATCTGAAGGGCCACACCCAGATGCTGCCTGGTGTTTTAGGTCCTTGAGGAATATAGGTATTCCATTCCTTCATTCAGGCATCCATTTACAAAGCATTTGCTTGCTACGTGCTCGCTGCATGTCTTTCCCCCTAAATGATATTATAGATCCACAATAACCATTCATCTTTGTTACTGTCATTCAGTTTGATGCCGTGGGGGTAACATGCATATATAAGTCCCAGCCTTTAATGAGCTACCAGCCATTCAGCTGTCTCATACTTTTTTGATTTGGGCCCAGTTGAAATCACACTTCTTCAGAAAGCCTTCCCCTGACATCCCATAAGCACCCTGGCCTTTGGAGTTTGGACTGTCCTAGCGCTTTACACATTCTTCTCACCACTTGTCAAGGTATTTAACGTCTTTCTTCCCTACCAGGCTGAAAGGCCACTGAGAACAGACACCGCATCAGTTTCTTCACCACATTGTCCCCAGTACCCAATAGAGGTCTCTCAAATAGTAGGCACAAAATAAATGTCCAGCCCAAGTAGGAAAGATCAAGGTGGAAATGGTATTAAGCTGTATCGTTACTATGTATTGTAACTAGTATAAAGTGATTAGTGTGTGTCAGATACTCTTCCAAGTACTATGATACAGAAATTCTTATCTCTTTCACTTTAACTCTACATTATCAGTGCTACTGTTATTTTATACATGAAGAATTTATACGAACCTGCAACCAGTGGTGGCAGGTTCATATAAATTCTTCATGTATAAAATAAACCATCTATAGGTTTTTAAAAGATGGAAAAATAATGATAATTAACTTGCAAAAGTCGCATAGTAAGTGGCAGAACTGGGATTCTAAAGCATCCTTAGTCAGTAAACTGTGTGCATTCTTCACTCAACTAACCCTAGCAGGCTAAGCCAGAAACCAAGTCTGTCTCTGAACTTGAAAGCTTTACCAGATTCTCCAGGCATAATCATTTTGCATAACTGAATAAGGAAAAGACAGTGAGACCCTCTATCTCCTACTACAGGGAAGAAATAATTCAAGATGATTATATAAACATGAAAGATAAAACAACAGAGTGATTAAAATAAATAAAATATTTTTGTGACTTTGACCTGAAAAAAATTTTCTTAGACAATATATAATATAAATCACCAAAGAAAAACTCAATAACTTGTACTTCACTGAGGTTAAGATCTTCTAATTATTAGACCAGTTTTGGTGGCATACACCTGTAATTCCAACACTAGGGAAGCTGAGGCAGGAGCATTGCCACAAGTTCAAGGTCAGCCTGAACTATGTAGTGAGTTCAAGGCCAGCCTGTACTACACAACAAGACCTTGTCTCAAATCCTTCCCCCCAAAAAAGGTCTTCTGATCATTGAAAACGCTATAACGAATATGAGCTGCAATACATATATTGGAAAAAAGACTTATATCCAGTGTATCTATAAGAGACTCCTGCTATTCAATAATAAAAAGGTAAATAAGCCCATAAAAATTGGACAAAAAGAGTTGAATAGATATTTTATTTTAAAAAGTATGCAAATAGCCATAAAAAACACAGATAGAAGCATGATGAAAATCATCGGTCATCAATGAAACACAAAACCATAAGATAGTATAATTCATCCACTATAAAACTAAAAAGACTGACAATGCCAAGTACTGGAGACAATATGGAACAACTTGAAGTTGCATATGTTGCTGGTGAGAGTATAAAATGGGACAACTTTGTAAAACTTCTTGGCAATTTCTTAAAACATCAAACACGCAATTTCTGTAAATCAGCAACTCAGTTTCTAGCTTTTTATGTAAGGTAAATCAAAATATTTTTCCACTAAAACATTGTTTACAAGTGAGTCTGGCAGGATTATTCATAATACCTCAAAGCTAGAATTAAGCCAGGTGTTCATCATTAAGATAGTACATACATATATTATGGTACAGCCATATAATCAAACCTAATGAACAATAAAAAGGAATAATCCACTGACCCTTATAACAACATGGCTCAATCTCAAAACATTTGCTGATTAAAAGAAGCAAAGAGTGAAGGTATATTCTGAGTGAATCCATGCACATGAATATCTGAAACAACAAAACTGACCTTTGATGATAAAAATCAGATTTGTAAATTGCTTCTCCTGGAGGAGAGAAGAATAAGGGAGAATGGAGAAGGACATAAAAGAACTTTCGGGAGTACTGCGGTGGTGCTGTGTCCTGACTGAATGGCATGTGTAATATCTTAGGTTTTCGTTTGTTTGGGTTTTTTTTTCCCCGGTACTGGGGATTGAACTCACGACCTTGCGCTTGCTGGGCAGGCGCTGTGCTGCTGAGCTAAATCCCCAGCCCCTATCTTAGGTTTTCACTGTGTATAAATTATCTCAATTTTTAAAATGGGGAGAAAACAGTCATAAAAGATTCATGGTGATTTTAAAAGCCAGATAGAGTTCTCACATAGATAATACTGGTTTTTAAAATGAGATTGAGGAGGTAAAAACCAAGGATGAATAACCATTAATCCGTGAGGAAAAAGTGTCAGGGTTCTTCTAATGTGGTGGTAACTTTTATTTTTACCTCGGTGATTATATTAATACTTTTTGATATCTTATGATAAAATGTTGTTAATTGCTTGGCCTCCGGGTAAAAGCAAATATCACACCGTGTGTTGGAGTGTTATATCCTCCTTTGGCAAAGAGACAGAGTCTGAGATCAGATATAACTTCCCTGCTTTTACTCGGAGTGATATATGCTCCCACAGACCCTGAACAGGAGCCATTGATTTATTGCCAAAGTTCATAGCAAATAAAGGCAGGGAGGCAGCTACAATCTTACTCATTGCAGAAGTTCACAGGTCTGGTTTGAAAGGACCCACACCCCTCAGCAGTCTGCCTTCAAGTCCAGGGTCCCACTGTGGCATGTGTCTCTGCAGGATGACACACTCTTTTGTGTACAGAAACGTATTTCTCACTGTAACCCAAGGCCATGGACACAGTCTTCATCTAGCTCAGTGGATTCGTTAAGTTACTTTCTCCATTGTTCTAGCTTCTAGAACTCCAGTTTTCTTAAACCTAATACTCTTTTTCCCAGATTTCCTTGCAGTTTGAGAATTTCCGGGAAGGATTTTTCTTTGCCAACAAAAAGGAAATAGATCTGGCTGACACCATCCTTGCCCCACCCCTTTCTATTATGAAGTTGGAGGAGATGTTTGAAGTTTACAGCAGCTATGTTGCAACAATGAGATGTTAAGTTGAATAGGCTATACGTGGTACTGTAAAGGAGTGGACAAGGAGGCCAGGCTATGGACAGCATGACAAAGCCTCTGCACCACCTCTGGACTGCTTACTTCTAGAATTTGTGTTCTAATGGATAGGCATTTTTCCAGGTAAGATTATAAAAGGTTGCTCAAAAAGCATATATGAAAATACAAAAGGAAAGTAGATAGCTGCAAAGATAATACCAGTACATATAAAACCAGGCTCAAAGGGGCTGGGGATTTAGCTCAGGGGCAAAGCACCTGCCTGGCAAGCGCAAGGTCATGAGTTCGGTTCCCAGTTCTGGAGAAAAACAAAAAAAAAATTTTAAAAATAAAAAAATAAAAAATAAAACCAGGCTCAACAGATTAGGTGACAATTAAGAGGAAGCCTAAGATATCTTGTTATCTGGAAAGTTTGTAAAAATTATTTCCATTTTCCAACTCAGCAAATGACTTTATTTTCAATGTCAAGTTGGGGAGAGAGAGAATCCAAGGTATTCAATATTCTGTGCTCTTTTTTAAACTGCTGAGCTGCCTTTTCTACGCGGCACTTTGCTGTGTTCTATCCAAGGAGCAACTATTAATCACCATCCCATTCTTGGCAGTGACAACATAGACAATATATCATGTCAGAGATGTTCCTGTTAATAATTAATGATAATTTCCATAATGGAAGTGACACACTATATTAGACCCACGCTCAAGATAACTGCAGCAGCCGTGCACTCTTGTTCTGACCCATGCGATGAGCCGAAAAGGGCGGGAGGTATGGAGGGTACAGCCACAACGGCCTCACCCAGCAAGTGGAGACAGCTGTTTTCAAGAAGCATGCTGATCCCAGGAAGGCCTGGGGCCCTCAACTAAAGGAAACTGGCACGTTTTAAAAGAGGAGGTATTGATAATTACCTCTGACTTAATAACCAAAGTTGTGCTACAGAACATGCCTGCAGGGCGGCCTCATAAAATGGTAGCCCACCTCTGCTGCCTCCATTACTCTGGCACTGGATAAAGGGAGCACTATAAGTGATTTAGTCTATTCCTGAGCACTACTCATTGTCTGCACCAGCTGTTAATCCAGCTTGCTTTAGAATACCAGTACCTTTAGCGTCCTGACCGTCTGTTGCTCTAAACCTCCTAAGTCCACACGTCTTTAAATGACGTATTAGTGTTATTTGGGTCTCGGCTTACCTTCCACCTCCTCAGACATCCTTTCCCTGACATCTCTGCCTGAAGCTGTTTCCCACTTGTACCGTGTAGCACCATTCTGCTTTTCATTTCGCAGTGCTTTTCACTGCTGATATTTTATTATTTATGTGGGTACTGATTTATTTTTTATCCCTGCCATTAGAATGTAAGTTCCCGGAAAGTAGGAGTTGCATCTGTCTTGCTGCTAGGTAAATCTCTAGCTCTTAGAATAATTCCTAACATATAACACACTCTTATCTAATGTATTGAGTGAGTGATTTTACATCCATGTGATGGAACCACTTAGTCAAAACATCCAGACTTCATTTCTTCTTCTAACTGGGTGGAGCGTCCTCACCACAAGACATGTATTCCTCTCCTCGCTGAGTAAATGAGGAATATTGACGTCAAGCAGTCATGATTTCATTGACCTCCAACAGTGAAGTCCTGCCATGACCTATAGCTTGTTGTCCATGATTTTCAAGAACAAGAAAAGACATTTTGCCTGGGGTTCTATTGTATTTTACCCAAAATGTCGTTACCCCCCTGGAGTATATTCTGAATTTTTCCCCTTCTTACCACTAAGTACCAAGATCTAGCTTCATAAACTCTCAAAGGTCAAACTTCGTGACTCGTTCTAAAGTCTCCCACTCCACTTACCAATGACTATAAAAACAAAAGTTTAGAAGAGAGGGGCCTGGAGATAAGTAGAATCCTTTAGTTTGAAAGATAAATTGTGCTAATAACGTACATTATCACATGCTGAAGAGTCACCAACCTGCTTTAGTTCGACTTTGTTACCAAATTACTCATCTTAATTACTGCCTTCTTCTTTTTCTTATCTCATTTTTCCCTAGTCATATTAATGGTCACATAATAATATTAGACAATGTTCACTAAGCTTAACTCTAAAAATAATGGCTGTTTTAAATCAGAGTTAATTAGTATGTCAAGAAGTTCAGGTAATTACGGGACCACGTGATTTTTTTAAAGAAAGACATTGGAAAAAAAGACACCTTACCAAACACTACATTCATGATTTTATAAAGTATTTCTAATATTTTGCTTAATATTGTCACTGAAACCTGAATAACACAATTCCCCAGAGATCATTTGTCACTGCTAACTCCAGGTGAGTGAGCTCTCCCTAATCCTGCAGTCACTGCAGAAAATACATTGAACGTTAATTTATGAATCTCATTGTCATTACTCTTCCAGGTTTAATAGGAGTCATAGTTTAGACTATTTATATTTCATCACACATAAGGAAGGTTGTCAAGAGCAAAGGATCAGAGTCACATAATTCTCCTCTCCCCACTCTTGTCAGCTGCTCCTAAAGAATGTCCAGTGGCTTCAGGAGATTTGGAAGGCACATTGTCCTTGGATCCATGCAGGAAATGCTCTGGGACATAGAGGAAGGAGCACAGGTTCCAGGGGACAGCTCTGAGAGGGATACACATATGGAATGGGCAACACATGCTTAAAGAAATTTATCTTGAGTATCATGATTGTGAACTGGTCCATTGGGCCATTTGTGGACCTCAAGAGGATGCTCATGACCTCTCCATGAATCTTTCACAAAATAATCACAACTTCAGTACAATCAAGAAGGAAGAACAAAAAAAGTTTGCTTTTTTCTTCCCCACCAGTTCCTGAAATAGAATTCTACCACACAAGTCAGGTCTTATTTATAAAAGTCAATATTAGCAAAGAAGATAAGGGTAAAAACCAGGAGAACTGGGCAATGAAAATGAGAAGGTCTCTGGGTACATGCAATAGATGCTCAAGCACCTTCTTTGAGTCAGGTGAAGCTGACATGAAGGCGACCTGGGCGGAGGCGGGCAAGGGTGCCAAATGGGAGCACGGAGAGGACATCAGTCTCCGTGACCTCCCGGGATATCTCCAACAGACTCTGATATTAACACTGCCAACCCAGAATACTGTCCATGTTCAACTGTATCGAGTTCCCAAATTCAGGATAAAACTGTAAATATTTTCAATTGGTTAGTATTTACTGAACACCTACTAAGTGGGACATACTACAGGCTGTTAAAAGATACCTTTGCTTTCAGGGGTCTTATTATTTGGAGCCCTTGACCTCCTTTCTGTCTCTTGAAGCAATTCACACTGATCACAAGTGAATGCGTAAGTCCCCATCTGCTACAACACACTTAACAGTCAACGCAAGGACTCAGACTATCCATCCCAGGCCCATGGCCTGTCCAGGACCTAGTAAATGGAAGTTCCTCAAAGATGCATTTAATGAGTGGCTTGAAGCTCATAAAATAGTTTACAAGATAAGACATAAAATTTGAAAAATTAAATGACAAGAAAGGTCACAAGTGCAATGTTTAATGAATTGCTAGTGAAAACCCAAACAAGTCCTTGAGTACAAGGAATTGCTTCAGGCTGCCGTGAGGAAGTCCCCAGGTTGCAGAAGGAACCTGGCGACTGAGGCTGTTCCTCACCTTTCCCACTCAGTGAGGGAGGAAAAGTGGGGGAAAGAAGGCAAGATGGTGCAGTTGTTGTACTATAGAAGTCTCAGTTATCACTCAGTTTCTCTTTGGTCATATTTTGAGTATCTAGTATGTAAACTGTGTCAGGTCAAGCAATTTAACTTAATTTGACTGCCATGCACTAAAATCATGTTTGGTTCCTTAATGGTAATTATTAACCCACATTAATGGAACAATTTAATTTTCTTCTTGTGACATTTTTACACATGCAAATACATAGTGTATTCTGTTCACATTCACCCAACCTGTTATCCTTTTGACTGCCTCTCCCTACCTCTGGTTCTTTTCCCTTTCCCTAAGAGAACTCCTATTTCACTTTATCTTTCTTTTTCTAGATTCCAGGAAAAAAAACATGAGAGAAAGCAGTGTAATACTTGTCTTTGTAAGTCTTGTTTATCTTGTTTAACACGATGATTTCTAGTTCCATTCATGTTGCTGAAAACGATATAATTTTATTCCTCTTTATGGCTGAAATATATATGAGATAGGTATACATTTATATATCATGTGTATATGTAAATTTCCTTTATCCATTCATTGACAGAGAGGCATGTCGACTATTTGGAACAATGCTGCAATAAACATGGGTGTGTAGCTATCTCTACTATATGCTGAGTTTGATTCCTTTGAATGCATACCTAAAAGTTGTATAGCTGGATCATATAGGAGGCCTACTTTTAGTTTCTTGGAGAGCCTCAGTAATGATTTCCACAGTGGTTGCATTCCCACCCACAGTATAAATGTTCCTTTGCCCCTGCATTTTCACCAGCATTTGTTTTTTTTTTGTTTGTTTGTTTTCTTAATCATAATCATGGGCTGGGGATTTAGCTCAGCGGCAAAAGCGCCTGCCTGGCAAGCGTAAGGTCGTGAGTTCGGTTCCCGGTACCGGAGAAAAACTAAAAAAAAAATCATAATCATTCTGACCAGAGTGAGATTGAATCTCAATGTAATTTTTTTTTTTGCATTTCTCTGTGGCTAAAGACGCTGAGCATTTTCATACAATGATTCACCTTTTGTACTTCTTTTGAGAAGAGTCTGTTCAACTCACTTGCTCATTTATTAAGTTACTTAATCTCTTGGTGAGAAATTGTTGAGTTTTTTTATATATTCTGGATATTAGTCCTCTCTTAGATGGACAGCTTGCAAAGATTTTCTTCCATTCTGTGGGTTGTTTTCACTTTGATTCTTTCCTTTGCTGTGGAAAAGATTTTTAATTTAATGTAATCTCACTTGTCAGTTCTTGCTATTGTTTTCTGAGTTATTGGAGTCCTGTCCAGAAAATCATTGCTTAGGCCAATATCCTGAACTGCGTCCCTCTTGTTTTCCTCTAGTAGTTACAAACTTTCAATGTTAACATTAAAGTCTTCAATCCATACTGAGTTGACTTTTGTACAAGGTAGGGACTTAGTTTCTACTTTCCACAGGTCAGTATCCAATTTTCCCAGCACCATTTGTTGAAGAGACTGTCTTTCCTCTTTTATCAAGAATCAGGTGGCTGTACATGCATGGGTCTATTCCCTCAACCTCCATTCTATTTCACTAGTCTACATATCTGCTTTTATGCCAATATCATGCTGTTACACTATACAGTATTTTAAAACTGGGCATTGTGATACCTCGAGCATCAATCTTTCTGCTCAGGATTGCTTTGGCTATTTGGGATTTGGGGGGTTCCATATGGATTTTAACATTTTTTACTAGTTCTATGAAGGATGTCATATTTTCATGGGGACTATATTAAATCTGTAGATTGCTTTCAAGACTATGGCCATTTTAACAATATGAATTCTCCCAAACCATGAATATGAAAGGTCTTTAAATCCAGTATCTTCTTCAGTTCCTTTCTTCAGTGTTTAATGATTATCCCTGCAGAAGGCTTATTCCTAGATATTTTATTACTTTGAGGCTATTGTGAATGGGATTGTTTTCCTAATTTCCTTCTCGGAATGTTCATTAGTGATTTACAAGAAATCTATCCATTTTGTTCATTAATTTTATATACTACTACTTTTCTGAACACATATACCAATTCTAAGAGACTTTTGGTGACCTCTGTAGGGTTTTCTAGGTATGGAATCTTAACATCTGCAGACATGAATAATTTGACTTCTGCTTTCCTATTCCTATCCCTTGTACTTCTTTCTCTTGCATGTTAGCTCTCGCTAAAGTTTTCAGCACCTATTGAATAAGCATGACAAGAGTAGACACCTTTGTCTCATTCCTGATTGTGGAGGAAATTATTTCAGTTTTCCCACATTCAGTCTGATGGAAAGTATGGGTTTGTTTTATATATATACAATCTTTTATTACAGTGAGTATGATCCTCCTGAAAGTAGTTTATTCAAGGTTTTTATCATGAAGGAATGGTGAATTTTATCAAAGGCATTTTTTTCTGCATCTATTGTGATGATAATATCATTTTTTTAATCCTTGGTTTTATACATGTGGTATGTTACATTTATTGACTTAAATATGTTGAACCAAGCTTGCATCCCTGAAATGAAACTACCTTGATCGTGGCATATGACCTTTTTAATGTTCTATTGAATATGATTTGCAAGTATTTTATTGAGGATTTTTTCATCTATATTTATCAAAGTTACTCATCTATAGTTTTGTGGTTGTTGTATCCTTACAGGTCTTAGTAGAAGGTAGTACTGGCTTCATAGAAGGAATTTAGAAGATTTGCTTTCCTTTTTATCTTATGGAATGATTTTAGAGACACTGCAATTAGTTTTTCTTTTAAAAGTCTTGTAAAATTCAGCTGGGAACCCATGCAACCTTGGGCTTTTTTATGTTGGGACATATTTTATTACTGTTTTAATCTCATTGTTTGTTGTTTTAGGATTTTTATATTCTCTTAGGTTAATTTTTGTAGATTATATTCTAGAAAGTAGTCCATTTTTCCAAATTTTCTAATTTATCCATATATAAACTTTCAAAATATTCCCTAACTCTTCTGGGTTTCAGAGAGATCTATTGTAATATCTTCTCTATTTTCATTATTTGGATCTTTCTTCTGGTTAGTTTGGGTAAGGATTTGTCAAGTTTATCTTCCAAAAGGATCAACTCTACTTTATTGATCCTTTGTATAGTTCTTTTAGTCTCTACTTCATTTATTTCTGCTCTAATAAACATTATTTCTTTCCTTCTACTAATTTTGGTTTTAGTTTCTTTTTTTTAAGGCTTTGACATGCATGATTTGGTTATTTATTTGAGAGCTCTATTTTTCTAATTAACCACTTATAGCTATAAATTTCCCTCTTAGAATTGTTTTCACTGTGTTCTATAGATTCTGCTATGCTGTGTTTCCATTATATTTTGAATGCAAAAATTTGATTTGAATTTGATTAAATTTCCCGCCTGATTTCTTCAATGCACTACGGTCCATTCAAAATGGTGTTTTTCAATCTCCATTAATTTGTATATTTTCTGAAGATTTTTGTGCTGTTGATTTCTATTCCCATTTGTTGTCATCTGGTTTGATACAAAAAATTATTTCAACTTTTTGTATTTGTTAACATTTGCTTTTTGCAAATCTTTCTCAAAAATGTGATATATTTTGGAGAAAGTTACATGTGTTGATTTTTTTTAAAGTGTTTTCTGTCTGTACCAGATGAAATATTCTTTAAACCTTAAGTTTATTTGATCTTTAGTTTAATTTAACTGATATTTTGGTTGATATTTTGTGTGGAAGATTTAATCTATTGATGGAAGTGGGGTACTGAAGTCACACACTATTACTGTGTTTGGGCCAGTTCAACTTTTATGTCCTATCGTATTTGTTTTATAAAGGTGGGTGTGCTCATCTTCAGTGACTTATTTACAATCATAGCTTCTTGATGGGTTGTTCCATTTGTAAATATATAGGGACCTTCTTTGTTTCTTGTGATTAATTTTGACTTGAGATCTATTTGTTTGGATATAAGTAGCTCTACTACTGCTTGCTTTTAGATTCTATGTCATTTGAGTATCATTTTCTGTCCTTTCATTTTCAACCTGTGTTCCTCTTTGCCATGTGAGATGAGTTTCCCACAGACAGCAAAGAGTTTGGTCTCATCATTATCATTTGACTCAGTCATCTACCTACATCTTCAGATTAAAGAATTTAGGTCCTTTATATGAAGGGTTTGTCTTACTAGTTCCTGTCATTTATTGTTTTATTCACATGAGATTGCACGTCTGGTGTCTTTGGGCCTCACTATGTGAAGAATACTTGTCTCAGCCCACATGGAAAATATAAAATATAGCTCATGCACATGAGTAACAAAATTCCATTTTTATTATAACACAGGCAAGCCCAGCTTGTAGGCTATGGGTTGGATATGGCTATAATTTGAATAATTTTTTGTTCCTTTTTCACTTATTCATCTTAGAAGTTGGGTGGTTTACTGAATCAGTCATGTTTGATTTTCTTCCAAATTCTCATTTGCTTTATTCATCTCTAGTGTGATTCGTTCCATCCTTTCATGATTTTATCTCTGTGTGTAGAGTTTCTTTGAGTATCTCATGTAATATAGATTAGGCATTCAAGAATTCCTTTAGTTTGTGCTTATCTTGAAAGGTCTTTATTTTACCTTTAATTCTAAAGGATAGCCTTCTATCTCGGTAATCTAGATCAGCAATTGTTTTCTTTCAGTGCTTAAAATACTTTCCATACACTTCTGGGTTTAGGGTTTCTGCTCAGAAATCTGCTCTTATTCTCAGGGATTTGCCTTCCTAAGTGACTTGGTACCTCTATTTTACATCTTTTAATATTCTTTCTTTGTTTTCCACTATTGGAAATTTAACAATATGATGTGGAGAGGTTTTTTCTTAGTCACATCTATTTGGGGTTCTAAACACCTCCTATACCACAATGTTTATATCTTTCCCAAGATCTGGGAAATTTTTCTGCTGTTAATTCACTGAATAGGTTTTCTATGCCTTTAGACTATACTTCAGCCCCTTCATCTAAGCCATTTTTCGTAGGTTGAGTTTCTTAATTGAGCCTCATAGCTTTTATATGTTTTCTTCAAAACTTCTTAATGTTTTTTCTTAATTACTGTTTGAATGTGATAATTTGTGAATTGGTCCTAATGCTCTTGTAGTCTTTCTTCTGTTAGTCAATTCATGAGGCTTTCCACTAGGTTTTTCATTTGACTCATTAGATTTTTCATTTCCAAGGTTTCTGCTTTCAAAATCTGTTTCTCCATTGAATTGCTCTTTCATATCCTACATTTTCCCATAATTCATTAATTCAGCTGTTCACTTTTGTCTCTTTGGAGTCACTAATTATTTTTAATATCAGGTTTTTTATTTCTTTGACATTTCATCCACTTTCATAATTTTAGATTCAGTTACTGAAGAGTTATGAGCCTTTGGAGGAGTGATGTTGCCTTGCTTTTTCATATTTATTTTGTATTTATGTGGAAACTTGTGTATCTGTTTGGATGGATATTTCTTCCACTCTTATGTGAGCATCTTCTTTGGAGTAGAACTTCTTTGAAGGCTTGGTCCCCAATACTACTCAGAGATAGGGAAATAAACTATGGGAACAGCCACAATACAAAACAAATCAGATATAGAAATATCATAACAAAAACAAATAAAACCAACAACACCACTGATAACAATAGAAAAGAGAAAATAACATAAAATTAAATTTAAGATTAAAAATTAATAAAGATAAAAATAACACATTGATCAGCTTTTCCTTTGCTGGAACAACCTACCTGATACTCATGACTGAAAAAAAGATAAGTTCACTTTAGCCAACAGCTTTGTAAGTTTTAGCACATGATTCCAAGGCAGAAACGTCAAGAAAGAAAACTGCTCAACTTATGGCATTCAAGAAGCAGAGTAGGTTGGAAAGAGTTCAAAAGGAGGGGGGTTAGAGACCAAACAGTGTCCCCAAGATTACACTCCCACAACTCACTTTTTCCAACCAGACCACACCCTCTAAAAGCTCATTCTGCTATGAAATAATTAACAGGATAATTTACTGATGAGGTTAATACTCCCACAATCCACTAACTTCTCAAAGAGTCTCTTAAACCAAACTCTCAAAGAGTCTCTTAAACCAATTGACAATCAAGCCTATCTACCCTAGGTCCACTCCTTGTGAATTTGACACCTAATCACATCTCCTTAATCCATAATTAATCTCCAAATAAACACAATAGCCAGGTCATAAATCTGCATACTATGGTATAACTATCCCACATACAAACAAAAACACATTAATGCCTTCCCACCAAATCTCAATAGCACCACCATTGCTCTAAAGCCAAAGTCCAAAGTTTCCTCTGAGACTCAAGGAAAACTCTTACGCACCCTCTTATACACACTCATAAAACTCAAAAAACAAAATGATATTCACCCCCAATGCAATGGCACAGAGTGAACATTACCATTCCAAAATGATAGAAGAGAGAAGTAGAATGGAATTATGACAAACTAACTCCAAAATTCAGCAGGGAAAACATTAAACCCTATTGCTCCACGTCTGGCATCCACAGCACATGATGCTGAGATGTTAGTTTCAGAGGGCTTTGATGGCTCCACCTCTAAAGTCTTGAGTTGGCTTCACTCATGGCCTGTGGACTTCCCTGGCGTATATTCCACATTACTGGTATCTTCACTTCCTTGGATCTCTATCTCAGTTTTGGCTTCACTATCACAACTTCTTAATGCTCCACAATGTGGGGCTCCCAGTGGAACTCTGACTCTGTGACACATTGCCTGGTCTCTCAGGTTTCCTTGGAAATCCAAGTGTAAGGCTCTATGAACTCATAAGTCTTGCATTCTGCATGACTATACAATCAGCACCAGGTGGAACATACCAAGATCTTCCATCAACTCAAAGAGTTGCCAGAGCACATTGAGCTATGGCTGCAGCAGCCTGTGAGTGCCTGGATGACTAACCCTTGTGACACAAATGTCAGGAGACCAATTCCTAGACAGCCTTTCTAAAGCAGGGGGCCTAGGTACTCTCTTCTCCAATGAAAGATTTCTACTTTTGCAGTTTAGATACTATAATAGGGGGATCTTGGTAATTTCTGATACACCCTCAAGATAGCTTTCTTCTTCTCCCTTGTTCAAAATGCTTGGTTTCCTCTAGTGGCACTAATCTCTTTAGTAACTATACTAAAAAATGTGCTTCTTTTCTAGCGAAAATTTCAGTTTTCAAATCTTGCAGCTCTGCTTTTTGCTCCTGATTCTCACTATAAATCTGACTAAAAGAAGCCAGCAGTACCCATGCCACAGGCTGAATGTTGGGTCTCCTTGTAATTTCCTCTACTAGATTAGTTAGTTTTTTACTTTTAAACTCAGCCTCACACAAAGTTTTAGGGCATAGACAAAATATAGACAAATCCAAATGTAACACAAATGGCCTCTAGTACAATTCCCAGTAGTCTTCTTTCTCAACTGAAACATTATGAGCCTGGCCTTTACTCTCCACATTCCTATCACATTTTTGTCTTCTGAGCCCTAACCAAATCACCCATCAAGCTCTGCTTACAGCATTCAAGGCTTTCTCTAGCTTCCTTTTGCAAACTTTTCCAAATTCCTCCTATAAGCCAGTTCCAAAAGCTTTTGAGCTGCATAGTCAGGCATATTCATAACAGTCCCATTTCTTTTTACTAATTTTCTATACTGGTTAGCTTTCCCATTGGTGGGACAAAGTGCATAATATCTGTCTTGGTTACTTTTCTCTCATTGCTGAGACAAAATATCTGACACCCAGAATTAAGAAAGGGAAGTTTTATTTAGCTTACAGTCTGTGGAGGTTTCAGTCTATGCTCAGCTGGCTCCAAGGCAGGGCGGAACATGGCAGAGGGCAACAGTTCATGGCGGCAGAAGAGAGCCAAAAAGGGAGCAGAGGCAGCGGGCAAGGCTCTTTCCCTCCCTCATATTGTATGCAAACTACTTACCTCAAGGCAGGTGTAACATTCACACCCATAATCCCAGCGTTGGACCATGGATCAATCATAAACTCTAGAAGCCCATCCCATGACTGCATGAGACTTTTGGAGGACATCCAGATACAAGCCATAACAATACCCAAAATGTAAAGAGAAAGGTTTAATTTGGCTGACACTTTCAGAGGTTCCAGAGGTTAGGTGTCTCCAAGACAGAAACATCATAGTGGGATAATATGGAGGAGGAAGGCTATTCGTGGCATCCAGGAAGGAGAGCAAGCTGGAAGGAGCCACCAAGGCAGGGTCCAGAGATCAGTGTGGAGGGTCATATCATGGTGACTCACTTTCTCCATCTAAGTCCCTCCTCCTAGATCTCATTCAGCTACAAACTACTTGAAGAGGTTAGTGCCCTTACAGTCCAGTTACCTCTGATGAGTGTAATGGTTGATTGATTGCATCAACTTGAGAAGTTTAGAAGCTCAAGTAAATCAGCTCAGCAATTCTACACCCTAGGATGTAGAAGATCCACCCTAGGGTGGTACACTGCCAGGATGGTAAAAAAGGGAAATGAGAAAGGATGGATCTCCTTCTGTTCTTTGGAGGAGCTCCAGTCTTCACCTTCATTTTAGACATAATCTTCCTGACTTCCATGCCAGACTCTTCGGCTTCCATCATAGACCTCTTGGCCTCCTGATACGAACTTGCAGGGACACTTCAGTGAACTCCAGACCCTGGACTGAAACCTTTGGTCTCCAGTGTGCAGACGCCCTCTGCACTCTTCCTCATCCAACTCTGCAGGTGACAATCATAACCCAATCTTGTAATTTCTTATACATTTGTATATCTTGTGTTACATGTGTCTCTGTAGTAAAACACTGACTGCTACAATGAGTATCTTCATCCAGTCAAATTGACAATCCATGTTAATGAAGATAACTAACAGTAAAATCATAAAAAAAGATGTTGGGAAAGTGAAAAAAGAAATTAAGCAAGAATTTTTTTTAAAAGGGGGGAAGGAAAATGAGAACAGTAGAAAAAAATGAAAGATAAAAATCCAATTGAAGGGGCTGGGGATTTAGCTCAGCGGCACAGGGCCTGCCTGGCAAGCGTGAGGTCATGAGTTCATTTCCCGGTACCAGAAAACAAACAAACAAACAAAAAATCCAATTGAACTTTGAAAAAGTAAATTTAGATTTTCTAAAAGGGAAGAAAAAAGGAAAACAAATCAAAGAACTTCCTCATACCTGAGGTGCTTAGATTGGAGCAGCTGCTTTTCCACTCCTATAATGTTAGAGCAGCAGGTCTGAGGAAGGTAGTAAGTTGCAGCTGGGAAGAGTGAGCCCTGCCCCATGTTTCCTTAAGCAGGTGCAGCTAACGGCATGTTATCTCCAGTAGTGCTATATTCACTTCTGAGGGTTTCTCCCCAGTGCACACTCTAGCTTTGCGACTCATGGACCAAGTAGGTGGCCACTGCTGCAGAGGCCCACTGATTTGTTCACCTGTGGGTGGGAGGGTGGCAAATGTCTGGGTGAAGATGTATCCTTGAACATGTTCGGAAGTATGGGGGGCAAATACGCCATGGAGTTCTAAGTCCTGTGCTGGAGGCAGCAGCTGTGGGAAACGACTAAACCACTGGTCTGGGCCTTCAATCTCAGAGCTCCACCCACACATACAGTAAATCACATAGAACAAGTCTCCCATCTTCACCCCAGAGGGCAGTGCCACCCACCACCGTGCTCTCTATAGCCTGAGCTCCCTTTGCTTAGACTTCTCAGTAGATCTGCAATTGATCCTCCACCACCTCAGGACTGTCTCTGATTGTTGTCGCCCACCCAGTCACTGTGGCCAGTGTCCTGACAAATCCAGAATTATGACTATTCTGTATTTTCTAATCTTCAGATCAGCTCAGTCCCAAACAATATGCCTCCTCTTAAGAAGACTCATAGTTACGGAACTCTGAGATGTGCTACGTGCTACCGTGGATTTCTTCTCCGAAGCTTATCTGACATCCAGGAACTTTCGCTTTAAGACCAAATCCTCAAACTGGATTTACTGCTTATAAAAACCTTAGATTTCTTCTGAGGCTAGGATTGCCAGTCCACAGCTTATCAGCAGGGCTTAGCTAGTGTTTGTAACTTGTGGCATCAGGGTCCCTGCCCCCAGAGAGCCCGGGGTGCAGCTGCAACTGCATTGTACTTTGCTCTGGGTTGCCTTTTTGCTTCTCTGTGCTTTTTACTTTTATGACATCTCTTTCTTGGCTTCTAAAGCTCCTTCTCTCTTTCTGTCCTTGAAATAGTTTCTCCTTTGTTGCCGTAACTCTTCCCACACACCCAGTCACATGAAATATACATCTATACTGCCACCTTCCCTGGGAATCATGGATTACAATCATTTTGAGGAAGTGATGAGCACTCGTATTGATTTATCATTAACTAATTTAATTCATAAGAACCAAGCACTGACAGACTTCCTCCCTTTTTAATCTACACACCTATCTATGAGTTGTTACCTCCCCATTTGTGGCTAAGGATACTCAGCCTCAGCGAGGATATATGAAGTACACCAACCACACCCACAGGAGTTGACTTCAAAGCACAATTTCCCTACGTACCCTCAAGTAGTAATCCAATTAGATGCTAGTCCTATTGAATGTGACAAATTAACTGAACACCTCTTACTCAGTAAGCTAAAGCCAAGCGGTAGTTAGTGAAAATGTGAGGAACCTTTTACCCTATGGAAGGAGTATAGACTGCTGGGAAGTCTGGAAAACAACGAACAGTACCTGCCAAAAGCTAATACAGCAATGATATCAAAAACAGGCAGCTTCAAGGTGACACAAGGTCTAAAAGGACAGGAAACAGCAGGCATGCAGGTAAAGAAGGGGTTCATTCCCCGGTATGCTAAACTTACCCCCCCACACATACTGTCTGAGAATCTGTATTTTTTATTTAATTTAAAGACAGTCTTGCTAAGTAGTCCAGGCTAACCTTGAACTCGCTGAGAATCTATATTTAGACACTTATTCATTGTCTTAGTTAATTCTCTCATTGATGAGAAAAAATAACCAACATCCAAGATTAAACTATGAAAGGTTATAGGAAATTAACAATGGTTGTTGTATTACATATCACCTTGTTTTGAAATTCTGTATCATTTTTATTGTTTTGTGTTATTTTTGTTTATGTCTTTTTGTTATTTTGTGTTTGTTCCATTCTCTTTAAAATTAAAAAATAAATAAAAATATGAAAGGTTTATTTTGGCTCACAGTTTGTAGAGAGTTCAGTTCATGTTCTGAACTGGCTCCAAGGCAGGGTGACACCTGGTAGAGGGGCATCACAGAGGAGAAACAGTTCATGGTGGGCAGAAGGCAGAAAGGCAGCAAAGCAGTAAAGTAGCAATCAGTAAGAGACAACAGCAGCTGTCTTTCTGTCCCTTATATTCTATCCAGGCTACACACTCTTAAGATGGGTAGCACTTGCACACAAGGTGAGCCTTCCAATTATCCATACCCAGTGAACTAATTTAGTAATCACACACCATTGATCCCAGCATCACACACTTAATCCCAGTATCACACACTCTACATCTAGCCACCTCTGAAAAGTTCTGCCTATGACCACATGAGCTACAATCTACAGCATTCCTTGACCTAAGAAATGCTATTTTTCTCATCATCAATTGTTTTCCCTGTCCTTCACCTCAACTTCAACAATATGAGTCAGTTATCGACTAGAAAGGAAGAAAAGATTCTAGCACTGCATCGTAAAACTGAATAATGCCAGGTCCCTAACCTCCAGAGGCAAATGAGAAGACAATTTAACCCATCAGAATTTATCCTTTGTAGGGTTAGTAAAGTGTTCTGGGAACCTAGGGAAGGAAGTAGTCAGTTTTGCCACTGGGTCCCATTTCCTATTTCATCCCTCTACACATGTCTGACACCTCAGGTTTGCTGTGAAGAGCTCCTCTGTTTCTATTGTTCTTCCTCATTTCTGTAGGCACAGTAGCTTCCAAATATACCCACGTCCTGAAGGCTGGAACCTGTGAATAGGTTAAATTATATGGCAAAGTAGTCTTGGTGTCCAAATTAATCACACCAGTACTTTAAATCAGAGGATATTTTATGGAAGAGTCAAAGAGATGCAGTAGCAGAGGAAGGGAGAGATTTGAGATGAAAGCATGAGCTGAGGAGTGCATGTGCTCCTATGGAGGTGAGAGAATCTCAAGGGAATTGGAACCTCAGCCGCTCTAGTAAGTGAATGAATTCTACCAATAATCTGAACGAGCTTGAAAATGGATTCATCCCATGAATCCCCAAAAAGGAACTCAGATCATCTGACATCTAGAGTTTTGCCCTTGTGAGAACCTAAGAGGAAAACAGCTTAGTCATGCCCCGTTGCTAGAATTCTGAGCATGGAAATTGTGAGATAATAAATGGATGTCGTTTAAACCACTAAGGTTTTAGTGTTTTGTTCCCGCAGCAATTGAAAAGCAGTAGATTGCCAAAATTGGTTTTATACTCACCTCGCCATCTTAATTCTTCATATCTAGTTCCAATGCCAGATCAAGAGAACTCAAGATCACCTCTGTCTAGATTCCTGGTACATTTCATCTAAATTTTCATGAAGGTACTTTTTTTAACCTCCCTGTACTATTATTAGGTATTTTCGTGACCATCCAATTAGGTTATATAGTATGTCTTAATTCAGCTTTGTGTTCTCCATACACTGAGTTACATTGGCATAATCAGAGTAAGTAGTGGACAACTACTCCGTCCATCCGTACTTAGCACCCCCGGGGTGTTGCCCTAGTAAGCACTCCCATGTCTTTTTCTCTGGCACAGGGGTAGTGGGATGTCAGTCCAAGAAATTCATGGTAATAGGGCGGTGTCACACTACAAGACAAGCTCATTAGTGATCAGTTAACACCATTTTCTTAATCTGTACTGACTGCCTTTTAAATACAAATTGAATGCTTTAGTAAAAACTAAATTGAAATATTACATTGGAATTAGTCTTGATAAAAGAACATCACAGTTCGATACTGGTACCCTCACCTGCATAGCTAGAAACTACTGGAGCATCAAAAGCCAACCTGATTATTATTTCTCAGTTAAATAAAGACAGTTTAGTGTTTCAGCAAAACCACTAATTTATAAGTAATAGAGCTAAGGAGTAAAATGTAATACTCATTTCAAATAAAGCAACACTTTATCAATTTGCTGTCTTAGAATTATCATTCAGTTTACTTGAATAGCTAATTAGCAGAGAGGTCAGAACCATCTGTGACCTAGAAAGACAATAAATCAAATTCTATCTTTTAAAATATATAATAATCATATCTAATTCTTCTAATGTTTGAAGGAAGCATGGAAACAGAGCAGATACCATACAATTTGTCTAAACCTACTTTGCCTAACATTCACTATATAATTATTAAACCATCATCTAACCTCCAAGCAAATTTAGAAATCTCACAGGTTACCAGTCCTTGACTTCAAGGAGGAAAAAAAAGCTCCCACTGGAGAAATAACCATGAAGTATGTGCCTGTGTGTGCATTATTATTATTGATGTAATTGCTTCAAGTAATACTCTCACTCCACATAAAGAAAAATCTATAGGGAAGTTCTCTGATTTATCTCGTCATTGCAAGGTGTCCTCAATACCTAAGTAGAGTGAAATATTTATGTTTGTTAAAAAGGAAGTGCTAATTGGCCAATCTGGCTAAAGTCCCTGTAGGGAAAAAAGGATGAATGGAAGGTTGTTAGGAAGTGTAAACAGATTAGAAGGGATAAGCCAAAACTGTAAATCAAAACTCAAATAACAGAGAAAAGAGAGAGAGAGAGAGAATTTATGGTTTAGAAAATGCCATTAATTTACCCACATGCTAATACTGACAGTGATGAGGCTACTGGGAAAAGCTTCCGCTCTCACTTCCCAGAGATCTGATAGCAAGAGTCCCAAGAATCATGTGTAAGGCTTTGCAGTAGAGCAGCACCAGACAAAGCCTGGTGCCTAGATCTTAGCTCCACTCAACCAATCAGAAGTGTCTGAGTGTCTACTGCTAGGCCAGGTAGTATGCAAAGGGAAGAATGAGTCAGAAGTAAATCTTTCTCTTAAAGGATCTGAGTAAAAAATTTCATGAGAGTAAAGAGAGCAGTTTTCAGACTTTAGCAAAAGTAATCTCTTACAGATCTCCACCAGGTAAAACTGACGATAAAACAGTTCTCTGGGTGAAGTGGAAGGCCAAAGTCCTAGGTTCTGCCTGACTTAGCATTTTCTGTGCCACATCCTTCAACACTGTAGAGTTCTAAATCATGTTCAGGAATCCAGTAGTGTCCATATATTATCATTTGCAAACAGTCATTGTGATACAGCCAACCAAGATAGAAGGTGACATGTTCCATGCAGGAAAAAGAGCAATGTACAAAGAGAAATTTGAATTCAATTTTATTTTATTTTAATTAAACAAATAACTTTTTAAAGATCACTCTTTTTTTTTTTTTTTTTTTTTTTTTTTTTGGTAACTTTACAATTTCTGAGGCAAGGATCTCCACCAGATAAGGAACTTAGGAAAATCTTTCCAAACTATATATTATTGAGCCTTGATTTTAGATTTTAAAATCTGAAGGATGAGAGAGAAAGTATTCCAACCAGAGAAGGGAACACATACCAAGCCCTGAGATGACCAGTGTGCTGGGGTGCAGGGATCAATAGGAAAGAGGGTAGGAGACATGATATATCATGACTGGTACCGAATGGTGGCCAGCAGCCAGGAGGAGGGTTTTGATTTTGGTCCATGTGCAGCAGGAAGCCAGTGGCAGATTTTAAGCACTCCAGTTTCATGACCTAATTTATATTTCTAAAGGGTCACTTTGGTTGTAAGGTAGAAAGTAGACTACAGGTGACCTGAGCAAAATCAGAGACTGCTATCACTGCACAGACACTGAGATTTGAATGCAGAAATGGAAACCAGCAGACAGATCGATAAAGTGTTTTGGAGGCAGAGTTGAGAGTTGAGGGTTAGAGGGGGCTGGGAATGATGAGGTGTTCCAATCTCTTGCCCAGTGCAGATAGAAATTATGAATCGAGAGGCAAATTGCGGCTCTGTTAGTGGTCCTGAAGTCACCAGATGCTGCTGGGTAATGCTGGACTCCAAAAGTTGACACAGCTCGTGCCGGATGGCATAGGTGGATTCTGCTGGGTGCTGGTCTCTGCCACTGCCATTCAGGGTTGGCTTGTGCCAAACACCGCCACAGGACTGTCTGGTGCCAGCTTCCATTACTGATCTTTGGTGGCTGCTGCTCTCTGGATCTCTTCAGGGCTGATAGTCCCCCATGTTTGTTGCTCTTTATTTGAGACAACCAATCTGTCCATACTACTCAGGAAAAATCCCAAGTGGATTTACAGAACCTTCAGAGCACACCATACCCAAAAAACAAATCTCAAGCAGATTTGGAGGCCCATGGAGTAAGTCTTTTTCAGGATCTCTGCAGGGGTCAGGGCAGTAGGAGTTCTTGAGACTAACCTGGGAAGTGTGAAGGGAGTGCTGCTTTGATAGAAGCTGCAGGGCTGTGATTAGACCAAATGTAGGCCTATGGGTGGTTCAAATTCAGGACAATGGGTTGGTCCAAGTGAAGGCCTGGGCCAGGAAGGCACCCAGATAGCTTCCCCTGTCTTAGCAGCAATTCAGTGAAGAAGCAGGCTGCAAGCTACTTGATGAGCAGCTGCCCCCTCTGGAAAAATAGTGAGACTGAAATAAGGAATTGTCAAAAGAGTTAAACTGTGTTCAGGACAGCGAACGGGGATTTGAGGGGGTTGGAGATGTTAACACTGATCCCAGGCCCTTCATGTTAGCCACCCCTGGCTGCCCCTCTTTCAGAGAGCAGCCCCACCCTTCAAATGCTGCACCCTGTGGGATTGGCCTGGGGGAGAATGGCCCCTAAGTAAGGAGGAGGACTCTGAGGCCAGCCATCCCTTAAGGGGGATGGAGGAGGAAGGGCTTGACAACCTCAGGTCAAACAACGCCCCCTTCAGGCCAACTTGGAAAAACTGAAAAGTCACGTTTGTTGTTTGTCTCAACAGGGCACAGAAGAGTCAAGGACAGTCCATACCCAGCTACTGGCCTGGACAGTAAGTGGGTAGATGGACGTTTTGTTGAGATGAGAAGCCTAAAAAAGCAGGGGTTTGAGAGGAAGGTAGAGGAATGAAGAACTGGAAAAAAGACAAAGACTTCTCAGTTTGGGCTTGAAGAACCAGCCCACCATTCTCACAGAATCTTCAGAGCAACCATATAACATGACTCCCATTTTTCACCAGGGGAGACTGAAGTCCAGGCAAGCCAAACAACCAATGTGCCCTTGCACACTCAACGATGAAGTGCCAGGGCTGGGCTTCAAGCACAGGTGTGATCACAGCTTCCACACCCACAGTGTTTGCACACCAGCTCCCGCCACAGAAAGACTGAGTGCTGTGCTGGCTTCATCTCAATGAGCTGCTCTTGCTCTGTTTATCAAATTTGGCAAATGATACTTGCTGCATAAAAGTTATAAGAACTGAGGTGATAAAATGCGATATTCTCTCTGCTCTGTGCAGTCATTTATAAGAATAAAACATTGTCAGACAATAAATTCTGTCACATGTCCTGCATGCTGTGAGCTCTGAATGTTCTGATTGTGACCACGGTCACAGAACAGCCGGACAGACTGTTGCTGCTTTATTTAGTTTCCTGTCACCGGGCTTTCCAGTTCCTACACCTGGGGGCTCTGGAGAAGACTCCCAGCTTTTGCCCTGAGCACTTGAGGATCTTTCTGCTTTCAGGCTTCCATTTGCGATTTACCTTCAGTACATGAAGTGCCATGTCGAGCCTGGATTGACATTTCTCCACAGAGGGATGCTGTCACATCCTTGGTGGCGGCAACTCGTGTCCTCTGTGGGAAGCTTTCTTAGGACACTTTACAAACTGGGAAACACTCAGCGTGCAGCTGAGAGAGCCCTTGACAGCTGCTAAGCCACTGTCTCTTGAGATAGGAGGTGAGAAGAAAAGAAAACAGGAGGGAAAGAGATCTGCAAATTTTCCTGGGTCCTGTACCCTGGGTGGGTATCTCTACCCAAATTATTTCCCTTAATTCATATAACATTGGGAGACTATAATTAGTGTTCTCATTTTAAAAACCAAGACTCTGGAACTCAGAGTTCATTTAATTTGCCAAATCTTACACATCAGGTTAGAAGCAGTCAAAATTCTGAAATACATATATCTGACACTATGTGTACTGATAAACATAAATAAATGAATGAACAGGAGGCCATAGTGCCAAAGCATTGAATCAGAAGTGAGAGGAGACAGGAAGGAGGACAAAAGCATCTTCTGAAAGTATAGAGTCCTATTGAAAATATGAAGTCACAACTCTACGGTGGCTGAAAATTAATTTGATTTTCAACTCCATCATGTCAGAAAAAAATCTAGGTTCAGCTATTGTTATACGTATAGAATGTAGGTTATCGAACTATAATGGAAAAGACTGGCCATATTTAACCAGCCAGATTTTTATTTCCCAAGGCCGTGATAAGGAAGATTACTGAAATTTAGTTTGCATAATCATAAAGAAAGTACGTTAGCAAAAAGTGAAGGAGGGTAGCCGATTCTATTGCTAAGGAAAATCGATTCTCCTATCCAAATGAGAAAGCCAAGTGAAAAATGGAGATTTACATGGCTACTTTTCACCAGATGATTTGATTCATGTAAGTACATTCCATACCTTCCTGACTCCTAAATTCAGAGTGGCGCAGTTAAGCTGATGCATATCAGAGCAGTCTCTCTTTCTCATTTCAAGTTGATAATTTAAACGGTTATATTAAAGTTTCTGTGTTGCCTTTCAGGGCTTTAAAAATGAAGCAAGTTTCTGTTCTCCGTCATACTCAGGAGCCACGGAAATTAATGTGATATTGTCTTTAATGAAACAGTGGGGATATGTGATTCGCGCTGCTGCCCGACCCTTTCCTTCTCTTTAAAACGCCATAAAGTGAAAAATACAACAGCTGTGTCGTATTAAAGAGAATTGCAAATGCACATTAATCTAGCTCAGGAAATACTTTACATATTCAGAGAATTTATTATTTATATGAATGGAATCAATCTAGTTTTCCCATTCAGTAAAACAGCAGTTATTCAAAGAGCTTCGCCAAATACTTCAACCAAAGACCAAAAAGAAATCATGTAGGATCTAAGCAAAAGATGCATTTTCTTTCCCCAGAAATACGGAATAAACAAAAAAATGCCCGATGTTATTGTTCACTAAATATAGAAAGGCATATTCTCTTGCCTAGTTTAGCAGATTCGCCGATTTCCATATGACCTCATCTCATCAAAAGAGTCAATTGTTCAGGTTGAGGGGCTGATGCGTCCCGACCCAGGTACTTTTTTGTGCTGGTAAATTATGTCTGGAGAAGACCTCCTGGTGAGTGGTAATGCTTCCTCATTATGCTTCTTCTATTATCTACTTTGGATGCAGATATAAATTATTTAAAACAGGAGAGGTTTCCCTTGCTAATTAATGGCAGGCTGACTACCAGCTCCATCAATGCCTAAGGCTTCATTCCATGTGCAATTCTCCAGCCAGTATAATAGCCCACTTCCAGGGTTTTGCGAGGTAATTTTAATCAGTCACTGTGTTCCATGGAAACCCGACAGCTGTGCACTTGGATGACCTTATTATCATTAGCAGAGAATTAGTTATTGAGCAGGGAATTTTTCATCAGGAAAGACTACATGATTTCATTACTTGGGAATGGCCAGGTTCTATTTATTTTTTTCTGACTGTAATTTACAATTTAGGAAATGAGCACATTTAGAGTGAAATTCACACTTTGATGAAGAGGGATATATCTGAAGTTTCCTTTTAACACATTTTCTATATTCCTTTATTCTCTCCCAGGGAACAGGAGAATTGCCATCATTTAGAAGTTCTTCCAGCAAGTGAACAGAGAGAGTACTCAATGGCTTTTTCTTTTCGCTTTGGAAGCATCAAAAGTTGTCTTCCAGGGACCAGGAAATCAACAATTCTCTGCTATAGTGGAAGAAATCTTTCCAATAATTGCCCTGAAAAGGAGATCTTTAAGTCCCAGGGATGGAGGAAGCACATTCTCATGCTAAGATCACCCCAGAAAAGGTCCCCAAACTTGCAGGAGATAAGATCACTCCCCAGGGTGTGTTTCAAACAAGTCTGTGAACATGAATTTCACTACCCTGGTGCAGCACATAAAGCACTTTTATATCAGGCATCCCAGTACTCCACATCAGAAGAGAACTGCCATTGATTCCCCCTCTCAGACCTCTAAATTTGTCTGTGTTTCCTTTAATTTAATATCTGACCAAGCTTTCATCTTTTAAAAACTACTCTTAATTGAAGAACATACTGTTCTCTCTTCTATAAAAGTAGCTTCTCTAGAGAGGCAACAGTTTTGTCAAAATTAGTCCCTTAACTCTCAATAATTATCAAAAGCTCATTCTCCTTGCTGTTAACATCTATATGATACGTAGGTCAGTTGCTGTGTAGTCCTGTCAAATGGGGCATGACCCTATACACAACTAAAATTTACCTGGGGGTGTGCACTTAAGGACAGTAAGAGTAGTACAGACTGTGCAACCTCCTTCCCCTTCTTCCGTGGACCACCAAGGAGATTTCTAAACTCACACTACCTCAGTTTTCTGTGTAGTTTCTTGCCTTGCCTCTCTGTGGGCATCTGTGAGCAAAATTGTGAAGGGTGTAATATAAGACTTCAGCCCTCTACTTACCCTATTTGTCTGTCTTTCTTCCTCCTCCATCTCCCTCAACACAGCGGTGTTCTAAATGAGCCAGGCTGATGCTGAGGTAAGACCCTTGAAAGGAATGTAGTGGATGCAGTGCTTTGGCCAGGGCTGTTCACCAGGGCCAGCACACCCATCTCTCATTGGCTAGAAATGTGAACTAAAATCCACAGTAGCATCCATCTCTTTCTCTCTGGCACTATCCCCCTGCTTTGCTTTCTGACTACCAGGAACTAAGCGGCTTTGCTCTGCCACACCTTCCACATGATGATACTGCCTTGGAGCCAGCGAACCATGGACAAAATCCTCTAAAACTATGAGCCACATTAAACCTCTCCTCTTTTAAATTGTGGTGTCAGGTATTGTGTCCCAGAAATGAGAAAGCTAATACACCAATCAAAGACAGGGGATTACCAAGTAATACCCCCGAAGGTAAAAGTTACTACAAGGAAGACAAAAGGGCTAACAAGTAAGCTACAGACTACTGTCACAACCCAAAATAAAATAAAGGTGTAGAATGTAACTTTTTACATCTTCCTCGAACACGTCTACTTAAATGAGCAGGGCCCCATGGCATTCTCTGGCTGCTTGTAACACCCACTTCAGAGCATTGTAATGAACTTTCGCTCTGAAGTTCCTACAGCCTAACCTTACTGGCCGTACGAATTTCCGCTCTGTATACCATAAAAGGGTGTTCTGCAAACACAGGATGGCTCATTACTGCTCTCCAGAGTTCTTCTTGAAATCCCAAGGCTGAGCGGCCCATCCTACCCTTCATACCCCACGCCAACTCTCCGCCTCTCTCGTCACTACCCCGGATCACGGGCTCGCCTCCGTGGCCAGCTCTCATTCTTCTTCTCACTCTGGAAGTTCAATCTGCTGCCAAGAAGTTACCTTAGACACTCAAAGATGTTTATTCTTTATAAAGGTGATTTTTTTTCTTACATGTTTGCCTCAAATACGGACATGTTCTTTCTCTCAGACTCTTTTCCTACTCATTCACAGGAAAGAGAGCCAACATTCTCCTGCCTCCTCCTTAACACAAGTAAGCCCAGAGCTACAAAGACTCAGACTGACTAAGCCCTTGGTGCGTTCCAGGCACCACTCTGAGTGCTGTCCATGCTTTATCTCATGTAATCTGTGTAACAGCCTTGTGATATAGATGTTCCTATTATTACCCTCACTGTAGAGATAAACAAACAGATACAGAAGGGGAATCTAACTTTTCTTGGGCCACATGACCAGAAAGTGGCCGAGCCAGGATTTAAACTCAGCCAGTGTTCTCAAAACATAACCTCTTTTGCCTGATCCCATTACCATAATCTGTTGACTCCCAGTTCCTGCTCCTCCCCATGTTGATTTCCTTTCTACTCCAAATGCTCCCATCCCCTGTAATGACATCCTCGGGACTGAAATATAAACATCGCCAACAATAACCTCACCAAAGCCCTAATGTTCAGGTCCTTGCCCTCATATATTTCAAAAGCATTTGCCATGAGCCTCAAGCAGTTGACTCCTACATTCATCCTTTCCCTGAACCCTCAACACTGAAATGTCCCCGCTGACCCCCAACCTTCTATCCTTTACTTACCCTGCTTCTTCATTCCTTCCAAACTGCTTTCTCCAACCATTTTTCCCTCTTGGGGATGCCCTACTTCTCTTTCTACTGATGTCTTTCCTTCCTCTTCTGCCCAGCTAGTGTTCTCATCTTTCCTTTAATTACTCTTTCATCAGCACTTCAAGTTCTTTCACCTTGCCCTTCCTGCACATATTCAGCTAATATCAAGTCTTGAATTTTTCTGTTGTCTTTTTTTTTCATTGTCTTCCTTAGGAGTAAAGGGGGAAAAAATCCAAGTTCCCAAACAAAACCTTTAAGGCACTGCATAGTCCTCTCCTCCTGCTCCTCTCCCATGACTGATCAGTCTCTAGATCTTCTTGTCAGATGTCTTCCTTCCTTTCCCCTTTTGGAGAAAGGGATGATGACTGCCTGGATGGAGAATTGGGGGAAGGAATGGGAGGGTGGCAGGACAGGAGGAAAGATGATGACTTAGAGATGCTTACTCTGAGCAGGTACAAAAATAAAGGTGCCACTGTACTGCAGGGGAACCTGTGAGGAGGGAAAGAAGCTGAGAAAAGCATCAAAATGGGCCTTCTCAGATCAGGGGTGCTGATGAAACACCCACGTAAAAGCATTGTAAAAACAGTAGTTATTGTAGTTAAACATTAATGCTTCCAAAAATTGTGTAAATTTTACTGTGATTGCGTGCCAATACTTAGGCATGAGATGCAGTTTATATACATTGCCAAAGCAAATGAATTCAAAAATATTTAGAATATAATTGCCAGTCAGATACTTGATAAAATAAAGAGATCAATAGAACTTACCCATATAGCTGTAAGCTACTTAGAAATGTAAAAAAAAAAAAAACAGCCTGGTCTGAAATAAATGAAAATGCATGGATAAAGTTAGCCATCTCACATTTCACTAAAAAATTATGCGATGTACATCTAAACACCTGTCATAATTAACAGGAAATTTATACACTGATAGTTTAATGCACTTAGCCATCAGGACTCACATAGTTACGTATTAAAACCAAATTTATCTTGGTCATTCATTGACGATACTTTTAAAAGTAGATTTATGTACATAATTTCATTTAATTTTCCATGACTCACCTTTGAAATGATTTCAAGACCTTAGCTTAAGATTTTGTAAAGTCTGAAGTTTTGATTTTCTAGAGAAAGTATGGAAATGAAAGATAAAAACTGAGGACAGTTAACAAAAATGCAATATACTTTTTACACCTTAGTAACTAAGAACCACATAATGCTTACTAATTGCAAGAATTAAGGCTTTACCTGTTTTATTTTTATCATTAAAAATATTTTTTCCCGCCAAAACTAGTGTTTCTCAAGGGCTATGTGGTTTTTCCTGTATCAGAAGTTCAAGACGCAGAGTGTTCACTGCGCTTAGAGAGACAAAGGCCCTGAGTTCATCAGGCCGGAGTCCAAATTCCCCAGGCACTTCATGTATCTGGACAGCCAGTTCATTTTGAACATTCCTTCTGGGCCACGGACAGCTCCAGGTTTGGGAGACACTGCAATAAGCCAGGTTGACAGGGTCTCTTTCACGGCTGCATAATGATATACATTCAGTCTTTCTTCCACAAAAATATATTAAAATTATATTTTTCATTTATAATGGAATATTATTTGAACTTGTTTATTTTTTGCCCCCAACCTTTATTTATTTATTTTTGATTTTTTTGAGATAGGTTTTCACTTTGTAGGTCAGGCTGGCCTCAAACTCACAGTGATCCCCCGGCCTCCACTACCCAAGTGCTTGGGTTAGAGTCACCCACAACCATGCCTGGCTTATTGTTCTTGTAATCTAAAAAGTTAAAATGAACACATTTTTATGGGCCACTGGGTCCTAGGATCCTATCCTGGATCCCAGGCAGGGTGACTTCTATGCCTAACGGAGGAGGTGGCTAGCTCTGATCATTGCTACCCTAGGTCTTACATTCTAATGGGTGGACAATAATAAAGAGACCATAAATAAATCAAGGTGAGACTATCATAAAAGTATCATGAAGGCAGCTGATCTGGATATCTTAGAAAGCAACCAAGGGAGAGGGTAAAACAGATAATTCCAGAGCAGCCTCCCTGGTAAGATCACACTAGAGGTCGGTGCTTCAGTGACTAGCGGTCCTGATCTTCTGAAGATCTAAGAGCTACGTAGAAGGAGCAGATGAGGTAAAGGCAGGAGAGTGTGGTACTCTTTAGGAAAATGAGGAGGCCAGTGAGGCAGATCCACAGGTAGGGTCACATCATGCACAGTCTTACAGGCAAGAATTTGGATTTTTCTCTAAGCTAAGGGCCTACCTGGCTTGACTTGGCAAATGGTTTACAAGGAGAAGCAGGAAGATAGTAGGCTGCTGCTGATCGCTCCAGTGAGAGGAAGCGCTGTTGAGTGATAGGATGGTAAGAGCAGAGATGAAAGGATAATGGATGTAAGATGTCCTTGCAATTTCGAGTCCACAGAGCTGCAAACAAATTGATGAAATAGGGTACAGGCAGAGCAAGGCGGAAGCAAAGGTGACTTTGGGAATTCTTGTCTTAGAACTTCGGGGAAGGAGTGATATTTTTTAAGCACCGTTTCACCAGCTAAACTAGTCAGTAATAAAATATGACCTGCCTTACAGTGCTGTGATTCTCACACATCATTTCAAGAGCATGTTTGTGGAGGGGGCACAGCAAATTTGTGAATCTGGGTTATTTCTAGTGTCGTGAAAATGATTGTTTTGGCGAACATACTGCTTGCTACAACTCTGTCAAACTGTTTTGTCAAGAAAACCTGGCCCTTTGCTTCCCCATCTTCTTGCCTTTTAGCCAAATGTGGGTGCTTGGCTCGCCTAAACTTGCTTGGCCAGCCTAGACCCATCCCTTCTAGGAGGACCTAATTGACTCAGTATTAACTATCCCATCTACCTCCTCCAACACTACTTTTGCCCACACATCAAATTTCTTTTGTGTTCCTGATAACACGTTATCAGCTGGATCCGAATCTTTCTTTGTTCACTGAAGTACATTTCAAATCACCTGCATTTTCATCAAACTGGATTACTAACCCAACAAGGAATGATAAATTCAGGTTTTTCTTTTTATTCTCCTTGTCTTCTTATTCTGTACACTTGCTCTGAATGATCTCATAGATTCATTTATCCTCCAAATACTTAGCGCTGTTTAGATGTAATGATAACAACAATAAAAGCCAGTATTTACATAGTACATACTATATGTGCCAGGCATTTACTTCATCTTCAACATGAGCTTGTACGTTAAGTATCACTGATATGTTTACATTAGAGGTGAGAAAACAGAAGGTTAAGCTATGTTAAGAAACTTGGTCAGCGTCACTCGTGCCTGATGGAGTCAGGAGTCAAGCCCAGATGCTCTAGTATCACTATGTTATCACAACCAGCCCGTACTGCCTCATTAGCATTGATACTGCACCTGAATCACAAACTCAGACATCTATTTTCTTACTAGTAATCTTTGAATGGTTCACAGAAATCTTAAACTCAAAGTATTTAAAACCAGGGAACCAGTTTATCTTTCTCGTACAAGCTCTCCTTCTGTTCGTCAACCTCAGTGAATGGTATTCCCATCCATCCAATTGCTCAAGCTAGAAAATGTGTGTGTGTGTGTGTGTGTGTGTGTGTGTGTGTGTGTTTTACTGCAGATTGAAATCAACCCCTTCACTCTAAGCTTCATTCGCTACCCTTTTAAATTTTTTTATTTGGAGACAGGGCCTCAATAAATTGCCCAGGCTGGACTCAAACTTGTAACCCTTCTACCTCAGCCTTTCCGAGTGCTGGGATTACAGATGTGTATGCACCACCACGCCTGACTTCAGGCTAGACATCATCATGTCACTTTTAACTTTGTCCCAGAAACTTCCACGGCCAGCCAGAATCCAGTCACTTATAATTTTCCGCCACTTTGACAACTCCTTAGTATATTTTGAATTTATTCACTTGTCTAGCCTCACTCTTTTAACTGCAATCTATCCCTCGCCCTTTGTTACCTTAATTTACTGCAACAGCCTCCATCTGGTCTCTGCCAATAGTGAGGATTTATAATCTGTTAAAAGAAAAAAAGAAGGAGACAAGAGGCCATGACCAGGAAAAATAGGAAGAGTGTTGTGATTGATTGGCGATGTCTGTCATAGAATCATGAGTTAGCAGTCACAATAGTACCAGGATTTGCCCAGTTTGCTGAGCATTTTAACACAGCACATAATATATGGAGAGCACATAAATCATGTTAAATAAATGGAAAAAAAATAATGTCTTAGTGTCTGTCTGACCCTGAAGACAATGTTCTAGAGTTCTAGATTATAAAAAGTCAGTCAACAGTTATGTGTGTAGCAGAGCACTTTATTGCTAATGATAACTGATCTTTTCTACCAACTCAGTATAATCTAACATTTTTTGAAAGCTAATTCTCATTTCTTTTTTTTTTTTTTTTTTTTTTTTTTTTGGTTTTTCTCCGGTACCAGGAACCAAACTCACGACGTTGCGCTTGCCAGGCAGGCGCTTTGCCGCTGAGCTAAATCCCCAGCCCCAAGCTAATTCTCATTTCTTGCTGTGGTCTGTTAGTTTATAGCAAGTTTCTCAAGCTTCTTCTCCACCTCTGCCCACCAGCCCTCCCCTGTACCCTTCTGCATTCTCCCAGGTTTTGGTAACCTGATCATCTTAAATTTTGTCAATATACCCATGATGAATTTATTATACACCCTAAGGGTGTCCCACTTATCATGTGAACACATCCAGGAAGAGCAGGTAATTCCAGTTTCTTAATCCTTCACAGGTTGAGAGACAATCATTACACTATAGACCTTCACCTTGATTTGGAGATTTATGTTCCTCTCACACCTACTTCTATCCACTAACCTCTTGAATTATGTTATGACCTTTTTAATAGGGTTCCCTTTCTCTTTGTCTTTGGGTCTGCTCTCTAAACATGTCAGGTATTTCCTCTGCATATGATGAATATTTTATATCTGCCTGATTGCTTTATTTTTACTTCTTGGAAAAAGCAAGTTTTTATTTGGTAAATGGTTTGGTAGATAAAGAAGTTATGTTTCTTATTCTATATCCTTGTTCTTGATACAATCAACAAGAACAGTCACTAATTCTCATCTAATTTATAAAGGTTACAGTGGTTTGTTCAGTTGCCTCCCTCAAGATTTAAGGAGCTTACTACTAATAATGCAGAACTGCTGAACCACAGCATCTATTGGTCTGTAAAACTGAAGACATTTTAACATTTGCAGTATACTGTAATTAATTCTGATCAGAATCCACAGTCGAGAGTTATTATCGGCTAGAGAGAGTTGGAAAGCTACTGCCCATTTTGGAGGTGAATCTTTGCAAATGCATTTTGTTGTTGCCAAATAATTAGGAGTTAACATTCAAGCTTATATGAATGATTGCAAATGGGTAGGAAAATGTGTTTCAGCAATTAGTCACTCTTTTTTTTTTTTTTTTTTTTTTTGCTGTTCTGGCTTTTCTTTTGCGCAAAAACCCAACTTGCATATATAATTCATACATGCCAAGTAGCATAAGTGTTCTTAAGTGATGATTAATCCATTTGAAAGAAAGAGGCTCTTCAGCTATTAGGAAATGTAAAACAAAAAAATAAAGAACTAAGTGTCCCTGGACCCCTCCCTTATCAGGACACTGGCCTTGAGTGGCATCAGAAATAAAGTCTTAGGGTCCTAAGTTCCAGATAGGGTTTTTTCCCTGAAGTGCACGGGGTGCAGAGGAACCTAAAGATACTACAGAAGTCAAATTCAGTAACCAAGTGGTAAAAAACAGACCAAACTTTGGAGTGGTATCATGCAGTGTCAGATGGGTAAGAAACAAGCAAGGAAACTACTATGTCATAAGGCAGTAGATATGACCATGTTTAGGAATTCCCTAAATGAAGTTTTATTGGAGAGGTACATGGTGCATGGGGGGAAAGTCAGGGACACACGTTTCCCAAAATGCCATGAGGGATTATTGAACCTACTCTATGCAATAAACCTGAGTAGAGGAAGTAGTACACGCTAAGGTGACTCTGCTGCCATCCTGCTGTGAGGGAGCACAGGTTGTGACGGAAGACAGTGTGGTAAACACAAACAGGTATGGAAGTGCTGCTCAGGGCAACAGGATGCAAGCAGCATCATTGGGAGCACAGCACTGGAGTCTCACCAGCCGGGACTCAGCTAGGTTTGGTTCTGAGCTGGCACCAACACTGTATGTGACCTTGGGTAAAAATACCTACGGATCCTGGGGCTTACTTCATGATGTTATTGCAAAGATTAAATAAGACATGGGAGACAGTTATAGAGATATATGCCCTAGAGTAGCAGAAAGAGAGTAGGCGCAATTTGCTAGCTAGCAATAGTAGTAGAAACAACCACAGAATGAAAAGTACTGGTCATTTGAGAAATTCAAATTAAAACAACACTGAGATTCCATCTCACTCCACCAAGAATGGCTATTATCAAGAAAACATCCAATAACAAAATGACCAAGAGGCTGTGGGGGAAAAGGAACGCTTCTCCACTGTTGGTGGGAGTGTAAACTGGCGCAACCACTGTGGAAATCGGTGTGGAGATTCCTCAAAAAACTAGGAGTAGTGGTCTCCTTTGACCCAGCTATTCCCCTTCTGGGTATCTTCCCAAAAGAATTAAAAGCATCATACCACAGCAATATGCACGCACACATGTTTATAGCAGTGCAGTTTATAATAGCTAGATATTGGAAGCAACCCAAATGCCCATCAACCAATGAACAGATAAAAAAGTGGGCTTTTCTTAATGGAGTATTACTCAGTCATTAAGATAAAATTGAGACATTTATAGCTAAATGGATGGACCTTGAGAGCATAATCATAAGTGAAATAAATCAGACACACATGTAAATATCACATTATCTTTCTGGTGTGGCAAACTGAAAATGTAAATAAGAATACAAATGTACAATAGATATTGTAGATAAAATAAGGAAAAGTTGTTTAAAAGGAAAAGGGAAATAGGGAGATGGGAGGGAAAAAGGAAGGAAGGAAAAGAAAAAAATGAGAAAAGAAGGATAAAATGAAAACCAAGCTTTGTACACAGGGAAGGGAAGGAGGTTTGAAAATAGGGGATGAGAATCGGGGAATAAAGGAGGAATCAAGATATATCATGTACAGATACAAAGTCACTATGATAAATGCGGTTATTATGTATACCTAAATTGTACCAGTAAACTTAAATTTAAAAAAGAAAAAGAAAAGTATGATTTGTAACGAGATGGAAATATAAACCAAGCACCGCTGGGAGTATACACACAGGAAAAATCTCCCTAAACTAGGAAATTTATGATAATACTTCCCAGTGTCCAGCCTTTCAGGTCTCAAGAAATGCCCATTTCATTTGTCCAGGCCAAAAGTCTCAGTGTCATCACTGGCTCTTCTTTCTCTCACATCTCACGCCCAAATGATCAGTGAAGCCTGTGGCTCCACTATCAATTCTATTTAGAATTCATCCATTGCTCCCTCCGAGTCCCACTGCCTGCCTCTTTTAACCCCATTATGTATTGTCTGGTTACTTCAGCAGTCCCTTATCAGGCTTCCCTGCTCCTGCCCTTTTTTCCATGAATTGTCCTCCATGCAGCTATACAGTAGTTCTTTAGAAATGTTCAATGACTTTACCCTACACTCTGAAAAGGAGTCCTCGGCCAAGGAAAGCTCTTGGTCACTATGTCCACCAGGCCCTTGCAATCTGGCCTGCACCCACACCTGTCCATCTCCCTTTCTCACTCTGCTCCTGTAATGCTGACCTAGTGTTCCTCAGCCACATCAAAACTGCTCCTGCCTCACCTCACTGCTGTTTGTGTTTCTTTGGGCCTTTGAAGAAGTAGATGGATTAGAGAAGGAAGAAAATTACTGAGACAAAATGCAGTAGAGTATCAAAGAGATGGAGGGTGAAAAGGTGAAGAAAGCTTTTACTGCGATGTTGTTCTGACACCTGACAGGAGGGAGATTGCTCATGAAGGTTTCAGGTACAGTGCACTTCCAAGAAAGCTCCTGGTGAGCAAAGGGACAAAATATAGAGAAGCTCATACGAGAACATAACATGAACGGCCTCTCATCCAAATCCCAGCAGAATCCTCATTTCCACGTAAACCTTCATGAGCCTGGCCCTCGCTGTCCACATTATTATTAATATAATAAGACCCTGGTCTTCTGAGCTTGGACCAGAAGTGTTTTGAAACACTTCTGTAAGACAACCTTTTCATCAACATTCTCATCAACCTGCTCTGATAGTATTTTGGGCTTTCTTTAGTACACATCTCCAAGCTTTTCAAATTCCTCCTATAAACCAGTTCCAAAGGCTTCTGAACTACATAGTGAAGTATAGCCACAGCAAGACCAATTTTCTGTGATAGTCAACTTTTTGTCATTGGTACAAAATGCTCAAGTGTAATGGCTGATATATTGTGTCAATAGTGACTCAGTGGAGGACCGTGGTCCTCATTTTGTAAACATCCCCATCTTGTGCAAAAGGAGGGCACAAAGATGATGTGAGTGGTATACCTGCCCTGGAGGTGGCATCCTGAATATAAGAGAAGAAAAGAGGCTTGCACTTCCCCCTGTTGGCTCTTGTTGCTTTTGCTGTCTTCTGCTGCCTTGAACTGTTGCCCCTGTGCCACACCACCCTGCTTTGGGACTAACTAATTACAGACTGAAACCACAAACTGTGATTTTTTTTTTTTTTTTTGGTACCAGGAATCGAACTCAGTACCTTGAGCTTGCCAGGCAGGCACTTGGGCTACTGAGCTATATCTCCAGCCCCTCACAAACTGTGATCTAAATAAACCTTCCCTCCCTTAATTTGGGGTGTTGGGTATTTTGATTCAGCAATGAGAGAAAAGTAACTAAGAATTTGATACCAAGGGTGGGGTCACTGTTGTGACTATACCTGATCATGTGGTTCAAGAACTTTTGGGAATGGCTTGTGGGAACCATATGGAAAGGTTCAGAGATATCACCTGAAAAAGTAGAGCTGGAACACCTTAGCACTGTTCTGTACAGGATATTCTGATCAGAGCCCAGAAGACCAGAAGTCTGATAGAAGTCTTGCCAGTGAAGATCAGGTTCAGGAGGTTTCTATTGAGATGAAGGACTGCAATGGTTGTTGGAGTCCATACAATATGTGTTATGGTTTGACAGACAGTTTGTCTGCATTTTACTTGTGTCCAAAAGAAAAACAGAAAAGAATCAAACATTATCAGAGAAATAAGAGTCAAACTGTACAATAGATCAAATGGAATTAACAGACATACACAGAATCTTTCATCCATTGGCTGTAAAATGCACATTATTTTCATCAGTATATGGAACTTTATCAGGAATAGACCATTTAGTAGACCAGAAAACAAGATTTAACAAATTTTAAAACTTGTGTATTTTTTGCTCTATCTTTTCTGATCACAATGGAGCTAAAAACTATAGCAAGAGAAACATTAGAAATTATACACATACATGGAAACTGAACAACATACTTTTGAACAAACAATGGGTTATCAAAGAAATTGAAAATAAAATTTAAAAACTTCTCAGGACAAAATAGAAACACAATACTACCAAAGTCACAGAATACAACAAAAGCAATACTGAAATGTATGTTTATAGCAAGTAAATCCATACATTAAAAAAGAAAACTTCTGAAACAATCTAATGATACATCTCAAGGACCTAAAAAAGCAAGAGTCAGACAAACCCAAATGTAGTAGTAGGAAGGAAATAAAGATTAGGCAGAAATGATAGAAATAGAAACTAAAACGAATTGCAGAAGAATAATAAAACAAGCTTTTTGAAAAGATAAACAAAGTCAACTAATCTCTAGCAAGCCTAATGAAAAAAAAAGCAGATACATAAAATTATAGATAAAAAAAGGAGACATTATAACCTATACCAGAGAAATACAAAGGATCGTATGAAAAACTATATTCTAACAAATTAGAAAACCTAGAAGAAATGTATAAGTTTCTGGACACATACAACCTCCGAAACTGAGCCAAAAAGACATTTTAAAAATACTGAAGAGACTTATTTTTTAAAAAAAGCAATTCACTCAGTGATAAAATATTTCCTAACAACAACAAAAGCCTGACCAAATAACTTCATTGTTGAATGTTATCAAACTTTTAATGTACAAATAGAAATTTTTCTCAAACTCTTCTCAAAAAATTGGAAGAGAAGAAGCCATCCCAAATTCATACTATGAGGACAGCTTTATCCTCTTACCAACTCCAGACAGGGAAACAAGAATAAGCAAGAATTCACAAGATGAAAGAATTCTCAACAAAATGCTAGTAAATCTAATTCAAAAGCACCTCAAAAAAGACTGTTTATACCACGATCAAGTTGGCTTGACCCCAAGGATTCGAAGATGGTTCCATGTACACAGATCAATACACATAAATAACATCAAAAAAAAAAAAAGATGAAAATCATAGTCATCTCAATATATGCAGAAAACATGTTTGAAAAAATTCAGCATCTCCTTATGATAAAATCCCCAAGCAAATCAGGTATAGAAGGACCATACCGCAATATAACAAAGGCAATTTATAACAGACCCCTGCCAACATCATTCTGAATGGAAAAAAGCTGAAAGTATTTCCCTAAGATCGGGTAACAGACAAGGATGTCCACTCACAAGTGTTTGTTATTCAATGTAGTACCAGAAGTTTTAGCTAGAGAAACTAAGCAAAAGAAAGAAATAAAAGGCATTCAAACAGGGAGAAAAGAAGTAAAATTATCCTTGTTAATAGATACATGATTCTATATTTTTTAAAAAAAATCTAAAGACTCCACAAAAAAACTTAGAACTGATAAATAAATTCAGTAAAGTTGTAGGATACAAAATCCATAGAAAGTTTGTAAGGTATAAATACCAGTTGATTTCCTCTGCACCTGTAATGAATTGGCTGAGAAAGAAATCATGAAAACAATCCCTCTCACAATAGCTACAAAAATACAATACTTAGGAATAAATTTAACCAAGAAAGTAAAAGAGCTCTAAAATGAAAATTATAAAACACTGATGAAAGTAACTGAAGAAGTCACAAAAAAATTGGAGAAATCTTCCTTGTTTATTGATTGGAAGAATTGCTATTGCTAAAATGTCATATTGCCCAACGCAATTTACAAATTCAGTTTAATCTCTATCAAATTACCATGACATTCTTCACAGAACAAGCAAAAACTTCAAAAATTCAGATGGAAGCACAAAACCCTGAACAGCCAAAGCAAACTCAAGGAAAAAGACCAAAGCTGGAGGCACCCCTGTACCTGATTTCAACACATTACACAGTCAAAGTAACCAAAACAGCGTGAATGGGGCATAAAAATAGATTCACAGACCAGTGAAACTGAACAGAGATCCCAGAAATAAAACTGTGTATTAACATTCAACTGCTCTCTGAGAAAGGCACCTAAAACGAGCACTGGAGGAAGGACAGCCAAGTCAACAAAGGACACTGGGAAGTGAGATATTCACATGTGGAACCTTGAAAGTTGCTTCATACATCTTGCTTTGGACAAAATCACCTCAGAATGAATCAGACTTAAATGTAAGACCAGAAATTACTTTAGGAAAATATAGAGAAACACTTCAACACATAGGTGCAGACAAAGGAAAGAGTAGAGCAAGCAAAAGCAAATGGGATGGAAAAGCTTCTGCACAACAAAGGAAACAACAAAGAGACACACTATAGTAAGTGAGAAGACACTTGCCAATTACTCATCTGACGAAGGTTTGATACCTGCAATACATAAGAAACTCAGGCAACAACAGCAAAAGCTCAACTAGTCCAATTTAAAAATGGACAAATAGTCTGAATCGATGCTTTTCAAAAGATATACAAACAGCTGACAAATGCCTGATATCATTAGCCAACAGAGAAATACAAATCAAAACCACAGTGAGATATCATCTCACTCCAGTAGAATGGGTATTCTCACGAAAGCAAAAATAATAAATGTCAGCAAGGATGTAGGGCAAAGGCAATTTGAATACACTATTAGTTAAAATGCAATTAGTATAATTGGTAAAGGGTATGGAAGTTTTTCAAGACACTAAAAAACAAATCACTATATGACCCAGCTATCTTACTTCTAGAGATATGCAGATATAGATATATAGAGAGATGATAGATAGATGGATGATAGATAGATAGATGATAGATAGATGATAGATAGATAGATAGATGGATAGATGGATAGATAGGCAGATAGGCAGATAGCATAATGAGGTATCATACTGATGTAGCATCTGGATATAGATAGAGATAGATGAAGATGATAGAGATGGGGTGGGGGGAGATAGAGATACATAGAAATGAGCATACAAAGAGAGACCTGCATATCCATGTTTACTGCAACAATATGCACAACAGCTAAGATATGGAATCAGCGTAGGTGACCACCAACAGAGGACTGGATGAAGAAAATGTAGTGTACATATGCTCAAGGCAATATCGTTCCACCGAAAGTGAAGGAAGACATTCTGTCTTTTGCAGCAAAATGGATAGAACTGGAGAACATTCTGTGAAGCAGAATAAGCCACACTCAGAAGGACAAGTACCACACGTTCTCTCTCAAAAGTTGAACTAAAAAGTTGACCTGAATATAGAATAGAGATTACGAGAAGTTGAGATGGGTGTAGGGCTCAGGAGAGGGTGTCTAAGGGGAGGTTGGATCTGATCAGTGCACACTATGTGCAAGTGTGGAAATAACACACTGAGCCCCATTAATACATACAATTAATATAATGTTGAATAACTAAACAGAATATGTGGCATACAGACACAGTCAATATATATGCTATGAACAAATGATTTTAAAAGATACAGGTTAATTCCACCATGGAACGTACATATAACCTCCCTGCTGTTTTCAGAAATTGATTTGCCCATAAAATCTTATTTGATCTTCCCAACAGTAATAACAAATCCACTAACATTTCAAATTATAGAAGCCAAATATTAAAAAATAATGAAGTATATGAAGTTTTTCATTAGAACCCTGTACAATTCTCCATGTATCTATATTTAAGGGTATGTGACCCACATATTTTCATATAGCATTTTATTTCATTTCTTCCTTGATATATTTTAGTAGTTCTCAAAGTCCAGAGGGCAAAAAAACTTTTTTAGGATTACTTAATTCAGGGGTTTTCTTTTTATAAGTCATAGAATGGGTTTTCTAAGATAATGTTGACATCTTACACACTATCAGTAGCGTAGGTTTGCCAGAGGCAAACACTGATTCCATGTCTTAACCACTGTGAGATGAGAATTTACATGCAGTTGATTTGATAGACAGTTTGCTCTGGAAAAACTGGTAGAGTCATAGGGAAGTAGGACCATGTAGGGAAGGAGTCCTAGCAACGAGGTAGTATACTGAGCAAATCCCTTTAAAGCCATTTGGCCTAATCCTGCAGAGCAGGACAAGAGACAGCAGAGGTCCCTCCTCAGAGATGTCCTTGGAGAATTTATGCTCTTGGACTGGGCAGCCATGGGTGAGAGCCAGCTGCCCCCAAAGGGATGTAAATTCCCAGACACGGCACTTGGTTTTTTACTATGCATCAGCAAAGTAGGAGGCAGCGCCCTGCAGACAGGGCCCCACAAAGACCCTCATGCTCGCTGCTGGGGGTGAAAACACAAGGTGAGCCAGAGAGTGTGACAACGGTGGAGACTGGAGATGCCTGGGAAAGGGAAGGAGAGGACAGGAGACATGGGGACAGTGCCTGCTGCAGGCACTGACTGCAGGTGTGTCTCACCGAGCATGGGTCCGGAAGAAAAACTGCTTATAACAAACTAGTCAACATTCAACTTGGATTATATTTTCCCAACTTTCTGATTTCCCTTGCTATCCATGAGCACATATTGACGTAAGCAGTGGAACTTCCTTACAACTGTCCTGTATAATGATCCAAACGTTGTGCTTGGGAATGTAGTTTATGCCTTTTGCAGTAGGATTGTGTTACCAAAAAGAAAACCACACCAATTCAGTGTCCGTGCCGTCCCCCACTCAGGGGTTGACACTGAAGGCACCTTCTTGTCATACTGTGGTAACCCCAAGATCCCAGACAATCCCTTAAGACTGCTAAATCTTCTGAACCACTTGATGCTGAGCCAAGTGGCAATGTCAAACACTTCAGCCAGGTTAAGTCAAATTTTGGTGCCATTCTGTACGCTTGAAATTCTGTTCACAACAGCTTCTTTGTGAACACTGAAAGAAGAAAGCCACACTGTAAACCGTAGGCCCTGAGCAAACAATGTCCGCAGAGGCTGAGGATCAGCCTGCAGAGCGCGGCCCCAAGGCGGCTCCTTCCTGAAGACTTCAGGATTCTTTTCTGGCAACCAAAGTGCTCTTAGAAGTTCCCTTTTGCAGTCACTGCATCATTCCACAGTCCTTTGGTTCATATGCAGATTTGTTACTCAGCTCTGTAGATTTCTCCATTATCAGAATCCCCCGATCCCAGACAGGAAAGAAAAAATCTTCTCGGGCAGAACTGTTACCTACATTTGCAGAGACCCAGAGATAAAAAGCCAGAACTTGCAAAGGCAGATAGAAGAACAGGCAACCAGCCCACGCAGCTGCACCTGCAAAGCCACACAAACTCACAAGGTTCCTTCCATTCCATATTAAGAATTTTCTGCTCTTCCCTGCTGGACCCTTTCATTACTCAGACACCCCTACAAAGTTGCCCCTCACCCAGCACTCAGGGCCAATTGTCATATTGCCCTGGGCCCGCACATGCACCCAGGTTTGAACAAAGTGTGCTTGTTGCTTTGACTTGGCCTGACTCTGTAGTCTCAGTCACACCTCCTTTTACCCTAATCCACAATAGCCTCGATCTGGAGGAGCCACTGCGGTCTTCTCAAGGCCCTTGACAGTCTTGCCATTGTCTAAACTAACATAACACCCCAGAGAAACAAAGTGAAACATAATAGCTGTTAAATGTCAGCTGTCATGGTAAGTTCATACAATAGCTCATTTAAGCTTCATAATAACATGAATTACAGTAGTAAGAGAAGGTATTACACCTTTTTTATTTGTTTGTTGTTTGTTTTTTAGTTTTTTGAGACAGGGTCTCACTATGTAGTACAGGCTGCCCTTAAACTCATTATGCAGCCCAGGCTGGCCTTAAAGTCTCAGTGATCCTCCTGCCTCAGCCTCCCAAGTACTGGGATTACAGGCATGCATCACCATACCTGGCAACTCTACAGCTTTTATAGATAATGAATGAAGCTCTAGAATGAAAAAAAAAATAACTTGCATGAAGTCACAAAGCTAGTAAATTTCAGCCAGGAATCAAACCCAGGGAAGCCTGAATTTTTTCCATTCTGCCAGAAAATGGAAGGAACTTTTAGAGCAAAAGTCATTCCCAGGAAGCAGCAATGCACTTTAATATTTATCAACAAAGAAGAAAGAATTGAAAAACACATACCTGGCTGGATTTCAGAATTTCTGTGCTGAAAAGCTACTTCCCTCCTGCTTCTTTGGGGCTGAAAGTGTTTACTGTGGTTATTGATGCTTTCGTACTATTCTACGTTGAGTGCCTGTGGGTATAAATTGTTTTTGTAGTTCCCAGGGCTTCACCGAGAAGAATCTGTATCCTCAAAGAGCTATGTAGAAGCATTCATAGTGGAGGAGACTTATAATGTGCTAATCTGGTTTCAGTGAAGCCTATGTTGCAACAAGATATAATCTGGGAGGGGGAGTCCTTAGAAAAGAGTGAGTGTACAGTATGGTACTTGGTGTGTGCAGCATATATATTGCCCAACATAATTATTGCCCAACAATAATTTGTGGGCAAAAGATAGACTGTGTAGGCTAACAACTGCCAAAATGTTGGGGTGAGAGCTACTAATCATGCGTAGTAGCATTTGTCCTCCCGGTGCCTCTGAAATGGCTTTCATGGTTTGCTGAACCAATTAACAGCAACAGAGGTATCACCGTGGCTCTTTCAAGACTAGGTAACACTCTTAGAGTGTTGGCTCTGGGCAAAACCAGCCAGCACGTAAGAAATCAAACTGCTCTGAGGCTACCTCACTGCCCACACTGGACATGTGTGGGAAACCCATGAAAAGATACCAAAATCCAGCCCCGGCGTCAGAAATGACTAGAAAACCCATCCTGAAGGAACCAGCTCTTAGCTAGAACCTGCTGTCAAGAACCTTAGCTGAGCCCTCAGTCATCAAGAAGCCCAAAGCAAGCCCAGCCTAATTCCTGATGCACAAATTCATGAACACAGTGAGGTAGCCATTGTCTCCTGTTGCTCAGCTTTGGAGTGCTTTATCAGACAGCAGGTGATAACCAGGACATGCTGTTCTGGGGACCCACTAGGGAAAGTGATTGAGCTGCCTAATCAGTAGCTGGTTGTGTAAAGCAATGATCATTTTGTTAAAATAAGTAGTACGCTTAATACCATTAATTATTCATCTTATTAAAATAATGTAGGTTTATTAGAAAATATGTGAAGTTATAAAAAGATAATTAAAATCACCTATAATTCTACCTCTAAGACAGACATTTACATTTTTAAAGTGTGTCTGTGTGGGTATGTGTTTGTGTGGATTAGGCTGACATTATGCACAACTCTTAGCTCTTAGTACATAAAAGCATACCCAAATTAAAGGTTTATCACGGCAATTTTATTGCTCATAAATTTGTGGGTTAACTGGATGATAACACAGGCAGCAGAGGCATCAGCTGGAACCGGAAGTCCCAGGCAGTCTCACTCCCTGGGTCGTGGGGGGCTGTGTGATTTACAGAGACTTTGCTAGGATTTTCTGTTATCTATGGTCTCTTGCCCTCAGAGATGTTGGCCCACGCTTCTTTGCACGGAGGTCTCAGAGCTGCTAGTCACCATCACTCTGCCCCCATTCTACTGGCCAAAAAAGCCACAGGCCAGTCAGATTTAAGTAAATTAGAAAATAGCCTCACTCTTGATAAGAGAAACAGCAAAGTCACATGACAGAGGTACAGTACATGTATACAGGAATGCAAGGGATAGAGCCATTTTTTTTCTTCTTTGTAATCTACAACACTGTACCTACATTTTTTTTCCAAAAACGTTAAAAATTGTTACACTTGTACAGCATAAAAATAGTTAAGGTAATAAAATTTTCTAAGAGGGTGTCCATAACCCACTAAGAAGGATCACTGTTATGTCTCAAAACAGAAGATTTCTTATTACAACATTAGGAACAAAGCTTATTTCCTTTAAGGAGAAATCTTGACGTTCTCAGAGACATTTGCTTTTTTTTTTTTTTTTGTACTGGGAATTGAACTCAGAACCTTGCACTGACCAGGCAGGCACTTATGCCACTGAGCTATATCCCCGGCAGCATTTGCTTTTTGAATGAGCATATCAATCAATTTAATTTCCACTTTTCAGAACCCAAAGTGATGGTCATGTAGCTGGACTCTGGCTTCCACACTCCTCACCTCTAGAGTTTTCCCATCCTCTGAATTGGTAACTATGTGCTGTAATTCTCAAGAAAGAGTCCCCCAGACCTCATCATGACCTTTGTTGACATATTCTAGCTAAGGGTTTATCTCAAAGATTGCAAATACCCTACCCTGCAATACAAAGACCACAAGATTTATATCTGAGAAAATAAATACCTCTGTCCCAGTTTAGGGAGAAAATCCCATGTGCTGAGGTTATATATCCTGAATATATTAATTCTCAGAGAGAGCTAAAGGTTAAGTGAAAAAGTCAAAAAAGTATGTGACTCAGGTAAGTGGACTAGTTTAGGAAATACCTGGAAAGTGATGGTAAGAACTGCATTGCTATCTGGAGCAATACCTTGGACTTTTATTCTCCATGAGCAGAGCCATTAATCAAATAGGTTATTTATAGAACATACTAGAAATAAAAGTTCCCCTCTGGGTTGCTATTGTCTTGTCTAAAGTCGATGATATATGACTGGCTTACCATGAAGTCTGCTGAGGAAAAAAATACCTACTGTGTTCTTGGTGGTTTGAAACTGAGAAATTGCTTTTAAATCATTTCAATGCCTTTGTTTTTGGACTGTGCAAAGGTTGGAAGTGGGTTTGCCTTTCTACAGTGGTGACTTTTAGCTTGCAAGTGTTCTTATTAACTTCTTAAGCATGGTAGACCTTGGAACATGTACTTTTGCTTCTAATGTTATCCTGTGGTAGGGTTTTGGCAGGTGTACACTGCTTTACTTTATTTTGAGTCCTAAGTTAAATGCTTTCTGAAAAGACACATGCACTGAACTCTTTCCACTACAAATCAAGTTGTGGTAAAAATGAAAAGATCAAGACAAATGCGATCTAATACTACTGTCAATTTAACGTCCACTGCATTTTATACAGTATCTTTTTTGTTTACTTTGGAAATTTTTACTAAAAATTGCAAAAAGTAAAGCATTGTGCAAAGATGTAAGGTTTTTTGAAACTTGAAATGCATTAATAGATAGACTAGAAATCAGAAAAAAAAAAAAACGAGAAATTTCAATGTGGCTATAGTCTACCCTTTATCAAAATTGTTTCAAACATCTTTGATCAAATGACTTCTTTTGACAATTTGTAGTGCATCTACTTGGATGTGAAGCTGTCTACCATCTCTGGTATTGAGCAGAAATCAAATTAGATTTATTGCTATCAAAAACGACAGATGTTCCTGAGAATGTAGAGAAAGGGGAACTCTTGCACACTAATGGCTGGAATGCAAATTGATGTGGTAACTGTAGAAAACAGCATGGAAGATCCTCAAAAACCTAAACTGGTCAGACTCATAGAAACAGAGAATGGAATGGAGGTTTCTATTGGGGAATGGAGAAGAGAAAAGAGAGAGGCATTGGTCAAGTGGTGTGGTGTTTCCATCACAGGTTGAAGCAGTCCTGGAGGTCTGTTGTATAACATAGTGCCTGCAGGAGACTTAAAGTCTTCCCAGAGGTTAGATCTTATTTTAGTTATTCTTATCACACAGAAAACATAGTAAATGCAAGAAAGTTAGAGGTAATGAGTATATTTACTGGAGAGACTGTAGTGATGGCTTCATGGACACATATTTATCTCCACACTCATATAAATATGAGCCATATATGTATGCTTTTTATATGTCAAATATATTTTAGTAAAATGATGATAAAAATGACAAGCAGAGGAAGTAGTTGAGAAAAGTTTTATGAGTATGGGTCCCGGCAGGTACTGAGCTGGTTTCAAGTTCCTGCTCAGCCACTGACCATTAGCTGTGTGAGTCTGAGAACCTTAATTCAGCTGTCGAGCGCTCGTTCCCCCATGTGTGATAAAGTGACAAGCAGAGTACTGATTGAGGTAATTTCCAGTGAAATGTGTAACACAGTGTCTGGCATATATTGGGCCCTCAGTAATGGAAGCAATGGTTATTGTTAGACCAGTAAGCATAACTTAATGCCAAGGACATCTTTGTCAAAGGGATGTCAGTGGGGACCAAGAAGAAAACCGCAAGAGGGTTTTCTATTCCAAGAAGCGCACTCTACCTCATTAAATACATGCAGGACACAACACAACACACAGCGGAGCTGGATGCAGGGAGTATCTAGGCACATCATAATGAGTTTAACTAAAATTGGGAAATGGTAAGCCTCTACAACCGGAGAAATTGTACCATTCCCACTGGATGCATATAATAAAACTTGAAAATAGAGAAATTGAACAAACCCCACCGCTACTTATTAAAATTCTGAAAAACAAATGAAATCTTGGTATTGTAGCTCTGAGGAATCCAGTTAACAGCAGAAGCTACTCCGCCTCATTTCTCCATATATTCACTTTCCCTTGCAGGCAAAGGAAGGTCATATTTAAAAACTACTACCAAATAGAAGAAGCTTTAAGCACAAACTTCAACATGTCAATGTCTCTGTCCCTCCAAAATCAAGCAAGAAGAAAAGGTAATTTTCATCAACCAAAGGACAATTTTAACTCATGTTTACCTAGACTCAATGTGTTGGAAAGTAAACATGATTTTATGCAATTTTGTAAAAGGAAAGTTATTTTAGTGAATTCAAACACATTTTCCTTAGTTCATTGGTATTGTCTTATAAATAAGTATAGATCTAATCTGGTAGACCTATTTGATTGCAAATATATCTCTCATGTATTATTTTCCTTTTCTGTTCCTTAATTTTAAAATATCTTCTAGGCCCATATACATACAAGAAGTTCTGCTTGCCTGCTCTTTCTGCAGCTATGATGTTTGCGGAGACTTGAACTGGTGTGTGACATCATAGTTAGATAATATACATAAGAGGCATTTCAAACCATGAATGGAGCAAAGTAAAGGAGAAAGAAGGGAGAAAATCATGAGTACAGCATAAGGAGATTCATAGCTTGGAAGAAGAAGGTATAATATGTGGGAGACAGAGCCAAGATACACTGGTCTGGGAGAAGCCCAGGTGCAAGGAGATCACATTCAGGCAGTGAAGGTGAACTAACTACTATCTAGCACACGCTTTAGTAAGTGATGCTGTTGGGAAGGATCCACGATGGGATTACAGTGGAGATTGCGTGCGCTATCTCCTCACCAAATATTTAGCGGGTTTTTCCTTTTCAGAGTACATGTCTCTAAATTTTAGAAAGTAAATCAATGGGGAAGTGATATTTACTTTGCACAATATACTTTACTGTTAGGTCTCTAGAACACATCTCTTCCATAACTGTCAAGGACAGCTGTCCTGTGCCTGGTCTGAACGTCAAGAGAAATATAGGTCAAACTCCATGAGCTACAGAGCAGATAGAGGTTTAATACACCTAGAAAACAAGCCAGAGTCTTAATAATGACGAGTACCTCAGCTTATTTCTCATCGGTGTTGAACCTGAGAATGCTGCCAGCTGGTGGGGCAACAAACTTCCAGCAAACACTTCACCCACAGTGTCCAGCCCACTCAGCAAGCCATCTCCTGCTCACTGGTCTGTATCCTGTGGGCCATGTCGACCCAGCCATGCAAACATTTTCAGCAACATGATTGCAAGTGTTTCTGTCACATAGACCCATTTCGAACAATCCCACATTTGGATTTATTATTGGCAGACAGGGGTGCTCGTCAAAGCCTGTGAGGATTTCTCTTACACCCGCCTCTTAGAGGGTGTCTCTCCTGGAAGAAACATGAGATTTCTCCCACAGCAAGCACAGCAGCATTGGGGCCTCCTGAGAACCAATGTCCCATGTAAAATATTCATGGCCCAGATTCCCATAGGCTGATAAAGCAGTGCTTCAACTAATGACAATTCCCCCAGCACACAATCCAAAATGTGGGCTTCCAGGGATATGGGGTGATGCTTCACTCTTGCAATTTTATTTATCTTCAATGTTTCACTGTTACTCAGATATATCTTTTAATAGGAGAACATATGAAACCATGAAAAAAACTATTCCAGCTCTTTTTATGGACTGATCTGATCCGGCTACTCATAAATTATGGATGGTTACATCCTGTGGCATTTTAGCTCCCTCACTTTATAATTTAGTCTGACATTTGGATAGCCCTGGCCCTTCTGCTCTAAAATACTTTTGAATCACTTAATTATAACCATTATATCTTGGGAGAAAATGTGTACCTGTAATGACTTGCCACTATTAAGTGGCCAATTGAAGATAGTGAAAGTAAGTTTTTAATACCAAGAAAGAAGAGTCACCTTATCTAAAAAGAATTGTCAAAAGTGAAAGAACTTTGGAGAGCAAGTTATAAAAACCTGTTCACATTTGTTGGAGTAAAATAGTGAGAACTAAGTAGAAGCATCAACAGTATCTCCCTGGACGCAGAGCCAGCAATTCCAGTCTTGCATGAGGAATGGGAATCAGAGTTTGCAACCTAGTAGGAATTAAAGTAGCAATTCTCATCATTTCTTGCTCTTTCTTTCCCTCCTTTAGATCATATGATTTCTCATTTCCACATTCTACCATGCATTCACACCATCCATCTTTTTCTGTACCTTCTGATGTTTTCAGTTTCTCCACAACATTGTGCAAATGACCACCCCAGCCCACCACCTCCGGAAAGATCACCAGCTCCAAATCCCGAGAACGAAGCTGGAACATCGGTGGTTTGCTGGTAGAGTTTTTTGCCTGCCTAACCCCAAGAAAGCACCCCTGATTGAGCCAGGTCGGTTCCATAGCTCACCCTGACCCCAGCTGTGGCTGCTTCTTAAGTGAAACATGTAAATCTTAAACCCAGTTTATCGTTAAACCTTTGTAGTTGCTTCAAAGAGAAATGCCTGTGGTTAAGGGCAAGCCATGAGCCACATTATCTGATGAGTGGACTGCTAGTCTCCTGAGGTTGGTAAGGATTAGGAGCTCCCACTGCATTTTCCCACCAGTACAGAAATCCCCTAATAGCTCAGTTTCCCTGACAGAAATATCCTCGGCTTGAACACTGTTTAACAGAGAGATTCATTGCACTGATGAGCAGGCTTTATCGTCACAGAGTAAAACAGGTTGTATTGAACAGAAATTGCTTCTCTCTGTGTCCATCCAAAACTTAGGTCTGCTCCCTGGAGTCTGCAGAAGAGTTCAGTTCTAACTTCCATTTAGTGAGTATTTGAATACAACTATACTTCAAAATTTCCTCTTCTCCAATCTCAACATGAATATGGGGAAGACGGATAAAAGCTCTTGGGCTCTCATAGTGCATCTAAGTGAAAAGTTTTTGTTAATAATTTTTTTTCCCATTACTCAAGTCTCGGACTAGAGCCGTGGATCCTTTGTCCCCTGAGGTTGGTTTGAAGATCCACAGTTAGTAGGACATGGTGTTGGGGGAGTATTTAAGTAACCTTTTAGGTGCGTCCTTCTCTGTTTGCTCTCTGGTTTGTCAAGACCTCTCAGTGTGCAGATATAAACCTTAAAAACTTGTAGGCCATCAAGTGGACTTTCATACTAATTCTCACCTAAATGCAGTATTTTTGTTGATGTGACTAAATACTGTTCTAGCTTTTGAAACTTGCATGATGGTGTAGCATTAATAAGTCCAATAAGTTCATTTTCTAGCTATAAGACTTTGCACAAAAAAGAATTTTAAAAAACTCTTTGTGACTCAGTTTCCCTAAAAGGCTAGGGAAACTATGCATGGTACCTACTCCAAAGAGCCCCTGTGATAATTAAATGACAACACATGAAAAGAACTTAATGTAGCACCTAGCACAGGGTTAGTGCTCAAACGATGTTACCTATGCCTTAGTGTGGGATAAATTAAGTATCATTGTCCTTTATATCATTTTAAAGTGTTAAGTTTTATCTTCACTATCTTAATTTCTTAGTTCTCCCTGCAGATACACTTTTGTATCCTGATTATCACACTCAACAATCAGTTGTCCTTCTCAAGCTTGCATTGCCTACACATGTGTGTTGACTATGACACCATGTCAAGATAATGAAAAGATTGAGTAAGATAGAACCAAGAAGAGAATTTGCAGCATGCAGAAGGAACCCATTCACAGAGTGTCTTTAAATGACAAAATGTTTTCCTATTTCCTTCAAGATAGCTATCATGAGCCCTCTTTTTAAGATAAGGATATTAAGACCCAAAACTGTGAATCTGCTTATTTAAGGACACAAAAGTAGCAAATGATGAAGCCAAAACTGAAACATAAGCCTTCTTTTTACTGTACTGTTGCTATAATTGATAAAACAACTAAAACTTTAATTAGCAATACCATCCAGGGCTGGGGATTTAGCTCAGTGGCACAGTGCCTGCTGGCAAGGGCAAGGTTGTGAGTTTGATTCCCAGTACTGGAAAAAAAAAGAAAAACAATACCATCCATATTTTTAAGAGTCTTCTCCCCAGGGAATAAAGGGATCTGAGTGACAATGTCCATTTGGGAATAACACCATTGGTCTGGATTTCTGCCCTAATACTGAGTTACTACGTGACTTTGAATACATCACTCAATTTTTCTAAACCTCAATTTTCTCATCTATAAAATGAATACAATACTGCCACGCTCATAGGTTTGCTCTGAAGATGAAATTAAGTAATGGGTATGGACTACTCAGCACAGTACTTGTGCACCCCATTGTATGGTAGCTGTGATCACTGTCACTTAGAGGACCCATGAGAGATTATATGTTTAGGGTTTTTGTTTTGTTTTGTGAGACAGGGTCTTACTATGTAGTCCAGACTGGCCTTGAACTCAGTACGTAGTCCATATTGGCCTTAAATTTGTGTTGATCCTCCTGCCTCAACCTCCTGAGTGCTGGGATTACAGGTTTGCACCACCACACCCAACCAAGAGATTATAAAATAGTCCCAAATGGTAAGAAGTATTATTTCTCTTGGAATTATTCAAAGTAACAAAAAAAACCCAAACACTGGAAGTCAAATCTTTGGGAGACCCATGTCTTTGGATTACAATACTGTACTGTCTAAAGCTATACCATTGAATTCTCCAAAATGTAAAGCGTTTTAGAGAAAGAAGTTCTATCACTGTTAGAGATATAAGCTTGTTTATAAGTTATAAATTACACTTCCTTTCCTAACATCAGCTCTGCAGTCAAGGTTTCAGACATAATAATGTCTAGTCACCACAGTTATTATTACTGCTGCAACAGCCTAAAGTGTAACCTTGCAGGATGGTATCAAAGAACAGTATAATGAGCAAGTCAGAAAAGAGTTCTGGGCACAAAGCAGGACTCTTATCTTTGCCCCTCTTACACATGGGGTTACCAGTAAGAGCAACAAGTTACCAAACATGTGATGCTGACAGTTACCATCTCTATGATTCAAAATACTGCCCCAACACTATGTTCTACTAACTGTGGATCTTCAAACCAATCACAGGGGACAAAGGATCCACTGCTCTAGTCTGAGCCTTGAGTAATGGGAAAAAAAATTATTAACAAAAACTTTTCACTTAGATGCACTATGAGAGCCCAAGAGCTTTTATTCATCTTCCCCGTATTCATTCTACAGATCATACATGACAAAAGGAACAGGTCTAGGGTGACATCTTAAGGAAACAATGAAGAGAAATAGAAATAATTATAATTAGTTTTATTTGTCTGTGTGCTCTTACATCTGCCTTCTCTCTAAAAACTGAGTATCACTTGACAGAAATAAAATTGTAATAGCATGAATATAAATTTAATGTGAAATTCAAATGCAATTTTAATATTTATTTTTTAGAAATAAACCATAACAGCATATATCTGAATAGAAAATGTGTTATAACTTGAGCCAGGGACTCACAAACTAATCCCATTTAAATGTATTTATTCAATGTGGCAGAGAGAATGAGGCAATGTCAACAATTTGGCACTGAGGGCTTCCCTTGCAGGAGTACACAGTCCTTGGGAACATCATTATTTTGCTCCCCTGAAAGCCTGCACCAAGGGGGACTCCCCAGAAAAAGGAGGCCCAGTGTGAGCACTTTGGTTCTGATGGGGGCCTGGGAGAGAAAAACAATGAGTAGGATGGCACACTGTATGAATTAATGGTCTTTTTCAGGTGGTTGCTTTCTGCAGATAGAGTTGGAAACCAGCCACTCACTGAGCTGGAAATGCAAAAGGCTCCAGATTTCCAACACAAACCACCAGTGCTTAAGAAAGACATTGGGTGGGCACAGCAGAGTGTAGGTTCCAGGGAAAGCAAATGATACCAATAGTCACATGTGACAAACAGGATAAAAACTTAATTATTGCAACTGAAAAAGGCAAAATGAAAGCAGAAGGGCTTGGCCTAAAAGGCAAAATGAGAGCAGAAGGGCTTGGCCTCTGGCTATCTAGATTGGCTTCCTGGGACCAAGCAGGCCCCTACCAGAGGATTCCCTAGGCAGGTCTTTGCAAGATATGATATTGCCAAGGTCTATCTTAGCTTTAAGCCTGCTTCCTCCCCAGGAAATGACTTGCTATATTATATGCATGTGGCTCATTTCCATGCATTAATTTTCCCTGCCATGTGCCAAAGCATGCCTCTTTACTATGATATCCTAGACTCACTAAGAGTGCTTGGCACCTAGCAAGTGTTGGCTACATATTTGTGCAAGGGATGAATGAATTTTCTATCTATGGTAACTCTAACATAACACCTCAAGGCACATATGACACATCTGCTTTATTCTTTTTACTTTTTAATTTTATTATTTTATGTTTACAATCATCTTAAGGAGTGGTATGTACCTACACATCCCACAGCTTGTTTATTTCTTAATCCCCTTCTCCTTCCCTTCCCCTCCTTCCTCCTCCAATTCCCTGTCCCATTTTCCATTCGTGTTGATAGTTCTAATCACGGCTCATATTATGGCACATAATATTTACATTAACTGACATTATTAGCTTCCTTACATGGCACATCTTTATTCTACTTATCCCCTCCCCTTCTCCTCACCCCACATGCTTTTTTCCTTGGACCATTTCACTATTTCAAGAAATCCTTCTCCTTGTCCCCTTCTCTTAGGGGATAACACCCACTCATTCTTATTCTCTTTCTTTGTACTTTATCTCACTCAAATGAGAGATGCCATCTGGTATTTAAGCTTGTGTGTCAGGTTTATTTCACTCAACAATGTATTTCCCAGGTGCATCCATTATCCTATAAATGTCTTAGACTTCTCATGCTTTATAGCTCAGTAGTGTTCCATTATATACAGATACTACATCATTTCTCTTGCCCATTTCTTGACTATATCTTTAATTTTAGGTGGTTTAATTCAGCGGGGGGGATTCTTTGTATATTTTAGATATTAGTCCTCTGTCTAGGGAGTAGCTGGCAACAGGCAAAAATATTTTTGCATTCTGTAAGTTGTCTTTTCACTCTACCAATTGAATCTTTTGCTATACAGAAACTTTTTAGTCTGATAGAACCCCATTGTTGATTCTTGCTGTTATTTCTTGTACAATCAAGGCTTTGTTTAAAAAAATCCTTTTCTACACCTATGTGATCAAGTGTTTTGCCTATTTTATCTTCCAGAGATTAAATGTTTCTGTTTTAATGTTTAGATCTTTGACCTAATTTTATTTTAATTTAATATATGGTGAGAGATATGGGTCCAGTTTCAGTCTTCTGCAAACGGATAACCATTTTTTCAGCACCCCTTTGAATAGGCTGTCTTTCCTCCAACACAGACTTTTGGCCCCTTTGTCAACAAGAAAATGCTTAACATGTCTGGGGAAGTCTCTGTACCCTCACTTCTGCTTCACTGACGCATGTATCTGTTTTTGTTCTTGTACCATGCTGTCTTTTATCACTATTGCTTTGCCATAGGGCTTGAAGTCAGGTATTTCTATGCCTTCTGCTTTGCTCTTATTGCCCAAAATTGCTTTCGCTATTTTGGGTCTCTTCTGGCTCCATTCATATTTTAGGATAGTTTTCTCTAGATCTGTGAAGTATGCTGTTGGTATTTCGATTTGGACTTCATTTATCTGTATAAAAGTTTTGGATATATGGTCATTTTCACAATATTTGTCCTACCTATCCAAGAATAGGGGACACCTTTCCATTTTCTGATGTCCTCTTCAACCTCCATTTTGAGAGTACTGTAGCTTTTTTGTAGAGATCTTCCACTGCCTTGGTTAAGTTAATTCCTAGGTATTTCATTTTTCTTGAAGCTACTGTGAATGGTATTGTTTTCATAGTTTCCTTTTCAACAAGTTCATTATTAGTGTATACAAATGCTGATGACTTTGTGTGTTGATCTTGTACCCAGCTACATCGCTGAAGTTGGTTATTAATTTTAAGGGGTTTTTTTGGTGAAGTTCTTTGGGTCTTCTACATAATGTCTTGGTTACTTTTCTCTCATTGCTGAGACAAAATATCTGACAGCCAAAGTTAAAGAAGGAAAGGTTTTTTAGCTCACAGTTTGTGGAGGTTTCAGTCCATATTCAGCTGGCTCCAAGGTAGAAAGGCACATGGCAGAGGGCAACAATTCATGGTGGTAGAAAACAGCAAAAAAAGCAATAAGAGCAAAAAAGGGAGGGCTCAGCAAGTACAAATCTCTTTCCCTCCCTTATATTGTATGCAGGCTGCCCGCCCCAGGCAGGTATAGCACTCACACCCATAATCCAAGCATTGGACCGTGAATCAATCATAAATTCTAGAAGCCCGCCCCATTATGACATGACTCTTTGGGAGGACATCCAGACACAAACCATAACAGAGTATCATGCCATATGGATGATAATTTGAGTTCTTCCTTTCCTGTATGTATCCCTTTTATTTTTTCTTTTGCCTAATTGCTCTGGCTAATATTTCAACTACTTTTTTTTTTTTTTTTTTTTGGTTTTTCTCCGGTACCAGGAACCAAACTCACGACCTTGCACTTGCCAGGCAGGCGCTTTTGCCGCTGAGCTAAATCCCCAGCCCCCTATTTCAACTACTATACTGAATAATATAGATGATAGTGGACATCTCTGTCTTGTTTCTGCTTTTAGATGGAATGCTTTTAGTTTTTCCCCATTTAGTATAATGCTTGCTATTGGTTTGCCATAAATAGTTTTTATCATATTCAAGTATGGTTCTTCTATACCTTGTTTACTTCAGGGTTATTACCATGAAAGGATGTTGGATTTTGCAAAAGCCTCTTCTGCATCTATTGATACAATCATATGGATCTTATTTATCCTTATGTCTGTTCATGTGATGTGTTACATTTACTGACTTACATCTACAGAGCCATCATTGCATCTCTGGGATGAATGATGTATGATCTTTTTTATAACATACAGCATTCTACTTGCTAATATCTTATTGAGAAGTTTTGGATCTATGTTTATTATGGCAATTGGCCTATAGTTTTCCTTTTCAGTTGGGTCTTTATCCAGTTTTGGGATCAGGGTGATACTGGCTTCCATAAATGAATCTGAGAGCACTCCATCTCTTTAAATTTCTTGGAAGAGCTTGAGGAGTATTGGTGATATAAAGGTTTTGTAGAATTCAGTGGTGAATAGATCAGGCCCTGGGCTTTTTTTTCTAAGTTGGTAGATTCTTTATTACTGTGTCAATACCATTGCTTGTTATTGGGTTTTAAGCATATTTATGTCTTCTTGGGTTAGCTTTGGTAGTTTGTATGTGTCTTGGAATTTTTCCATTTCTTTAAAATTTGCTAACTTGTTGGAATATAATTTTTGAAGTAATTACTGTCTACCTCCTGGATACTGACAGAATCCATTGTGATTTCACCTTTTTCATTTCTCATTGCGTTGATGTGAGTCTTTTCTTTCTCTCGGTGAGTCTAGCTAAGGTTATATGTGTTTACTTGTTCTTTCAAAGAACCAGCTCTTCGATTTGTTGATTTTTTTAGTTATTTTTTCATTACATTGATTTCTGCTCTTATCTTTATAATTTATGTCCTGCTTTTTGGTTTGGGTCTGGTTTGTTGTTGTTTCTCAAATATCTCAAAATTTCTCATAAAGTTATTTATTTCAGCTTGCTTTGCTTTCCTGATATGAGCATTGATTGCAATGAATTTCCCTCTTAGAACTGCTTTCATAGTGCCCCAGAGGTTTTGTTGAGTTGTATAGTCACTGTCACTACCTTATAGATTTTTTAAAAATTTCTTCTTTGATTTCTTCTGTGATCCATTGATTGTTCATGAGTATGTTGTTAATTTTCCAGGAGCTTTTGCTTTTTCCAATATTTCTTCTGTCATTGATTTCCTTCTCACCATACAGTGGTCTGATAGTATGCATGGGGTATTTTCTATTCTTTTGTATTTACTTAAGCTGGTTTTGTGCAGTAGTATGTGACCTATTTCAGAAGGAGTGCCATGTGCTGCTGAAAAGAATATACACACTGTTGTAGAGGGCTGGACTACTCTGTATATATCTATGAAGTCCATATGTTGAAAAGTATGATCCAGCTCTCATATTTCTTCACTGGCTTTTTGTTCAGTTGACCTATCTCCTTGCAAAAGTAGGGCATTAAAATCCCCTGCTATGATTGTGTCAGTATTTATTCAATCTTTTAACTTTAGCAGTTTTTGTTTTATAAAGTTAGGTGCTCCGGTATTCAGTGCATACATGTTTATCTATGTTATCAGATTGTCCCCTTAACTAGTATGTAGTGAACTTCTTTGTCCCTTCTAATCAGTTTTAGCTTGAAGTTTATCCACTTGTTTTGGGGGTCCTGGTGCATGAAATGTTGTTTTCCATCCTTTAGTTTTTAGTCTATGAATATCTTTTGAAATTAGATGTTTCTTGACTGCAAAAGACTGATTCTGCCAACCTGTGTCTTTTAATTGGAGAGTTGAAGCCATTAATGTTGAGAGACACTACTGAGATGTGTTGGTTATTTACTATCAATGATTTCCTTATCTCTAGTGAATCATCTTATTTTTCCTAACCTTTTTTGCTGATGTTTAGACATTGATGTCACTAGTTTCTTCTGTCCTTTTAGCCATGTCCATTTCGTTATTTCTGTCAAGAATATTCTCAAGAGGTGTTTTAGTACTCATATATCTTTTGAGCTGGTCTTCTTCATAGAAACACCTCATTTCTCCATCTATTTTGAAGGATGGCTTTACAGGATAAGTTAATTTACTTTGGAAGTTATTTGCTCTTGGGGCTTGAATAACTTCACTCCAAGCTTTTCCTGGCCTTTAGGGTTTGTATGGAGAAGTCTACTGTGATTCTAATTGGTTTACCTTTATATGTGATGTCTTTGTTTTTCTTTGGCTGCTTTTAAACTTCTGTTTTTGTTTTACTTTATTGGTTTGTTTGTTCGTTTTTGCTGGATATCTGGTAATTTAATAAGGATTTGCCTTGGTGGGTTTCTTTTTTCATCATATTTGTTTGGTGTTCTATAAATGTTGCTTTACTTTTATTTTAAACTTTTTTATACACTAGTATCTCAGTTCACAAACTTAATTTGTTTTATGCTTTTGAGAAAGGTGGCTACATTCATGTTTCTGTGGGGGAAATGGCTGTGGTTGTATTTGTCACTCACTGTGGAGTTTGTGAACAGAAGCAAAATTGTATCAAACTCTTTTGAGAACCAAATTGTTCGCAAACAGAAACATTTGTGAACTGAGGTATTACTGTCCTTGGGAAATTTTTTCTATGATTCCTGTAAACATGTTAGTAAATACATCTGTGCTATCTTCTAATTTTACTCTAACTCCAACTAGTCTTCCATTAGCCTTCTTATTGTCATCTAGGAGCTGCTGAATAACCTCTCCTCTTATTTTCTTTTTGGCTTTTTTCGAGCTCTTTGTCATAATTCACTACAATGTTATCTTGGTTCATGAGTGCCTCTGTTCATGAACAATTCAGTTTGCAAACAGAAACATTCAGCAAAATTTTGCTTCCATTTCCAAACTCCGCATCAGGTGATGAACACAACTACGGCTCTCTTCCCCACATGAACAAAAAAGCAGCCATCTTCCCTGGAATCGTGGAATTGAATTAAGTTCATGAACCAAGGCACCACTGTATTTTGTCCTCAATATGAGACAATCTGTCTTCACATTGGTCATCTCTACAACTTATTTATTCTATGCAGTTTTTTATTTCAGGTACTTCTCTCTGACATCTTTATGAGGATACCATGTCTTCAATTAACCTGTCAAATTTTGAATTATTTTGGCTAGCTCATCCAGTTTTTTATCTATTTCCCTGAAATTCACTGTGGGTATATTGACTGAAATTATTGTGAACCTTTGGCTCATTTCCTCCTTGAATTCATCTATTTTCTTCATCCCTTCCATGAACTTTTCATAGATTTCTACTACCTGGTGTTTGTTTCCATCTCCCCTTGTGGCCCCTTGCTCTGCCTTGCAAGAGTTAGGAGAAATTTGGGGCTCTTATATCCTTACTTCCCATGCTCCTGTATCTGTGGTTGGGTGTTGGAGATATATATATAATATATATATATATAATTTTTGTATAGTCCCCTCTTTTTTCCCTTTCTTTTTTGGTGGGCACTTCAGGTTGGTGACTGGAGAAATGAGGAGAATTTGTGGCTTACGTGAAGCTTTGTAGTAGGATGCTGCCTTCGTGTGAATAATTTTGTGCTCTGTATGTCCAGTGCTAGTCTTTACTCTTTCTTTTATTCACTTTCAGTGATTTGTATTCTGTCTCTATGTTTTACTGAAAGAATTACTTTGGGTTATAACCACATCCACAGATTCAATCTTACATCACCCCTGCATGATAGACCTTGCCGTTACACTCCCCCACTGCTTCTCTGTCCTCTGTGAGCATCACAACAGTTTGTTATTTGTAGTTGTTCTGCAATGGGGCAGGTGAAGCAGGGTGGGGCGAATGGGAGCTGGCTGAATGGGAAGTGTTAGACACTAAGGGGGAGGTTTGAAGGGAGAGTAGTGGTAGATGAGAAGAGAAGGTCGATGTGGAGCCTGGTTCTACTGGAGTACGTACTTTCACGTGAGCTGAAGGGTTAGTACTGAGACTTTTCAGAGGATATTTGTGGGGGGTAAAGGCAAGATATGGGAAAAAAGAAGTTTACTTTGTGATTAAGGAAAGCTACATGGTTGCCAGAACTTGCTGATAGGGAAGGCAGTAAGGTAGGTAAGTTAAGGAAAAGCCAAAGGCTGAGGATAAGGAGGGTCAATGGCTAATACTAGAGAAGATAGGAGCGACTGTGAGGGAGCTAAGCATGGAAGTTTAAAACCATGGAAGAAGAAGTTTATGTGTTTGGAAAGAGAATAAAGAAATATGTGAATAATACTGTTTTGAGGGGTCAACATAAAGAAACTAGAGGGGGAGGTGAGATGACACCTACTAAATCACAACCAATGAAATAGCAAATACACAAAAGTAACAACCTCATAAACACAAGAAACCATAAAGGAATATAGCATAAGCCCATGTTACTAAATAAATAAAGAAATATACACAAAAACTTAAATCTATAAGATGCCCAATGGAAGCAAAGCTTAAACATTCCAAGGAGGCGTTGTATATGTGATTCCCAAGTAGCTTCTTTGCCAGAGAGTCTGAGTGCTCACACACCAATGATTCCTCTGATCTCTCCACAGCAATACTGAGGTTAACTCAGACTCAAGACTTCTTTCTGCTTGGTTCCAGGCATTCTTGCAAAGTCCAATCTAGTCTGAGTTCTTGGGCTAGGAACTCTTGCTGTCCCTCTCCCTCGGTGTCTGGGTGTAGTAGTGTAATCAATTGACAGGTTGACTGGCATGAAATTGTCCACTGAGTCAGATTATTCCCATGCAATCAAATCAGCGATAGCCTTAACAGGCTACTGTGTCACAGTGATATCTGGGAGGCTAGTTGAGAAATAACATACATGAGCCCTGTTGGGGGTCCCCCTTTACCCTAGAGAAGAAATCCATAGTTATAGTGAAAGTATCATGACGACCCAAGTCTTGACCCACAGTTCATGTGTAGTAAATGTGATGGCTATTTCTCCCCTAACGGTGGAAAACAGCACTCAACAGTGATTTTATAGAATCAGTTACCTAAAGCCCAGAGGGTTGGGGAATGAGCAATGCCAGCGGGGGAGAAAGAGGAGAAGAAATAGCCTTTATAAAAAGTCTTTTGTTAAGTGGAATAGGGAGAAGAAAGAGGAGGGGGGCAAAGGACGAACCAATGGCAAAGGTCTGGTATGTACTTAGACGGGAAAAATGCTACAAAATTGGTAGGGAGAAGTGGGGATGGGAAAAGGTTCTATGACTGATATGAATATTAGAGGCAAAGTTAAAGGGGACAAATGAAAAGGGGGAGAAGAAAAAAGAAAATCTGAGAAAGAATAAGAAAGAGGAGAAAAGATATGAATAAAAGTAGGAAGGATCTAAAGGGACACAGGAGAATTCCCCTACTCTCTATAAACTATATTGAAAGAAAAAAAGCAACAGGAAGAGAACACACCCACAGACACGCTCATAAAAGAAGAAGAGGGGAATAATGAGATAAAAATGAGGGGGCAAAATGAATGGAAGAAAGAAAACAACAAAAAAATCAATAATAATAATACAGCAAAATAAAAAATAACACAAGAAGTTATCTGTTGTTTTAGACATATGGCTCTTTTCCTCAGCCTATGACTAAGAAGAAAGATTCAAGCCCGGCCATGTCTCTGTTTACACCTGAAGTCAGTGTGGCAGTCTGCCCCAGAATGGTGCTGGCTGAAGACCCCTGTCTGCATCCAATGAGAACAGGGCACCAGCGTAAGCTTCCAGTGCCTTGTAACTAAGGCAGAACCTACCCTCTAACTTCCAGACCAAGGTCCACATTCACCAGCCCCAGTCTCTCAGCAGAATGCCCTGGAGCCTACTACCCAACCGCCGGCTGTCTCCGCGGCTGTCCTTCCCTCTTCCATGCTGCGAACCTGACAGAGTGCAGGGTGACTTGGAGCCAAAGGACAGCTCTGGAACCCAGATTCCAGAACTGAACTTTCCCTGCAGTGGCATCCTTCCAGCTCTCCTGCAGTGACTGTGGTGGTGGGTATAGAACCAGGGTCACTCATCCGCTGTTGACTGTGGAAGGCCACTCTGGAAGCAGTACCCATGTTTTCCTGGCAGATTCCATTGCTGCTGCTTCGCTCCCTTCCCAGGTCACTGTCCAGTTCTGTGAGTGAAAGCTTGTCATTTCTCTTTGTCTCCCAGCTAGCAGGAAGCCACCCACTCTCTGATGGTGCAGTTTTTATTTCTTCTGCATCAATTAAATCTTTTTTCTCTCCTTTGTCAGTTCCCTCCTGGTTCTGGGGTAACCTCTTCTCAGTTTGGTAACTCTCTCACCTGCTGTTTTCAGACTCAGACACATTCTCTTGGCAAAGCTGAGTGGCTATCACTTATTTCTTGGCCATTTAAAAAAAATTTTGTTCACACCTACTTCATTATGTGTATCGAGGCCAGTCAATGGGCAAAAGGTGAATCCTAGCTCAGGGAGAGGCAGGAGCAATCCCACGTTCCTGGCAGGTAAAGCTCAACAACCAGGAGTGAGACAGCACCCCCCTGCTCTTGTCCTCTACCTCTGCTTCAGCCCTCTGAATTTAGTGCCATTCCAGTCATCTCTGGTGGTAGGGCCAGTCAATTCAAGTTTTGTAAAGTTCCCTGGTTGATTCTAGCATGTGGTCAGTCAGTTTGAGAACAACTGAGCTACCAGCTTCCCAAGAATTCATTAGACCACAGTCCCCAACATTTTTGGCACCAGGGACCAGTTTCATGCAAGACAATTTTTTCCTGGATGGAAAAGTTCGGAAAGGGTTTCCAGAATGATTCAAAAAAAGACACAGCCTAGATCCCGCCAACGTGGAGTTCACAGTAGGATTCAAGTTCCTATGAGAATCTAATGCTGTCTTGGATCTGACAGGAGGCAGAGGAGCTTAGGTGGTAATGCCAGCAATGAGGAGCAGCTACAAATACAGACTTTCACAGGCCCACAGCTCATCTACTGCTCTGTGGCCAGTTCCTAACAGGTTACTGATGGTCTGGGGGTTGGGGTCCATGGCCTGGGGCTTGGGGTGCCCTGTAGAAGAGCAAACTCAGCAGAGATCCCATTTGAGATGGGAAGAGGGAGGAGTGAAAGGAGAGGAAGTTAGTTAGCCTACAGCAGACCCGACCCAGAGACCTGGAGCAGTGCACTGGTCCTAGAAAGGCGCTTTGTATCTCTGCCATCATTCTGTCTCCCTGCACAGCCGTAGGCCCTGCCTTCTCCACAGTAATGGTTATTTTGTAATTGCAAAGCCACGGATCTCTAGTCCCTAACTGGGAGTATGAAAAGAGCATTTACTTGAAATTCTTGACTTGGGTAAAACCAGATGTAAACTTCAAGAAGAATTAATCTCATGAGCACGGTGAAAATTTTTGCACAAACCCATAACGTACCCAAGAAAAGTACATAATGAGTGTCTCACTTCCCTCTGTATAATTTGGCTAATTATACAGCTCTCAGATTATAATAGTGCTTAGGTAAACATAATGATATCTTATTTGCCATGAATTCCCTTAGATTAGTTAACCAATTACTTTTCTAATTTTTCAGGTATCATTAAAGACAGTCTAATTTAAAAATAAGCAGATGTGTGCCATAACAGAGTGCCAAATTTAACCCCAGATACCTAATAAATGTATAAGAGAAGAAAAAAATATCTATTCCTAATATGCTATTTAATTATAAGGTTTGAGGAAGAAATAATACTTGCTAATGATGAAATGAAAGGCTTTAAGATCTAATTTGATTATATTCTGTAAACACTGGTTATAACTTGGCTTGCAGCTAAATTTATCAAGATGACTTTTCCATCCACATGGGGCTAAAAGCAATTTTCAAGCAAGTATGAGGGTAGGGTCACTGTGGATGGTTAGTGCTGGGGAACTTTTATCAAATAGCATTTCATGCTCTGAATCTATTAGTTGGTAACAAACACATACCAAGCTAACACAGTGCTGCCCATAATAGTGCCATTAGCTGCTTGTACACACAACAGAAGTGTCTAATGGACCAATGTCACACACTTTCCCACTGCAGCAGGACTTATTTTACAATGGGTTATTATGCTAATAGATTGTAAAATAGTGTACAAGAATGTGGCTTTAATGTATTTACCCCTGCAGACAAGGAGGGGGGAAAATGCTTTGCAAGCAATTATCATGAATTATTACACTACCTAAAAAACAATTACTGTAGACTCCTATGTTTCCGTTTTCTAAGTTTATTACCATTAGTATGCACAGAGTGAGAATAATTGAGCTAGCCACTCAACTCTGCACTTACAAACAACAGGCAGAGCAAGGTAACATGAGCATAGGTCCACCCACCCTCCCTCCTACCCCTCATTGCTCCCACACCCCCAAAAAAGCCTTTTCTTCTTGAATGCATCAAGCACTTTTAAGAAACAAATTGAACAATGGCTGTAATTTAGAATGCAATTAGGTGAGCCACTTTTCCTTTCTTACCTCCAATTACCCATAGCAATCTGCACACAGCTACCAGCACCACCTCCTCTCCGGGCCAGCTGTTCCTCCTGAGTATCAGATCAGGGGCTGCAGCTCAACCAGAGAAGCTGAGTCTGAGCAGTCCCAAAGGAACCCAGCTAAGCCCAGGCTCCATTCCTCCTGCTGCCTTGCTAATAACATCTGTTAGGTTGTTCCCTGGGGCCTTGCACATCTCCACTGAAAATCTCTCTGCAGACTCGTCGCTTATGAGTTGTCCAGCCAGTTCTCGTCCCTATCTTGCCTCAACAGTATGTGCTCTATTAAAGGAAATTATGTGAATGAGAGCTAAAGGAAAAAGTTCTCTCCCAAAGCAAGTCCGGCCATGCTCCCTTCCCCTATCTCCTTAAAAATCCCTTCTTATTACAACGATCTGCAAACCCTGTACTTTTGGGTTTCTGGCCACCTCTGGCCTTTTCTGACACCAAGTTCCTTGATCTCTATCACCACAGGGCCTTTGCATCTTCTGTTTCTGTTGCTCATAAAACTCTTTTGGCTAGATGCTCACCTCTGTGTGCAGCCAAAACTTCAGATTTCAACTAGAGTTTCCCTTTCTGATCTCCCAAGTTAGTTAGACCTTTTACTCTACCATCCCTTCCCCACCCATGATATTTTCTCAGGATACCACATTTACATCCTTCAAAGCATTTGCAACGTATGGAAATTTGACTCTTATTTGTGTGATTGTTTGTCTAATGCTGTTCCTCCTCCATAGGCTGCAAGGTCCATGAAGGCAGAAATCCATTTCTGGATGTAGGTTCGCATCACAATCTCCAACTCACAGTGGGTGTTCAATTACTTTTTTCCTAGTAGAATAACATTTATGCTCATGGCCAGAAAGAGAAAAGCAGACGCCATGTATGAAAGAAGGAGAACCAGAGTGACTAAAATGGAGGGGCTAGGCTGTGCCCCGCCCAACGTCAGCCTGTGCGCCCTGAGGCTGCCTATGTGGTGCTGGCTTTTCCTCTCTGTTGGTCCTCTCCCGCAGGCAGCCTGCCCTCCTCTCCTATCTGTGTGCGCACTGCATCCTGGGTTTCCCGGGGCCGGCACCGTGGGGGAGCACAGGCAGCCACAGTCGCCTCTATTGGTTTGGGAAATGAGAAACAAAGACTTCTCCCGGAAGTTTCATTTTGGAAGTACTGGTTGCTGCAAAAGGGCCGAGTTTCCCAGAAGGTCACTCTTGCCATCTGCTAGTGGCAGGGCTGAGCATCAGGAACGTGGACAGCAGCTCTGCTGCCTGAGGAGCCAGGCACATCTTGGCCTTCCCAGCCAGGATGGACGTATCAACGGGCAGCCTTGCTCTGATCAAATGATGGATGGCCACTCCGTTAGGGAGAATCACAGTCCGGCCCGGAAGCCTGGCCATCTGATGGCACCTGGCACTGAGCAAGGCCGTGGGTTCTCCACAGGTGGTGCCACGAGCATCGGGACAAGTTAGAAAAGAGGGCAGGCATTCCGCAGCCACGCCAAGCCTGCGGCTTTGAAAAGGAGCGTCTGAGTGAAGAAGAATTACTTCTGACAGTCCCAGAGTTTCTCCCAAACATACTTTTAATTGATGATCCCATTTTATCCCTTCTAAAGGCATTTTTAAAACTCAATAAATGACTGCTCACCACGGAGCACAATACAATCCCTTATAAGTTAAGCTGTTCTCGTGAATCACTTGTAATTACTGGGCATTTTCTAGCCCATGGGATATATAACTGTATTTGTATCTCTGTGATTTTTATGAAGTTAAGACAAGGAAACAAATCACAGTAACTGAATTAATCTCTTCACCAGAGCTCATAATAATCAGCAGAAAACTTTAAAATACCATCAACCAAAAAAAAAGTCACTATTAAATCATCAGGTCTTTTACCGACTGCTTACTTGGTTTGTTTACTCCCGAAAGGAAAGGGGCGTCCAGGGGAAGAAGGAGAAGGGGAAGGAGAAAAAGAAATGAAGGGAGAGCAGGAGGGAGGAGATGAACAAAGGGAGAGAAAGGGAAGAAGGACAGAGAGAAGAAAGGATGGACCGAGACAGGAAGGAAGGGGGAGGGGATACTGTTTCTTTCCCGTCGCTGCTATGACAACAACCCCAAACCTAGCGGCAGAAAGCGGCACACCTTCATTCTCCCACCTTCTGGAAGTCAGAAGCCTAGACTCGAGTTACTGGCCGGGCTGCAGTCTGATGGAGGCATCAACGGAGAGTATCTTCCCCTGTCTTTTCCAAGCTTAGCAGCTGCCTATGTCCTAAGCTCTTGTTCTCCGTCTCCAGAGCACCTTGCACCTTGGCCTCCTTTCCCTCCTTTTCACTGGCCATCTTTGACCTCCTCACCTCCCTCTGAGGAGAACCTTTGGGTTTACACTGGACCTGTCCAGATAATCCAGGATAATTTCCCATTTGGCAATTAAGCCCTTTGGTGACTCCCTCTATTCTGGGGACTCAGATGTCCACACCTTTGGTGGGGGTGGGGGCAATATTCAGGCTGCCACGGGCATTTTTAAAGACAGAAGAAAAGAAAAAGCTTTTCTAAAGTAATGTGAAACGTGTGCCAACTAGAACTTCAAAGGCCTCTTGGTGCCAAACAACCTTCCGGTTGTTCTGGAGGAATGGGTTTTGTCAAGTGCGCCCGCCAAAAAAGACACAGAGTGGGCTACGGTGCCTTTCAAAACCCATTCATACCTATAATCTTACTTCCTTCTCCAAAGCTACCTGCGCAGAGAAAGAAGGGAGTTTGTCCCTAATGGTAGCGAAAGAGACTGCAAGAGAGAGGAGGCCACCTGAACCCCCACCATGGAGACCTCAAATTTGCAATGGCCAATTTTGCACACTTCCCTAAGTGTGCAAACCTCCCTAAATGGAGGTTTGGGATTATTGTATCACCCTTTTGAGATTTCCCACTAACTCTTTAGGGAGGAGGCATCCACTCCCACCCACTAAGACTAAACTAAAACCACTATGTACGATAGACAATAAGAAAGGGAAAGAAATTGCTCAAAGGAAGGAACAACTGGGATGAGGGAAAGAAGAAAAAGGAAGAACTATGGCATTTCATATATTATGGATCAGTGGCATAACTGCACTGCTGGTGTCTGATGGTTTGTTGAGGGGAACAGTTAATGTTTAAAAAGATTTTTTTAATATTTTGACCAATTTTTTGTTTGTATCTGGTCATCTGAGCAATTTATGTGACGACAACAATTTGCAGTGTAATATCCATTGGTGAATTCCTACAGTCCTGCCTAGTGACACTATGTGTTGTCTCGAATGTTCTTTTAAATTATTATTTTCTTATTCCCTTTAATGATTTGACCAATCTTCTATTCTTACATCTGGTCATCTGAGCAACTTCATTGAAGATAACAATGTGTAATATGACAAGCTCTGTTAATCTCTATCATTTGATTTGAAACCCTGTATCATTTTTAATGTCCTTGCTTTGTGTTGTTTGTATTTTGCTATTGTTCATTGTTTTTGTACTATTTTCTTTAAAATAAAAAAAAGTAAAAAAAAAAAGATTAGAAAACACTCCAGGGCAAGGTGCTCCTTAGCATAAGATCATCTCTGCCCTCTGAGTCATTCCAAGATTACCGCTGTGCTGAGTCATGGACCTCTGAGTCTTCTGCCACCTTGAATCTTCTGCCAGCCCCTCCTCCCACTCTATACACCCAAGAAATAGTGGCTGGTTTGGAGCATCTTTGTCTCCGGCACTGACCCCCCATCCTCTCCTCATGCATTAGTAAATTTGTCTCTGTTTCTTATTTCATGTTTTCCCTGCCCCGCTCCCCCCAGTATAGGCAGTTGGGGATCTTGGCCAGGTCCCCAATACCCCACCCCATCAGACTCACCCAGTGAGCAAACAACAGCCACACAGGGCCAGACCTCTAGACAGTCATAGTTTCTCTTTCCTCTGCATGGTGTTTAATGGCTGTACATTCTTTGTTTGACTTTTAATTTTTTTATTAGTATGTGTGTGCAGTACACAATGATTGCATTCTTCATGGAGATGTACATAGCGCCTCTCAACTCTTCATTCATCCCCTTCTCCTCTCCCCCTCCATCTCTTGATCCACTTCCCAGCTCCCTCTTTCTTCTTCATTTTCATTTCGCTCTTCATTTATATTCTTGGCTTCTCATCCAAGAGAAACCTGTGATATTTAAGCTTGTATGTTTGATTTATTTCACTTATTATTATGGTCGCAAGTTGCATCTATTTTTCTACAAATGACTCAAGTTTATTTATAGGTTATTTTTTGGATGGATCAAGGGCGCTTAGATCAATTAAGTCACATGGAAAAGATGTTACAGCTCACCCTCCCTCACCGCATGCCCTTTCTGCCATGCATCCTGTCACCTGGGAACAGTCCCTGCACGGATATGTCCAGCACTTGGAGGCCCATGTTCTACCAGCCAACTCACTGACTCATGGCAGACACCCCTCTGCACAAGTAGAACCTGGAGGCCTGCCCAAAAGTGTTTCCATGTCCAGAAGTAAGAGCTCAGGCAGGATGGCCTGAAGGTCATCCACAGGACAGTCTCATGAGCAGTCCACTTGCTGTGCAAGGAATGTGGACCCCAGGGTGCTTTCCTCCTGTCTTCTGCCCCTGACTTGACTGCTCGCTCCCTGGGTATGGGCCTGCTCCAAGGTCAGGCCCAGCATGAAGCTTTCACACGATTGTCTAAAAAGACAGAGAGTAGAGCTGGCCTAGTTACTACTTGCTGTTGAGCAAGTCCCTTAATCTGAGCGTCAGTTTACTGAGATGTAAAATCAGAAGAGTAAACCTCATCCACACAACAGGATCATTAAGTGCGATATAAGGAAATGAAACTCCCAACCCGCTAAGCGTCCAAAACCTGAGTTTGTGTTCTCTACAGTCAAGGAATGGATTCTAGGAACAATGGAGGTTAAGAGCAGAAGAATTTATTGAGAAAGAAAGCGTCTATCTGAGAGGAACAGAAGCAGGGCCAGAAAGTGGATTACCCACCAACCCCGCTTCTCAAAGGTGCTCTATTGAGCAAAGCCACGAGGTGAGGCAGGCTTACGGTGGGGATGGCACTATAACCAATCAATAAGATTGCAAGTATAGGCACTTAGACAATATTGATCCAATCGCAAATCATAGGATGGGTGTGAGGTGGGGCAAAACAATGGTCAACCGGTAAGTACATAACAAGTATTTTTCCTTGGGTAATATTGATTAAATGGGGATCAAATGGGGAAACAAATAACATAGCAAGCACACATGGTCTGACAAGGACTTTCCTGGAAGGGGTGGGTTAAGGAGGTTTGGTCCCCCACCCCAAGGTGATTGGTGCCTACTTAGAACATCAGTCACTGCTGTTCACCCAGAGCAGAAGTACCTGGATGAGTAGTTCTTCTTTTCTTGAAGCCTGTCCTTCAGTGAATGTGCCTCCAGCCACAGTTGTCTTCTGCATTGATCTTTTGAGGGCCCAGCCTTGTCTGACTGCCTACAGTATTTCTACCTAACTCAGCTATCTAGAATAAGAGGACAAAGGGAGAAGGTTTATACATAAGGCTCAAGAAAGACATTATGATAAGCATTCTTCCTCCAGGGCCTGGGGCTCTAATCTAGCCCTGATTATCCAGTTTTTCCTCCTCTTGCCCCAAGTGACACTGAACTGGGTATATCCTGCCTCTTGGTGCACACATATACACACGTCATAACTACTGTGCTACCAGCACTCCTCAAACGCCGCTGATTCATTCAGCTCTTTCCTGTACTGGGTGCAATCAGGCACACATTTCAAGTTTAGGCAGAGAGGAACCATAGGCAAACAACCGCAGAGCAAGATACAATGTTCAAATGCTCAAAAACAGGTTTGAGTGAATAGGTACAAAGGGCCAGTGAGTATAGTATTGGATGTGAGTAGGAAAGAGAGAGTCATAAAAGTCACATACATTGGGTTTGACTCTCAAGCAGGGCTTAGAGATGCAGAGGTGATGCAGGGAACATCATAAGTGTCTCGGTTACTTTTCTCTCATTGCTGGGACAAAATGCCTGACACCCAAAATTAAGGAAGGAAAAGTTTATTTAGCTCATAGTTTGTGGAGGTTTCAGTCCATATTCAGCTGGCTCCAAGGCAGAGTGGCACATGGCAGAGGGCAACATTTCATGGCAGTGGAAAACAGCAAAAGCAGCAAGAGCAAAGGAGAGGAGCAGCAAGCAGAGCAAGCCTCTTTTCCTCCCTTACACTGTATGCAGGCTACCTGCCCTAGGGTGGGTGTAGCTCTCACACCCATAATTCCAGAATTGGACCATAGGTCAATCAAAAACCCTAGAAGCCCTTGACTGCCTGGGGCTTTGTGGGGACATCCAGATATAAACCATAACAACAGGCAATGTAAAGATTCAGAACGTTAATTAAGATGAACGTTACATTGGTGTATTTGTTGGAGCCAAGTCCAGTCTTCCACTTGGCAGACCCAGAAACTAGGTTTATACTGGAGCCTAAGAGTGGAACTGATACTGAGGGTGGACTCACATTAACCACATGTCTGATGTAAAATAACAGATGGTCAATGCATTGTTTCCTAAGACCAGTAACTTGGGTTAGAGTAGCCACATTGGTATGGCTATCAGATGGTTTCCCTGAAGGCAACTCACAGCTGAAAAGATTATGATTAAACTCAAAAGTAAATGAAGGACAGTTATATAGTCTGACATAACTAAGGCTGAGGTAGTCTGACTGCTGTATGCTGTGCTTATATTTGCTCTGATAGGAACACAGGCTTCAAAGACATGGCCCAAGAACCCCTCTTTCATTTTTCTTTCCTTGTGGTTTCCCTCTACTGCTTATTGATATAGTCTGTTTTTGTTCTACACTTACTTATTTTAATGATATCATTCTCATTTTGCTGATCTAGGAACCTCACCATCTGTTTGAAATGTTTTATGCATCTCTGTTCAGACCCCTCACTCCCAGAGGGAAACAGAGCCCTCTGTTACTTGGGAGATGAGGGTGAACAGGTCTGATGGGGCCTGACCCCAGGAAAAGAGCTGGGCTTCACACATGGGTGAGGACTGGAACGCTGGTGGCTCTGAGATAATGGCATGCCAGGCCACACTGCTGACCCATCTGGTCACCCATCTGCTTTCCTCCATGGAAGGGATGCCCAGGACCTGTGCCAATCCCAGACACAAGCTGAGGGAAGAAGTCATTTTTCACTTTTGTGTGCTCTTAAATTTGTGGAGCATTTACAGACCCATGAGGCTGACTGTGCAGTGCACATTATGGTTCTCTCTGCAAAAAAGTTGGAAGAACTGGGCTTCCGGTAAAGGAGGTAAGGACGAGTGAATGCAGAAATATGTACGGGAAAGGAACAACAATGAAAATGACAGAATGTTAGTCCCTCATGTTACCTGTCAAGCTCCTAAACACAGTTCAGATGTGACGCCCTCTGGGAGCCTTCCTGATCCCTCAGAGATTACCCTCCTTTATCTGTTCCAGAATTGTATTAGCTTTACGTTGCTGTGACAAAATCCCTGAGAACATCAATTGGAAGGAGAAATGATCATTTGGGCCCCTATTTCTGGATGTTTCAGTGCATGGTCATTTGGCTCCTTTGCTGTGGGCCTGTGGTAAGGCTGAACATCAAAGCAAGGAATGTGTGGTGGAGGAAAGCTGCTCACTTCCTGGTTGCTGAGAAGCAGAGAGAGAGGAAGAGTCCAGGCGCAAAACACACCCTTCAAAGTCACACCCCAGTGAATGCCAACTAGGTCCCACTTCAAAACTTCCACCACTGCTGCCCATGAGGGATCACACCTCCAGTGCCTGAGCCCTTGGGGACTTCCAGATCCAAACTATAACAAACGGCCAGCAAATGCTTTCTGTAAAAGATCAGGTAGATATATGTGAGGATTTGTGGGTCGTCCCATCTCTGTTGCAACAATACGTTGTGCTGTAATGATGGAGACCACTACAAAGCAGCCCTGAGCAGGACTTAAGTAGGACCAGTAGGCTTTTCATGTAAGTCTATCCAAGGCCTAGGCTTCTTGTCTGGAGATGGGTGGTGGACTCATAGTAAGTGAACCTCTGTGAGTCACTAATCCCTACTAAATCCTGTAATGGCAGATGAAGCTGGAAAGCCTCAAAGGATAAGACAAGATCACAGCCAAGGACACCTGGATCCAACCTCAACTAGATAAAC